>NC_052329.1:5666145-5746145 GCF_016432855.1 Salvelinus namaycush | reverse complement strand
CCAATTGAGAGAGCAGAGAGGAACGGGAATTATCATCTAAAACGTGGAGGGGGGAGGGCTCAGGATGGGAAGCGGGGAAGTCAGAGGGGGCTTCGTCCCCCCCCCCCACACACACACACACACACAAAAGGACACGGGTGTAACATGCATCGAGGACGGTTTCCCCTCAGCCCATGTTGTATTAGCAGGCAGGTGCAGGGGTTAGGTGGGGGGTGGGCTAGCAGACATGCTAGCAGGCTAGCAGACAGGCAGCAGCATGATGGAAGCATGTTGAAGCGGAGAGCGTAAATTCTCTCCATCTCCCTCGTGCCGTTATTGTGTCACGCCAACAGTGCTATCAGCAGCAGCAGGAAGGAGACCATGACAGAAAATGGAGCAGGGGAAGAAACAATGGGAAGAACATGTCAGAGCCAATGGGAGGCTGGGAAGAAACATTGGGAAGAACATGTCAGAGCCAATGGGAGGCTGGGAAGAAACATTGGGAAGAACATGTCAGAGCCAATGGGAGGCTGGGAAGAAACATTGGGAAGAACATGTCAGAGCCAATGGGAGGCTGGGAAGAAACAATGGGAAGAACATGTCAGAGCCAATGGGAGGCTGGGAAGAAACATTGGGAAGAACATGTCAGAGCCAATGGGAGGCTGGGAAGAAACAATGGGAAGAACATGTCAGAGCCAATGGGAGGCTGGGAAGAAACAATGGGAAGAACATGTCAGAGCCAATGGGAGGCTGGGAAGAAACATTGGGAAGAACATGTCAGAGCCAATGGGAGGCTGGGAAGAAACAATGGGAAGAACATGTCAGAGCCAATGGGAGGCTGGGAAGAAACATTGGGAAGAACATGTCAGAGCCAATGGGAGGCTGGGAAGAAACAATGGGAAGAACATGTCAGAGCCAATGGGAGGCTGGGAAGAAACATTGGGAAGAACATGTCAGAGCCAATGGGAGGCTGGGAAGAAACAATGGGAAGAACATGTCAGAGCCAATGGGAGGCTGGGAAGAAACATTGGGAAGAACATGTCAGAGCCAATGGGAGGCTGGGAAGAAACAATGGGAAGAACATGTCAGAGCCAATGGGGGGGCTGGGAAGAAACAATGGGAAGAACATGTCAGAGCCAATGGGGGGCTGAGAAGAAACAATGGGAAGAACATGTCAGAGCCAATGGGAGGCTGGGAAGAAACAATGGGAAGAACATGTCAGAGCCAATGGGAGGCTGGGAAGAAACATTGGGAAGAACATGTCAGAGCCAATGGGAGGCTGGGAAGAAACATTGGGAAGAACATGTCAGAGCCAATGGGAGGCTGGGAAGAAACAATGGGAAGAACATGTCAGAGCCAATGGGAGGCTGGGAAGAAACATTGGGAAGAACATGTCAGAGCCAATGGGAGGCTGGGAAGAAACAATGGGAAGAACATGTCAGAGCCAATGGGAGGCTGGGAAGAAACATTGGGAAGAACATGTCAGAGCCAATGGGAGGCTGGGAAGAAACAATGGGAAGAACATGTCAGAGCCAATGGGAGGCTGGGAAGAAACATTGGGAAGAACATGTCAGAGCCAATGGGAGGCTGGGAAGAAACATTGGGAAGAACATGTCAGAGCCAATGGGGGGCTGGGAAGAAACAATGGGAAGAACATGTCAGAGCCAATGGGGGGCTGAGAAGAAACAATGGGAAGAACATGTCAGAGCCAATGGGGGGCTGGGAAGAAACATTGGGAAGAACATGTCAGAGCCAATGGGGGGCTGGGAAGAAACATTGGGAAGAACATGTCAGAGCCAATGGGAGGCTGGGAAGAAACATTGGGAAGAACATGTCAGAGCCAATGGGGGGCTGGGAAGAAACATTGGGAAGAACATGTCAGAGCCAATGGGGGGCTGAGAAGAAACAATGGGAAGAACATGTCAGAGCCAATGGGGGGCTGAGAAGAAACAATGGGAAGAACATGTCAGAGCCAATGGGGGGCTGAGAAGAAACAATGGGAAGAACATGTCAGAGCCAATGGGGGGCTGAGAAGAAACAATGGGAAGAACATGTCAGAGCCAATGGGGGGGCTGAGAAGAAACAATGGGAAGAACATGTCAGAGCCAATGGGGGGCTGAGAAGAAACAATGGGAAGAACATGTCAGAGCCAATGGGGGGCTGAGAAGAAACAATGGGAAGAACATGTCAGAGCCAATGGGGGGCTGAGAAGAAACAATGGGAAGAACATGTCAGAGCCAATGGGAGGCTGGGAAGAAACAATGGGAAGAACATGTCAGAGCCAATGGGGGGCTGAGAAGAAACAATGGGAAGAACATGTCAGAGCCAATGGGGGGCTGGGAAGAAACATTGGGAAGAACATGTCAGAGCCAATGGGGGGCTGGGAAGAAACATTGGGAAGAACATGTCAGAGCCAATGGGAGGCTGGGAAGAAACATTGGGAAGAACATGTCAGAGCCAATGGGGGGCTGAGAAGAAACAATGGGAAGAACATGTCAGAGCCAATGGGGGGCTGAGAAGAAACAATGGGAAGAACATGTCAGAGCCAATGGGGGGCTGAGAAGAAACAATGGGAAGAACATGTCAGAGCCAATGGGAGGCTGGGAAGAAACATTGGGAAGAACATGTCAGAGCCAATGGGGGGCTGAGAAGAAACAATGGGAAGAACATGTCAGAGCCAATGGGAGGCTGGGAAGAAACATTGGGAAGAACATGTCAGAGCCAATGGGGGGCTGAGAAGAAACAATGGGAAGAACATGTCAGAGCCAATGGGGGGCTGAGGCTTGTGAGGCTATAGTGCTGACAGGCTGCATGAATGAAATGAAATGTTATTTTTGGATCAAATCGTCATTTGGCAACCCATCCCTTATGAGATTAATTGACACATAAACAAACAGAATAATTCACTGTGGTAATTAAATGATCATTCTTCTTCCGGTGTTCTCTGCATCGCATAAAGAGTTTAAAAAAATTAAAAATAAAGAAAAAGTAAGGTAAAAATCAATACATAGTATTAAATTATATCCCAAGAGCAGTACAATAGTATACACACACACACACACACACACACACACACACACACACACACACACACACACACACACACACACACACACACACACACACACACACACACACTCCTACCTACACACATAAATGCATACATACAAACAGCATATACAGATAAATAAATACAGAAAAGTCATTTGAACCCAGTCTGACACAAAGAGAAGATTCATATGGGAGACAAGCCTATACACACTCTATATACACAATCTATATATTTATTTATTTAATTTCACCTTTATTTAACCAGGTAGGCTAGTTGAGAACAAGTTCTCATTTACAACTGCGACCTGGCCAAGATAAAGCAAAGCAGTTCGACACAAAAACACACAGTGTTACACATGGAGTAAACAAACTTACATTCAATAATACAGTAGAAAAAGTCTATATACAGCATGTGCAAATGAGGTAGGATAAGAGAGGTAAGGCAATAAATAGACCATGGTGGCAAAGTAATTACAATATAGCAATTAAACACTGGAATGGTAGGATGTGCAGAAGATGAATGTGCAAGTAGAGATACTGGGGTGCAAAGGAGCAAGATAAATAAATCAATAACAGAATGGGGATGAGGTAGATTGGATGGGCTGTTTACTGATGATCTATGTACAGGTGCAGTGATCTGTGAGCTGCTCTGACAGCTAGTGCTTAAAGTTAGTGAGGGAGGTAAGAGTCTCCAGCTTCAGAGATTTTTGCAGTTCATTTCCAGCCATTGGCAGCAGAGAACTGGAAGGAGAGGCGGCTAAAGGAAGAATTGGCTTTGAGATATACCTGCTGGAGCGCGTGCTACTGGTGGGTGTTGCTATGGTGACCAGTGAGCTGAGATAAGGCAGGGCTTTACCTAGCAGAGACTTGTAGATGACCTGGAGCCAGTGGGTTTGGCGACGAGTATGAAGCGAGGGCCAGCCAACGAGAGTCAGCCAACGAGAGTCAGCCAACGAGATCATACAGGTTGCAGTGGTGGATGGTATATGGGGCTTTAGTGACAAAACGGATGGCACTGTGATAGACTGCATCCAATTTGTTGAGTAGAGTGTTGGAGGCTATTTTATAGATGACATCACCGAAGTCGAGGATCGGTAGGATGGTCAGTTTTACGAGGGTATGTTTGGCAGCATGAGTGAAGGATGCTTTGTTGTGAAATAAGAAGCCGATTCTAGATTTAATTTTGGATTGGAGATGCTTAATGTGAGTCTGGAAGGAGAGTTTACAGTCTAACCAGACACCTAGATATTTATAGTTGTCCACGTATTCTAAGTCAGAACCGTCCAGAGTAGTGATGCTGAACGGGCGGGCGGGTGTGGGCAGCGATCGGTTGAAGAGCATACATTTAGTTTTACTAGCATTTAAGAGCAGTTGGAGGCCACGGAAGGAGAGTTGTAAACACTCTATATACACCATCTATCTACACACCATCTATATACACCATCTATCTACACGCCATCTACACACCATCTATATACACCATCTATCTACACCATCTACAGTGGGGCAAAAAAGTATTTAGTCAGCCACCAATTGTGCAAGTTCTCCCATTTAAAAAGATTAGAGAGGCCTGTAATTTTCATCATAGGTACACTTCAACTATGACAGACAAAATGAGAAGAAAAAAATCCAGAAAATCACATTGTAGGATTTTTAATGAATTTATTTGCAAATTATGGTGGAAAAAAAGTATTTGGTCACCTACAAACAAGCAAGATTTCTGGCTCTCACAGACCTGTAACTTCTTCTTTAAGAGGCTCCTCTGTCCTCCACTCGTTACCTGTATTAATGGCACCTGTTTGAACTTGTTATCAGTATAAAAGACACCTGTCCACAACCTCAAACAGTCACACTCCAAACTCCACTATGGCCAAGACCAAAGAGCTGTCAAAGGACACCAGAAACAAAATTGTAGACCTGCACCAGGCTGGGAAGACTGAATCTGCAATAGGTAAGCAGCTTGGTTTGAAGAAATCAACTGTGGGAGCAATTTAGGAAATGGAAGACATACAAGACCACTGAAAATCTCCCTCGTTCTGGGGCTCCACGCAGGATCTCACCCCGTGGGGTCAAAATGATCACAAGAACGGTGAGCAAAAATCCCAGAACCACACGGGGGGACCTAGTGAATGACCTGCAGAGAGCTGGGACCAAAGTAACAAAGCCTACCATCAGTAACACACTACGCCGCCAGGGACTCAAATCCTGCAGTGCCAGACGTGTCCCCCTGCTTAAGCCAGTACATGTCCAGGCCCGTCTGAAGTTTGCTAGAGAGCATTTGGATGATCCAGAAGAAGATTGGGAGAATGTCATATGGTCAGAAGAAACCAAAATATAACTTTTTGGTAAAAACGCAACTCGTCGTGTTTGGAGGACAAAGAATGCTGAGTTGCATCCAAAGAACACCATACCTACTGTGAAGCATGGGGGTGGAAACATCATGCTTTGGGGCTGTTTTTCTGCAAAGGGACCAAGACGACTGATCCGTGTAAAGGAAAGAATGAATGGGGCCATGTATCGTGAGATTTTGAGTGAAAACCTCCTTCCATCAGCAAGGGCATTGAAGATGAAACGTGGCTGGGTCTTTCAGCATGACAATGATCCCAAACACACCGCCCGGGCAACGAAGGAGTGGCTTCGTAAGAAGCATTTCAAGGTCCTGGAGTGGCCTAGCCAGTCTCCAGATCTCAACCCCATAGAAAATCTTTGGAGGGAGTTGAAAGTCCGTGTTGATCTGATCTGTTTCAATACGCAGAGGCAATATCCTTGATCTGACCTGTTTCAATACACAGAGGCAATATCCCTGATCTGACCTGTTTCAATACGCAGAGGCAATATCCCTGATCTGACCTGTTTCAATATGCAGAGGCAATATCCTTGATCTGACCTGTTTCAATACACAGAGGCAATATCCCTGATCTGACCTGTTTCAATACGCAGAGGCAATATCCCTGGTCTGACCTGTTTCAATACGCAGAGGCAATATCCCTGGTCTGACCTGTTTCAATACGCAGAGGCAATATCTCTGATCTGACCTGTTTCAATACACAGAGACAATATCCCTGATCTGACCTGTTTCGATACGCAGAGGCAATATCTCTGATCTGACCTGTTTCAATACACAGAGACAATATCCCTGATCTGACCTGTTTCAATACGCAGAGGCAATATCCCTGATCTGACCTGTTTCAATACGCAGAGGCAATATCCCTAATCTGACTTTACACTCCCTTACTATTCTGGCAGTTGGCATATACAACAGTCTATTCCAAAGTCTCATGTGAAGAACATGACAGAGCCGATGGTGGACTGAAGTCCTATTCTCAATGTTTCCATTACAGGCGATAGGGCAGGTGTCCCTGTCCTGATGTGTCCATTGCAGGCGATAGGGCAGGTGTCCTTGTCCTGATGTGTCCATTGCAGGCGATAGGGCAGGTGTCCGTGTCCTGATGTGTCCATTTCAGGCGATAGGGCAGGTGTCCTTTTCCACTGCTGCTCTTTTGGCATCGTCATCTCTTATGTCTTTGATTCTGGCTTGGTTTCTAACGGGGAAAACATAATCTCTCATGTCTTTGATTCTGGCTTGGTTTCTAACGGGGAAAACATTATTTCTTAAAGGAGAGTTTGTCTGTAGAAGTATTACACAAATCCAACCTTTCCCTCTTTCATCTGTTTTGTTGAGCTCTGAGAGGAATTGATCATGGCTGTGATCGTGAACAGGGTTGATCATGTTAATTCATCTCTAACTGCACCAGCTCATGTCTAAATATCTGGGATCTGTCTCTTTCTACAGAGCCTTCGGTTAGGTATCAGCACTGGTGGTCTGTCCAGTATGGATATTTATTTAGGTAGTAATTGATAAAGGGGCTGCGTGAGAGGGGGTACTCGGGGCAGTAATCAATGGTACCGGTGGATAGAGAATCATTTTTCCTCTCTCCTGAAATACAACCTCATTTTACAAAATGTCACCTTTTGTGACAGTAAATCTGCTGTATTTTATACTGAAAATTGTGTTTTAAGGACACCGCACAAGTTCACACTCTCCGTTTTCTAGTAGCAGGCACAATCTTTACCGTTTAGTAATTGCATGTTTGATTGAATATAGGATGGAATGTTAGGTACGTTCTGCATCAGTACAATTGTCTTGTAAGAGATTGTAGCCTGGTAGAGACGAGGGAGGAGAGAAGCAGGTGTATATAGTAAATTATTCTGTATGGTTTTTTGTTCTGCACTGTAGGTGCTGAAGCAGCTGCCCTCCTCTCCTCTTGCCCTCCTCTCCTCTTGCCCTCCTCTCCTCATCTTCTCCTGCCCTCCTCTCCTCTTCTCCTCCTGCCCTCCTCTCCTCTTCTCCTCCTGCCCTCCTCTCCTCTTCTCCTCCTGCCCTCCTCTCCTCATCTCCTTCTGCCCTCCTCTCCTCTTCTCCTCTTGCCCTCCTCTCCTCATCTCCTCCTGCCCTCCTCTCCTCTTCTCCTCTTGCCCTCCTTTCCTCTTCTCCTCCTGCCCTCCTCTCCTCATCTCCTCCTGCCCTCCTCTCCTCTTCTCCTCCTGCCCTCCTCTCCTCATCTCCTCCTGCCCTCCTCTCCTCTCTCCTCCTGCCCTCCTCTCCTCTTCTCCTCCTGCCCTCCTCTCCTCATCTCCTTCTGCCCTCCTCTCCTCTTCTCCTCCTGCCCTCCTCTCCTCTTCTCCTCCTCCCTCCTCTCCTCTTCTCCTCCTCCCTCCTCTCCTCATCTCCTCCTCCCTCCTCTCCTCATCTCCTCCTCCCTCCTCTCCTCATCTCCTTCTGCCCTCCTCTCCTCTTCTCCTTCTGCCCTCCCGTCCTCTTCTCCTCCTGCCCTGCCCTGACCTCCTGCCCTCCTCTCTTCTCTTCTCCTGCCCTCCTCTCCTCTTCTCCTCCTGCCCTGCCCTGACCTCCTCTTCTCCTTCTGCCCTGCCCTCCTCTCCTCCTACCCTCCTCTCCTCTTCTCCTCCTACCCTCCTGCCCTCCTCTCCTACCCTCCTCTCTTCTAATGCCCTCCTCTTCTCCTCCTGCCCTCTCCTCTCTCCTCCTGCCCTCCTCTCCTCTCTCCTCCTACCCTCCTCTTCTCTCCTCCCTGTTATACTGCCCTCCTCCTCTTCCTTTTACTTTGCACATTTGGGACCACCAGCCGCTCTCCCAGTACCTCCTCACCCCTCATGTTCATCCTGTAATTTCCCACTGTGCAACAATTGGTTGAATCAACATTGTTTCTTCATAATTTCAACCCCCCAAAATCAGTGTGATGGCTTTGAATCAATGTGATGGCTTTGAATCAATGTGATGGCTTTGAATCAATGTGGAAAACTGATTATATTTGCAAAAAGTCATTAATTTAGAGGCATTTTGTATTTTTTTCAACCAACTTTTTACCTACTAAATCCATTTTTTTTATTTAACTAGGCAAGCCAGTTAAGAACAAATTCTTATTTTCAATGACGGTCTAGGAACAGTGGATTAACTGCCTTGTTCAGGGGCAGAACGACAGATTTTTTACCTTGGGGATTCGATCTTGCAACCTCTAACCACGAGGCTACCTGCCGCCCCCTTAACTAGGAAAGTCAGTTAAGAACACATTCTTATTTACAATGATGACCTACACCGGCCAAACCCGGACGACGCTGGGCCCAATCACGGCCGATTGTGATACAGCCTGGATTCGAACCAGGGACTGTAGTGACACTGAGATGCAGTGCCTTAGACCGCTGCACCACTCGGGGAGCCCAGTGACAAAGTAAATGTTTTTTGTTAAATTCACTTTGGTTGAAAACTCAACCATATTTCACTCGAACCTAGACGTTGAACTGACGTCTGTTCCCAGTAGCACTTCTTCTTCTTGGCTGGGGCCAGTTGTCATTCTCCCAGACAGAGGCATCATTTTAGTGAGTATAATTATCTCAGTATTCCAGCACCCATGTTTTCTTATATCTGACTGTGAACCTGAGAATAATGCAGTGTGTGTTCATAAAATTATGTCATTTGTTTTTGTAAATGTTGCCAGTGCAAATGAACTCATTGTAACCGTTTAACCAGGAATTCAGGGTGCAAATGATGTGGGACAGAGTAGGAGGCAGTTCCCTATGGGCACGAAATTCATCCAAAAGTGAAAATGCTGCCCCCTATACCAAAGAAGTTAACCAGGAATTTGAGATTAAAATTAACTCATTGTAACTATTCAACTATGAATTCAGGGTTCCCAGACACTGACTAGCTAGGTGAAGGGTCGGCTGCTCATTAGCCTTTCACAGAAATATTTGTATCGGTAATTATTCCACAGATATAGAATGAACAAATACTGTCTGCGGTCATTTTTAGAAATGTTCAATGGTTACCTGAGGTATTCTACGAGCTGCTCATTGAACACCATTCAGCCCGTAAGTCACTACGTGAGAGAGAGAGGTTTGACGGTGAGTAGCAAGCCACAGCCAGCGGCAGCGTATTGGAAATAATCAAAAAGTACACTTCACCAAACTAAACAGCCCTATCCTCATCACATGTTCACTTAGTTAACGTTAGCTGGCTAGCTCGCCGTCATTGTAGATAGCCTCTATCTAGCCAGTAAGGTAATAAGCCTAGCTGGCTAGCTCGCCGTCATTATAGATAGCCTCTATCTAGCCAGTAAGGTAATAAGCCTAGCTAGCTAGCTCGCCGTCATTATAGATAGAGCCTCTATCTAGCCAGTAAGGTAATAAGCCTAGCTGGCTAGCTCGCCGTCATTATAGATAGAGCCTCTATCTAGCCAGTAAGGTAATAAGCCTAGCTGGCTAGCTCGCCGTCATTATAGATAGAGCCTCTATCTAGCCAGTAAGGTAATAAGCCTAGCTGGCTAGCTCGCCGTCATTATAGATAGAGCCTCTATCTAGCCAGTAAGGTAATAAGCCTAGCTGGCTAGCTCGCCGTCATTATAGATAGCCTCTATCTAGCCAGTAAGGTAATAAGCCTAGCTAGCTAGCTAGCGATCTGTGCTACTTATGTGCGAACACTGGACTGCCGCCAAAGTGAACACTGACTCATCCTTGATACGAAACTAAGACCATGTGCTTACATTCATGATGAAGTAAGAGTGTTAGCTAGCTAGCTAAATTACTAAAACCAGTGCTGCAAACATTTTCCTGCATGAATATTTTCAGTCATTAGAGCATGCCATTTGCAGTTGAAATATATATATATACTGTACTGTATATAGCCAACATATTATGTAAGAGTAACAGTGTATTTTTTGTTGTTGTAATGAGCAGCTAGCGCGTGCATGTCATAACAAGCCCTCATTGTGAGGTTCCCACAAAGGGTTTCTTTACATGACCTTTGACGGTTGTAATACACTATAGGGACTCTACTCAATACAAATGCTTCCATCTAGTGGTGACATTACGAACTGCATGTTACTGCATTTCACTGCATAGCTTGTGAACTTGTGGACAGTGCCGTTTCAGATTTACATTTGAGACAAAGTTTAATTCATTCAGCCCGTGTTTCAGAACCAACACTTCTGCATTCCAATCCACTGCCATAAATAGTCACATCTTTAAGTTGTACCTAAGATGGGAAACTGAACAAGGTGTTTTGTATTTATTTCCGTATTTATAGACGATATAGATGCTTTTTTCGGTGATACAAATGTAAAAAAGCACGTCAAACATGCTTTGTCTCTCTTTCTTTACTTTCTCTCAAGTAAGTTTTCATTTGTGAATTGCCAGAACAACCTGAAGTATAACAATATTTTCTGTTCCTGCTGGTGTGGAATCGCCCAGGAATGCCTATCCCCCTGAATCAACAGACAAAACCCCTAATGTGTGACAACAACAAAAGGACTCTTTAATGAGAGAGAGATTTAGCAAAACTAACACAATTAGACAGCCATCGTCTCATTATGGCTGAGGGGCTGTGTTAACCCTGTAATCAGATTCCAGTATGGCTCGCTATCTGGCAGAGGGGCTGTGTTAACCCTGTAATCAGATTCCAGTATGGCTCGCTATCTGGCAGAGGGGCTGTGTTAACCCTGTAATCAGATTCCAGTATGGCTCGCTATCTGGCAGAGGGGCTGTGTTAACCCTGTAATCAGATTCCAGTATGGCTCGCTATCTGGCAGAGGGGCTGTGTTAACCCTGTAATCAGATTCCAGTATGGCTCGCTATCTGGCAGAGGGGCTGTGTTAACCCTGTAATCAGATTCCAGTATGGCTCGCTATCTGGCAGAGGGGCTGTGTTAACCCTGTAATCAGGTTCCAGTATGGCTCGCTATCTGGCAGAGGGGCTGTGTTAACCCTGTAATCAGATTCCAGTATGGCTCGCTATCTGGCAGAGGGGCTGTGTTAACCCTGTAATCAGGTTCCAGTATGGCTCGCTATCTGGCAGAGGGGCTGTGTTAACCCTGTAATCAGGTTCCAGTATGGTTTCCTATCTGGCAGAGGGGCTGTGTTAACCCTGTAATCAGATTCCAGTATGGCTCGCTATCTGGCAGAGGGGCTGTGTTAACCCTGTAATCAGGTTCCAGTATGGCTCGCTATCTGGCAGAGGGGCTGTGTTAACCCTGTAATCAGGTTCCAGTATGGCTCGCTATCTGGCAGAGGGGCTGTGTTAACCCTGTAATCAGATTCCAGTATGGCTCGCTATCTGGCAGAGGGGCTGTGTTAACCCTGTAATCAGGTTCCAGTATGGTTTCCTATCTGGCAGAGGGGCTGTGTTAACCCTGTAATCAGATTCCAGTATGGCTCGCTATCTGGCAGAGGGGCTGTGTTAACCCTGTAATCAGGTTCCAGTATGGCTCGCTATCTGGCAGAGGGGCTGTGTTAACCCTGTAATCAGGTTCCAGTATGGCTCGCTATCTGGCAGAGGGGCTGTGTTAACCCTGTAATCAGGTTCCAGTATGGCTCGCTATCTGGCAGAGGGGCTGTGTTAACCCTGTAATCAGATTCCAGTATGGCTCGCTATCTGGCAGAGGGGCTGTGTTAACCCTGTAATCAGGTTCCAGTATGGCTCGCTATCTGGCAGAGGGGCTGTGTTAACCCTGTAATCAGATTCCAGTATGGCTCGCTATCTGGCAGAGGGGCTGTGTTAACCCTGTAATCAGATTCCAGTATGGCTCGCTATCTGGCAGAGGGGCTGTGTTAACCCTGTAATCAGATTCCAGTATGGCTCGCTATCTGGCAGAGGGGCTGTGTTAACCCTGTAATCAGATTCCAGTATGGCTCGCTATCTGGCAGAGGGGCTGTGTTAACCCTGTAATCAGGTTCCAGTATGGCTCGCTATCTGGCAGAGGGGCTGTGTTAACCCTGTAATCAGATTCCAGTATGGCTCGCTATCTGGCAGAGGGGCTGTGTTAACCCTGTAATCAGGTTCCAGTATGGCTCGCTATCTGGCAGAGGGGCTGTGTTAACCCTGTAATCAGGTTCCAGTATGGCTCGCTATCTGGCAGAGGGGCTGTGTTAACCCTGTAATCAGGTTCCAGTATGGCTCGCTATCTGGCAGAGGGGCTGTGTTAACCCTGTAATCAGGTTCCAGTATGGCTCGCTATCTGGCAGAGGGGCTGTGTTAACCCTGTAATCAGATTCCAGTATGGCTCGCTATCTGGCAGAGGGGCTGTGTTAACCCTGTAATCAGGTTCCAGTATGGCTCGCTATCTGGCAGAGGGGCTGTGTTAACCCTGTAATCAGATTCCAGTATGGCTCGCTATCTGGCAGAGGGGCTGTGTTAACCCTGTAATCAGATTCCAGTATGGCTCGCTATCTGGCAGAGGGGCTGTGTTAACCCTGTAATCAGATTCCAGTATGGCTCGCTATCTGGCAGAGGGGCTGTGTTAACCCTGTAATCAGATTCCAGTATGGCTCGCTATCTGGCAGAGGGGCTGTGTTAACCCTGTAATCAGGTTCCAGTATGGCTCGCTATCTGGCAGAGGGGCTGTGTTAACCCTGTAATCAGATTCCAGTATGGCTCGCTATCTGGCAGAGGGGCTGTGTTAACCCTGTAATCAGGTTCCAGTATGGCTCGCTATCTGGCAGAGGGGCTGTGTTAACCCTGTAATCAGATTCCAGTATGGCTCGCTATCTGGCAGAGGGGCTGTGTTAACCCTGTAATCAGGTTCCAGTATGGCTCGCTATCTGGCAGAGTTAACCCTGTAATCAGGTTCCAGTATGGCTCGCTATCTGGCAGAGGGGCTGTGTTAACCCTGTAATCAGATTCCAGTATGGCTCGCTATCTGGCAGAGGGGCTGTGTTAACCCTGTAATCAGGTTCCAGTATGGCTCCCTATCTGGCAGAGGGGCTGTGTTAACCCTGTAATCAGGTTCCAGTATGGCTCGCTATCTGGCAGAGATAGGGAAGTTAGCCCTATTAACTGGGGCTAGTTATGTGGCAGAGGTGCTGTGGTTGGTAGCAACGGTCATCGAAATTGTTGAAAGGTTTTAAAACAATTCAAATAAATGCAACAGTTGGACAATGGATGAAGATATTGAATTTGTATAATCCATCCTAATAATCCATGAATTATAACACATAAACATTTTACTGACACGGACAAATAATGAAAGTTCAGGGATTTTGATGGAAATTCAGTTATTCAATTTATTGTAGAATTTCCTTTTTTTTCCTTAGAAAGTACTCATATATGAATGTTCTTATTGTATCAGGTATTTTTTAAATAAAGTAAATGAAATGCGCCTAATTTGCATAAACACACATGGTGTATTTGCATATATGAACTCATTAACATAAAGGGGTGGAACAGGACTGCAACGACCAAACACCTGCTCTGTCTACCCTACCTGCACTCACCTGCTCTGTCTACCCTGCCTGCACTCACCTGCTCTGTCTACCCTGCCTGCACTCACCTGCTCTGTCTACCCTACCTGCTCTGTCTACCCTACCTGCACTCACCTGCTCTGTCTACCCTACCTGCACTCACCAGGCTCTGTCTACCCTACCTGCACTCACCTGCTCTGTCTACCCTACCTGCACTCACCTGCTCTGTCTACCCTGCCTGCACTCACCTGCTCTGTCTACCCTACCTGCTCTGTCTACCCTACCTGCACTCACCTGCTCTGTCTACCCTACCTGCACTCACCAGGCTCTGTCTACCCTACCTGCACTCACCTGCTCTGTCTACCCTACCTGCACTCACCTGCTCTGTCTACCCTACCTGCACTCACCTGCTCTGTCTACCCTACCTGCACTCACCTGCTCTGTCTACCCTACCTGCACTCACCTGCTCTGTCTACCCTACCTGCACTCACCTGCTCTGTCTACCCTACCTGCACTCACCAGGCTCTGTCTACCCTACCTGCACTCACCTGCTCTGTCTACCCTACCTGCACTCACCTGCTCTGTCTACCCTGCCTGCACTCACCTGCTCTGTCTACCCTACCTGCACTCACCTGCTCTGTCTACCCTACCTGCACTCACCTGCTCTGTCTACCCTACCTGCACTCACCTGCTCTGTCTACCCTACCTGCACTCACCTGCTCTGTCTACCCTACCTGCACTCACCTGCTCTGTCTACCCTACCTGCACTCACCTGCTCTGTCTACCCTACCTGCACTCACCTGCTCTGTCTACCCTGCCTGCACTCACCTGCTCTGTCTACCCTGCCTGCACTCACCTGCTCTGTCTACCCTGCCTGCACTCACCTGCTCTGTCTACCCTACCTGCACTCACCTGCTCTGTCTACCCTGCCTGCACTCACCTGCTCTGTCTACCCTGCCTGCACTCACCTGCTCTGTCTACCCTGCCTGCACTCACCTGCTCTGTCTACCCTACCTGCACTCACCTGCTCTGTCTACCCTACCTGCACTCACCTGCTCTGTCTACCCTACCTGCACTCACCTGCTCTGTCTACCCTACCTGCACTCACCTGCTCTGTCTACCCTACCTGCACTCACCTGCTCTGTCCACCCTGCCTGCACTCACCTGCTCTGTCTAGACTGCCTCATTAATTACTGTTGTGGTCCCGTTCTCTTGTATAATTCAACAAGTGTGTCATTAGCAGGATACCCCCAGATTAAAAACCTACAGGTGTCACGTTCCTGACCTTATTTCCTTTGTTTTGTCTTTGTTTAGTTGGTCAGGACGTGAGCTGGGTGGGCATTCTATGTTATGTGTTTCTATGTTGGGTTCATTTTCATTAGCCGGATATGGTTCTCAATCAGGGGCAGGTGTTTTACGTTTCCTCTGATTGAGAACCATATTAAGGTAGGCTGTTCTCACTGTTTGTTTGTGGGTGATTGTTCCTGTGTCAGTGTTTGTACCACACGGGACTGTTTCGTTTCGTTCGTTCGTGTGTTCCGTCCTGTTCGTGCGTTCTTGTTTTATGTTCTCAAGTTCAGGTCTGTTCACGTCGTTTGTTATTTTGTAGTTTGTTCAAGTGTTTTTCGTCTTCGTTTAAATAAACATGATTATGTCTTTAAACTACGCTGCATATTGGTCCGATCCTTGCTCCTCTTCAGATGAGGAGAAAGACGAGCGTTACAACAGGTTTGGCTCTAGATTACACCTCTAAACATACTTTATATTGTTTGCCAGATCAGACATAATATCCCCATAATCCGAATGTACATTTTCGGAAGTTGCTTTCATTTCAGCTCATAGTTAAATAAAGGTTCAATAAAATAAAATAAATACAAATAAATTAATCTCATCTAATTTGTAAACATTTCAACTGTAGTTGAAAATAAAGTTATCTTTCTTGTAAGTGTTGAAACGGTGCGATAAATCCCAGATGAAACTTTAGCCTCTACAGGATCGGTGTCCCCCCCGCAGGACGGTTGAGCTAACGTAGGCTAATGTGATTAGCATGAGGTTGTAAGTAACAAGAACATTTCCCAGGACATAGACATATCTGATATTGGAAGAAAGCTTAAATTCTTGTTAATCTAACTGCACTGTCCAATTTA
Organism: Salvelinus namaycush; assembly: GCF_016432855.1. Lineage (NCBI taxonomy): Eukaryota > Metazoa > Chordata > Actinopteri > Salmoniformes > Salmonidae > Salvelinus > Salvelinus namaycush. The sequence goes on along the minus strand of NC_052329.1, from coordinate 5,730,220 downwards.
CAGTAGCTATTACAGTGAAAGAATACCATGCTATTGTTTGAGGAGAGTGCACAGTTATGAACTTGAAAATGCATTAATAAACCAATTAGGCACATTTGGATAGACTTGATACAACATTTTGAACAGAAATACAATGGTTCATTGGATCAGTCTAAAGCTTTGCACATACACTGCTGCCATCTAGTGTCCAAAATGTAAATTGCGCCTAAACTGGAATAATACATTATGGCCTTTCTCTTGCATTTCAAAGATGATGGTACAAAAAAAAAAAAAAAACGCAGATCTACCAGATCTAATGTGATATATTCTCTGACATTAATTTCACATTTCCACAAACTTCAAAGTGTTTCCTTTCAAATGGTATCAAGAATATGTCATATCCTTGCTTCAGGTCCTGAGCTACAGGCAGTTAGATTTGGGTATGTCATTTTAGGCGGAAATTGGGGGGAAAAAGGGTCCAATCCTTAAAAGAAAAGATAGTGTATTCCATTGAGCCCATTTCAACCATTACCGGAGTGTGTTTGACAGGTCATTAGAAACATTTCCGAGGTTGTAAAGTTAATTGGGGGAAAAACGACAGGCACAAAGCAAGAGGATGAAAGAGTGTCAGGAGTCAAGTGAAAACAAACAATCCAGTGAGCTTTAAGTGGATCCCTCAAACAGGAAATGCAGATTGTCAGGTGGGCCGGGCATGCAAGTTGCTAGTAGTCTCTGTTCGAGGTCTGCTGAACAACTAAGCATAATACCGTTATAACAGGCACCAGCCAGCCCTCTCCTCTCTTTAAGTAGGTCAGTTGGAGAGCTGTGAATGTGGAAGGAGCTGGAACTGAACTCAGGGGACCTAGCAGCGTCACTAGAGCCGCTAGTTGCCTCATCATACATAGAGAGAAGATGGCGCTTTAAATCAGGTGTTTAAAAAAAATGCATCCGGGAAGTATCAATTGGCTATTTTGTGCCAATGTTTCCGCCTCATTGACTACTGCTCATGGACTACTCCTCATTGGCTACTGCTCATTGACTACTACTCATGGACTACTACTCATGGACTACTGCTCATGGACTACTGCTCATTGACTACTGCTCATGGACTACTGCTCATTGACTACTGCTCATGGACTACTGTATGTCAGGTGCTTATCAATTCAAATCAAACTTTATTAGTCACATGCACCGAATACAACAGGTGTAGGTAGACCTTACAGTGAAATGCTGAATACAACAGGTGTAGGTAGACCTTACAGTGAAATGCTGAATACAACAGGTGTAGTAGACCTCACAGTGAAATGCTGAATACAACAGGTGTAGGTAGACCTTACAGTGAAATGCTGAATACAACAGGTGTAGTAGACCTCACAGTGAAATGCTGAATACAACAGGTGTAGGTAGACCTTACAGTGAAATGCTGAATACAACAGGTGTAGGTAGACCTTACAGTGAAATGCTGAATACAACAGGTGTAGTAGACCTCACAGTGAAATGCTGAATACAACAGGTGAAGGTAGACCTTACAGTGAAATGCTGAATACAACAGGTGTAGGTAGACCTTACAGTGAAATGCTGAATACAACAGGTGTAGTAGACCTTACAGTGAAATGCTGAATACAACAGGTGTAGTAGACCTTACCGTGAAATGCTGAATACAACAGGTGTAGGTAGACCTTACAGTGAAATGCTGACTACAACAGGTGTAGGTAGACCTTACAGTGAAATGCTGAATACAACAGGTGTAGTAGACCTTACAGTGAAATGCTGAATACAACAGGTGTAGGTAGACCTTACAGTGAAATGCTGAATACAACAGGTGTAGTAGACCTTACAGTGAAATGCTGAATACAACAGGAGTAGTAGACCTCACAGTGAAATGCTGAATACAACAGGTGTAGTAGACCTCACAGTGAAATGCTGAATACAACAGGTGTAGTAGACCTTACAGTGAAATGCTGAATACAACAGGTGTAGGTAGACCTTACAGTGAAATGCTGAATACAACAGGTGTAGGTAGACCTTACAGTGAAATGCTGAATACAACAGGTGTAGTAGACCTTACAGTGAAATGCTGAATACAACAGGTGTAGACCTTACAGTGAAATGCTGAATACAACAGGTGTAGTAGACCTTACAGTGAAATGCTGAATACAACAGGTGTAGGTAGACCTTACAGTGAAATGCTGAATACAACAGGTGGAGTAGACCTTACAGTGAAATGCTGAATACAACAGGTGTAGTAGACCTCACAGTGAAATGCTGAATACAACAGGTGTAGTAGACCTCACAGTGAAATGCTGAATACAACAGGTGTAGTAGACCTCACAGTGAAATGCTGAATACAACAGGTGTAGGTAGACCTTACAGTGAAATGCTGAATACAACAGGTGTAGTAGACCTTACCGTGAAATGCTGAATACAACAGGTGTAGGTAGACCTTACAGTGAAATGCTGAATACAACAGGTGTAGGTAGACCTTACAGTGAAATGCTGAATACAACAGGTGTAGTAGACCTTACAGTGAAATGCTGAATACAACAGGTGTAGGTAGACCTTACAGTGAAATGCTGAATACAACAGGTGTAGTAGACCTTACAGTGAAATGCTGAATACAACAGGTGTAGTAGACCTCACAGTGAAATGCTGAATACAACAGGTGTAGTAGACCTCACAGTGAAATGCTGAATACAACAGGTGTAGTAGACCTCACAGTGAAATGCTGAATACAACAGGTGTAGGTAGACCTTACAGTGAAATGCTGAATACAACAGGTGTAGTAGACCTCACAGTGAAATGCTGAATACAACAGGTGAAGGTAGACCTTACAGTGAAATGCTGAATACAACAGGTGTAGGTAGACCTTACAGTGAAATGCTGAATACAACAGGTGTAGTAGACTTTACAGTGAAATGCTGAATACAACAGGTGTAGTAGACCTTACCGTGAAATGCTGAATACAACAGGTGTAGGTAGACCTTACAGTGAAATGCTGAATACAACAGGTGTAGGTAGACCTTACAGTGAAATGCTGAATACAACAGGTGTAGTAGACCTTACAGTGAAATGCTGAATACAACAGGTGTAGTAGACCTTACAGTGAAATGCTGAATACAACAGGTGTAGGTAGACCTTACAGTGAAATGCTGAATACAACAGGTGTAGTAGACCTTACAGTGAAATGCTGAATACAACAGGTGTAGGTAGACCTTACAGTGAAATGCTGAATACAACAGGAGTAGTAGACCTCACAGTGAAATGCTGAATACAACAGGTGTAGGTAGACCTTACAGTGAAATGCTGAATACAACAGGTGTAGGTAGACCTTACAGTGAAATGCTGAATACAACAGGTGTAGTAGACCTTACAGTGAAATGCTGAATACAACAGGTGTAGGTAGACCTTACAGTGAAATGCTGAATACAACAGGTGTAGGTAGACCTTACAGTGAAATGCTGAATACAACAGGTGTAGGTAGACCTCACAGTGAAATGCTGAATACAACAGGTGTAGGTAGACCTTACAGTGAAATGCTGAATACAACAGGTGTAGTAGACCTTACAGTGAAATGCTGAATACAACAGGTGTAGGTAGACCTTACAGTGAAATGCTGAATACAACAGGTGTAGGTAGACCTTACAGTGAAATGCTGAATACAACAGGTGTAGGTAGACCTTACAGTGAAATGCTGAATACAACAGGTGTAGGTAGACCTTACAGTGAAATGCTGAATACAACAGGTGTAGTAGACCTTACAGTGAAATGCTGAATACAACAGGTGTAGTAGACCTTACAGTGAAATGCTGAATACAACAGGTGTAGGTAGACCTTACAGTGAAATGCTGAATACAACAGGTGAAGGTAGACCTTACCGTGAAATGCTGAATACAACAGGTGTAGGTAGACCTTACAGTGAAATGCTGAATACAACAGGTGTAGGTAGACCTTACAGTGAAATGCTGAATACAACAGGTGTAGTAGACCTTACAGTGAAATGCTGAATACAACAGGTGTAGTAGACCTTACAGTGAAATGCTGAATACAACAGGTGTAGGTAGACCTTACAGTGAAATTCTGAATACAACAGGTGTAGGTAGACCTTACAGTGAAATGCTGAATACAACAGGTGTAGTAGACCTTACAGTGAAATGCTGAATACAACAGGTGTAGGTAGACCTTACAGTGAAATGCTGAATACAACAGGTGTAGACCTTACAGTGAAATGCTGAATACAACAGGTGTAGGTAGACCTTACAGTGAAATGCTGAATACAACAGGTGTAGGTAGACCTTACAGTGAAATGCTGAATACAACAGGTGTAGTAGACCTTACAGTGAAATGCTGAATACAACAGGTGTAGGTAGACCTTACAGTGAAATGCTGAATACAACAGGTGTAGGTAGACCTTACAGTGAAATGCTGAATACAACAGGTGTAGGTAGACCTTACAGTGAAATGCTGAATACAGCAGGTGTAGGTAGACCTTACAGTGAAATGCTGAATACAACAGGTGTAGTAGACCTTACAGTGAAATGCTGAATACAACAGGTGTAGGTAGACCTTACAGTGAAATGCTGAATACAACAGGTGTAGGTAGACCTTACAGTGAAATGCTGAATACAACAGGTGTAGTAGACCTTACAGTGAAATGCTGAATACAACAGGTGTAGTAGACCTTACAGTGAAATGCTGACTACAACAGGTGTAGTAGACCTCACAGTGAAATGCTGAATACAACAGGTGTAGTAGACCTCACAGTGAAATGCTGAATACAACAGGTGTAGGTAGACCTTACAGTGAAATGCTGAATACAACAGGTGTAGTAGACCTCACAGTGAAATGCTGAATACAACAGGTGTAGTAGACCTCACAGTGAAATGCTGAATACAACAGGTGTAGGTAGACCTCACAGTGAAATGCTGAATACAACAGGTGTAGTAGACCTTACAGTGAAATGCTGAATACAACAGGTGTAGTAGACCTTACAGTGAAATGCTGAATACAACAGGTGTAGTAGACCTTACAGTGAAATGCTGAATACAACAGGTGTAGTAGACCTTACAGTGAAATGCTGAATACAACAGGTGTAGGTAGACCTTACAGTGAAATGCTTACTTACGTGCCCCTAACCAACAATGCAGTACAATAAATATAGTTAATAAAATATGTACTAAATAAACTCAACTTAAAAAATGAAATCAATTAAAAGGTAACACAATACATAACAATAACAAGGCTATATAGAGGACTACTTGTGCCTGGTCTGAAGTCTAAATGATTTGTGCCTGGTCTGAAGTCTAGATGATTTGTGCCTGGTCTGAAGTCTAGATGATTTGTGCCTGGTCTGAAGTCTAGATGATTTGTGCCTGGTCTGAAGTCTAGATGATTTGTGCCTGGTCTGAAGTCTAAATGATTTGTGTCTGGTCTGAAGTCTAGATGATTTGTGTCTGGTCTGAAGTCTAGATGATTTGTGTCTGGTCTGAAGTCTAGATGATTTGTGCCTGGTCTGAAGTCTGGATGATTTGTGTCTGGTCTGAAGTCTGGATGATTTGTGTCTGGTCTGAAGTCTGGATGATTTGTGCCTGGTCTGAAGTCTAGATGATTTGTGTCTGGTCTGAAGTCTAGATGATTTGTGCCTGGTCTGAAGTCTAGATGATTTGTGTCTGGTCTGAAGTCTAGATGATTTGTGTCTGGTCTGAAGTCTAGATGATTTGTGCCGGGTCTGAAGTCTAGATGATTTGTGTCTGGTCTGAAGTCTAGATGATTTGTGCCTGGTCTGAAGTCTAGATGATTTGTGCTGGGTCTGAAGTCTAGATGATTTGTGCCTGGTCTGAAGTCTAAATGATTTGTGCCTGGTCTGAAGTCTAGATAATTTGTGCCGGGTCTGAAGTCTAGATGATTTGTGCCGGGTCTGAAGTCTGGATGATTTGTGCCGGGTCTGAAGTCTAGATTATTTGTGCTGGGTCTGAAGTCTAGATAATTTGTGCCGGGTCTGAAGTCTAGATGATTTGTGCCTGGTCTGAAGTCTAGATAATTTGTGCCTGGTCTGAAGTCTAGATGATTTGTGCTGGGTCTGAAGTCTAGATGATTTGTGCCGGGTCTGAAGTCTGGATGATTTGTGCCGGGTCTGAAGTCTAGATGATTTGTGCCTGGTCTGAAGTCTAGATAATTTGTGCCGGGTCTGAAGTCTAGATGATTTGTGCCTGGTCTGAAGTCTAGATGATTTGTGCCGGGTCTGAAGTCTAGATGATTTGTGCCGGGTCTGAAGTCTAAATGATTTGTGCCTGGTCTGAAGTCTGGATGATTTGTGCCGGGTCTGAAGTCTAGATGATTTGTGCCGGGTCTGAAGTGCTAGATGATTTGTGGTTAATCTCATGGTGTTTATTGTTAGCAGCCTGAACCAACAAGTTTCCAGAGGATTTCTGTCAACCAGGAATAAGCTCAGACCATGACAGTCAATGTCACATGTGTGTGGCATGCTGCTCATCAGCTGTTAGTCACACGCCAGTATGATATGATATAGGATTCTGGGCAGTCTGTCATCAAGACAGTCAGTAGGGTCTGGGCAGTCTGTCATCAAGACAGTCAGTAGGATTCTGGGCAGGCTCCTCCTCCACAGACGCACACTAACAGGCTCCTCCTCCACAGTCACACTAACAGGCTCCCCCTTCACAGTTACACTAACAGGCTCCTCCTCCACAGTTACACTAACAGGCTCCTCCTCCACAGTCACAGAAATAGGCTCCTCCTCCACAGTCACACTAACAGGCTCCTCCCGTAAAGTCACACTAAAAGGTTCCTCCTCCACAGTCACACTAACAGGCTCCTCCTCCACAGTCACACTAACAGGCTCCTCCTCCACAGTCACACTAACAGGCTCCTCCTCCACAGTTACACTAACAGGCTCCTCCTCCACAGTCACAGAAATAGGCTCCTCCTCCACAGTCACACTAACAGGCTCCTCCCGTAAAGTCACACTAAAAGGCTCCTCCTCCACAGTCACACTAACAGGCTCCTCCTCCACAGTCACACTAAAAGGCTCCTCCCGTAAAGTCACACTAAAAGGCTCCTCCTCCACAGTCACACTAACATGCTCCTCCTCCAAAGTCACACTAACAGGATCCTCCTTCACAGTAATGCTCCTCAGTCGTGTCTCTCTCTCTCTCTGTCTCAGCAGTCTATCAATCTGTTACGGCCCAAGTGGACCGCGTACAGAACACATGACAGCATAACACTCTCCCACAGAGAGACATTCGGCATTGTGGAATTGGTGTGACAGGCTCTAAGTCTGCTGTCTGTCTCAGCAGTCAATCCCACAGAGTGAATGTGAGTGTGTTGCTATGGAGAAGGAATAGGACTGGCTGTACCGGAGGTAAAGCATGCTGTTATTATTATTCTGCTCTAAGCACAACACAGGGGAGGACCATCTCTCTCTCTCTCTCTCTCTCTCTCTGTCTCTCTCTCTCTCCCTCTCTCTGTCTCCCTCTGTCTCTCTGTCTCTCTCCCTCTCTCTGTCTCTCTCCCTCTCTCCCTCTCTCTGTCTCGCTCTCTCTCTCCTTTCTCTCTCTCTCTCTCTCTCCCTCTGTCTCTCTTTCTCTCTTCTCTGTCTCTCTCTCTCTCTCGCTCTTCTCTCTCAATTTCAATTTCAATTTAAGGGGCAGTCTGTTATCAAAACAGTTATTGGCATGGGAAACATATGTTTACATTGCCAAAGCAAGTGAAATGGATAATAAACAAAAGTGAAATAAACAATAAAAAATGAACAGTAAACATTACACTCACAAAAGTTCCAAAAGAATAAAGACATTTCAAATGTCATATTATGTCTATATACAATGTTGTAATGATGTGCAAATAGTTAAAGTACAAACGGGAAAATAAATTAAATTTGGGTTGTATTTACAATGGTGTTTGTTCTTCACTGGTTGCCCTTTTCTTGTGACAACAGGTCACACACCTTGCTGCTGTGATGACACACTGTGGTATTTCACCCAGTAGATATGGGAGTTTATCAAAATTGGATTTGTTTTCAAATTCTTTGTGGGTCTGTGTAATCTGAGTGAAATATGTGTCTCTAATATGGTCATACATTTGGCAGGAGGTGTAACGTTCGTTCTCCTCCTCGTCTGAGGAGGAGCAAGGATCGGACCAATATGCAGCGAGGTATGAAGACACAATGATTTATTTAAAGAAAGACGAACACGAAAAAACTCTTAACAAACTACAAAACAATAAACGACGTAAACAGACCTGAACATGAGAACTTACAGACAACGAATAACGCACGAACAGGAACAAACTCACAAACGAAACAGTCCCGTGTGGCATAAACACTAACACAGGAACAATCACCCACAAACAAACAGTGTGAACAGCCTACCTTAATATGGTTCTCAATCAGAGGAAACGTAAAACACCTGCCCCTGATTGAGAACTATATCAGGCTAATTGAAAAGAACCCAACATAGAAACACATAACATAGAATGCCCACCCAGCTCACGTCCTGACCATACTAAACAAAGACAAAATAAAGGAAATAAGGTCAGGAACGTGACAGGAGGCTAGGAAGTACAGCTCAGTTTCCACTTCCTTTTGTAGGCAGTGTGCACATAGCCTGTCTTCTCTTGTCTTCTCTCTCAATTCAATTCAAGGGGCTTTATTGGCATGGGAAACATACAGTACCAGTCAAAAGTTTGGACACACATACTCATTCCAGGGTTGTTCTTTATTTTTACTATTTTCTACATTTGAGAAAAGTGGTGAAGACATCAAAACTATGAAATAACACATATGGAATCATGTTAGTAACCAAAAAAGTGTTAAACAAATCAAAATATATTTTATATTTGAGATTCTTCAAAGTAGCCACCCTTTGCCTTGATGACAGCTTTGCACACTCTTGGCATTCCCTCAACCAGCTTCATGAGGTAGTCACCTGGTATGCATTTCAATTAACAGGTGTGCCTTGTTAAAAGTTAATTTGTGGAATTTCATTCCTTCTTAATGCGTTTGATCCAATCAGTAGTGTTGTGACAAGGTAGGGGTGGTATACAGAAGATAGCCCTATTTAGTTAAAGACCAAGTCCATATTATGGCAAGAACAGCTCAAATAAGCAAAGAGAAACGACAGTCCATCATTACTTTAAGACATGAAGGTTAGTCAATTCGGAAAATTTCAAGAACTTTCAAAGTTTCTTCAAGTGCAGTCACAAAAACCATCAAGCCCTATGATGAAACTGGCTCTCATGAGGACCGCCACAGGAAAGGAAGACCCAGAGTTACCTCTGCTGCAGAGGATAAGTTCATTAGAGATACCAGCCTCAGAAATTGCAGCCCAAATAAATGCTTCACAGAGTTCAAGTAACAGACACATCTCAACATCAACTGTTCAGAGGAGACTGCGTGAATCAGGCCTTCATGGTTGAATTACTGCAGAGTAACCACTACTAAAGGACACCAATAAGAAGAAGAGACTTGCTTGGGGCAAGAAACACGAGCAATGGACATTAGACCAGTGGAAATCTATCCTTTGGTCTGATGAGTCCACGTTTGAGATTTTTGGTTCCAACCGCCGTGTCTTTGTGAGATGCAGAGTAGGTGAACGGATGATCTCCGCATGTGTGGTTCCCACCGTGAAGCATGGAGGAGGAGGTGTGATGTTGTGGGGGTGCTTTGCTGGTTACACTGTCTGTGATTTATTTAGAATTCAAGGCACACTTAACCAGCATGGCTACCACAGCATTCTGCAGTGATACGCCATCCCATCTGGTTTGCTCACCCGACCTCAACCCAATTGAGATGGTTTGGGATGAGTTGGACCGCAGAGTGAAGGAAAAGCAGTCAACAAGGGCTTAGCATATGTCAAATCAAATCAAATGTTATTGGTCACATACACATGGTTAGCAGATGTTATTGTGAGTGTAGTGAAATGCTTCTAGATCCGACAGAGCAGCAGTATCTAACAGGTAATATCTAACAATTCTACAACAAAACCTAATACACACAATCTAGTAAAGGAATGAGAATATATAAGTATAACATATATGGATGAGCAGTGACAGAGTGGCTAAGATGCAATAGATAGTAATGAATAGATAGTGAAGGACACAGTATACAGTATACTATACATATGAGATGAGTAATGTGAGATATGTAAACATTCTTAAAGTGGCATTATAAAGTGACTAGTGTTCCATTTATTAAAGTGGCCAATGATATCAAGTCTGTAGGTAGGCAGCCGCCTTTCTGTGTTAGTGATGGCTGTTTAACAGTCTGATGGCCTTGAGGTAGAAGCTGTTTTTCAGTCTCTCGGTCCCAGCTTTGATGCACCTGTACTGACCTTGCCTTCTGGATGATAGCGGGGTGAACAGGCAGTGGCTCGGGTGGTTGTTGTCCTTAATGATCTTTTTTGCCTTCCTGTGACATCGGGTGTTGTAGGTGTCCTGGAGGGCAGGTAGTTTGCCCCCGGTGATGCGTCGTGCAGACCGCACCACCCTCTGGAGAGCCCTGCGGTTGTGGGCGGAGCAGTTGCCATACCAGGCGGTGATACAGCCAGACAGGATGCTCTCGATTGTGCATCTGTAAAAGTTTGTGAGGGATTTCGGTGACAAGCCACATTTTTTCAGCCTCCTGAGGTTGAAGAGGCGCTGTTGCTCCTTCTTCACCACACTGTCTGTGTGGGTGGACCATTTCAGTTTGTCCCTGATGTGTACGCCGAGGAACTTAAAACTTTCCACCTTCTCCACTACTGTCCCGTCGATGTGGATGGGGGTTGCTCCCTCTGCTGTTTCCTGAAGTCCACGATCATCTCCTTTGTTTTGTTGACGTTGAGCGAGAGGTTATTTACCTGACACCACACTCTGAGGGCCCTCACCTCCTCCCTGTAGGCCTTCTCGTCGTTGTTGGTAATCAAGCCTACCACTGTAGTGTCGTCAGCAAACTTGATGATTGAGTTGGAGGCGTGCATGGTCACGCAGTTGTGGGTGAACAGGGAGTACAGGAGGGGGCTGAGAACTCCCCAGTGTTGAGGATCAGCAAAGTGGAGATGTTGTTTCCTACCTTCACCACCTGGGGGCGGAAGTCCAGGACCCAGTTGCATAGGGCGGGGTCAAGACCCAGGGTCTCAAGCTTAATGATGAGTTTGGATGTAATCGATGAACAAGTATTACATAGGTATTCCTCTTGTCCAGATGGGGTAGGGCAGTGTGCAGTGTGATGGCAATTGCATCGTCTGTGAACCTATTAGGGCAGTAAGCAAATTGGAGTGGGTCTAGGGTGACATGTAGTGTGGAGGTGATATGATCCTTGACTAGTCTCTCAAAGCACTTCATGATGACAGAAGTGAGTGCTACGGGGAGATAGTCATTTAGTTCAGTTACCTTTGCCTTCTTGGGTACAGGAACAATGGTGGCCATCTTGAAGTATGTGGGGACAGCAGACTGGGATAGGGAGAGATTTAATATGTCTGTAAACACAACAGCCAGCTGCTCTGCGCATGCTCTGAGGACGCGGCTAGGGATGCTGTCTGGGCCGGCAGCATTGCGAGGGTTAACAGGTTTAAATGTTTTACTCACGTTGGCCACGGAGAAGGAGAGCCCACAGGTTTTAATAGAGGGCTATGTCGGTGGCACTGTATTGTCCTCAAAGCGCGCAAAGAAGTTGTTTAATTTGTCTGGGAGCAAGACTTCGATGTCAGCGACGGGGCTGGTTTTCTTTTTGTAGTCCGTGATTGCCTGTAGACCCTGCCACATACGTCTCGTGTTTGAGCCGCTGAATTGCGACTCCACTTTACCTCTATACTGACGCTTTGCTTGTTTGATTGCCTTGCGGAGGGAATATCTGCACTGTTTGTATTTGGCCATGTTTCCAGTCGCCTTGCCATTATTAAATGCGGTGGTACATGCTTTCAGTTTTGTGGGTACAACATCTCCTATATACTTCCTTATAAACTCGCTCACTGAGTCAGCGAATACGTCAATGTTATTGTCTGAGGCTACCCGGAACATATCCTAGTACACGTGATTGAAGCAACCTTGAAGTGTAGAATCCGATTGGTCAGACCAGCGAGAGCTAAACACAGGCACTTCCTGTTTTAGTTTCTGCCTATAGGAGGGGAGCAACAAGATGGAGTCATGGTCAGATTTGCCAATAGGAGGGCGGGGGAGGGCCTTGTATGCATTGCGGAAGTTAAAGTAGCAATGGTCGAGCGTGTTACTCGCTCGTGTACAGCAATCAATATGCTGATAGAATTTGGGTAGCCTTGTTCTCAAATTAGCGTTGTTTAAATCCCTAGCTACAATAAATGCAGCCTCAGGATATATGGTTTCCAGTTTGCCTGGTCGTATTCCTGGTAATAGTGCTGGTTGTGCTGGTAAGTTGACATCTCTCTGATATCCAATAGTTCTTCTCGGCTGTATGTAATAACATTTAAGGTTTTCTGGTCTAACGATGTCAGAAATAATACATAAAAAAACAAAATACTGCACAGTTTCCTGAGGACTACAAGCGAACTCCTTCAAGAAAAGCATTCAAGGTGAAGCTGGTTGAGAGAATGCCAAATGTGTGTATCTAAAACATGAAAAATATTTTGATTTGTTTACACTTTTTTGGTTACCACATGATTCAATATGTGATATTTCATAGTGTTGATGTCTCCACTATTATTCTACAAAGTAGAAAATAGTAAAAATAAAGAAAAATACTTGAATGAGTAGGTATGTCCAAACGTTTGACTGGTACTGTATGTCTCTCTCTCTCTCTCTCTCTCTCTCTCTCTCTCTCTCTCTCTCTCTCTCTCTCTCTCTCTCTCGGTCTCTCTCTCTTTGACTGTCTCTGTCTGTCTCTCTCTCTCTCTTTGTCTGTTTCTGTCTCTCTGTATTTTTGTCTCTCTCTCTCTCAGTGAAATGCTGAATACAACAGGTGTAGACTTTACCGTGAAATGCTGAATACAACAGGTGTAGACTTCACCGTGAAATGCTGAATACAACAGGTGTAGACTTCACCGTGAAATGCTGAATACAAGAGGTGTAGACTTTACCGTGAAATGCTGAATACAACAGGTGTAGACTTTACCGTGAAATGCTGAATACAACAGGTGTAGACTTTACCGTGAAATGCTGAATACAACAGGTGTAGACTTTACCGTGAAATGCTGAATACAACAGGTGTAGACTTTACCGTGAAATGCTGAATACAACAGGTGTAGACTTTACCGTGAAATGCTGAATACAACAGGTGTAGACTTTACCGTGAAATGCTGAATACAACAGGTGTAGACTTCACCGTGAAATGCTGAATACAACAGGTGTAGACTTCACCGTGAAATGCTGAATACAAGAGGTGTAGACTTTACCGTGAAATGCTGAATACAACAGGTGTAGACTTTACCGTGAAATGCTGAATACAACAGGTGTAGACTTTACCGTGAAATGCTGAATACAACAGGTGTAGACTTTACCGTGAAATGCTGAATACAACAGGTGTAGACTTTACCGTGAAATGCTGAATACAACAGGTGTAGACTTTACCGTGAAATGCTGAATACAACAGGTGTAGACTTTACCGTGAAATGCTGAATACAACAGGTGTAGACTTTACCGTGAAATGCTGAATACAACAGGTGTAGACTTTACCGTGAAATGCTGAATACAACAGGTGTAGACTTTACCGTGAAATGCTGAATACAACAGGTGTAGACTTACCGTGAAATGCTGAATACAACAGGTGTAGACTTTACCGTGAAATGCTGAATACAACAGGTGTAGACTTTACCGTGAAATGCTGAATACAACAGGTGTAGACTTTACCGTGAAATGCTGAATACAACAGGTGTAGACTTTACCGTGAAATGCTTACTTACGAGCCCTTCCCAACAATGCAAAGTTAAAATAATAACACAAGAGTAATAAAATACACAAGAATGGAGCTATATACAGGAAGTACCAGATCAATGTGGAGCTATATACAGGAAGTACCAGATCAATGTGAAGCTATATACAGGAAGTACCAGATCAATGTGGAGCTATATACAGGGAGTACCAGATCAATGTGGAGCTATATACAGGAAGTACCAGATCAATGTGGAGCTATATACAGGAAGTACCAGATCAATGTGGAGCTATATACAGGAAGTACCAGTACCAATACATCAATACTTTTTCCCCATTTTGTTACATCACAGCGTTATTCTAAAATGGATTAAGTAGTTTTTTTTACTCATCAATCTACACAGAATACCCCATGATTACAAAGCAAAAACAGTTTTTTTGACATTTTTGCAGGAATATGACATTTACATAAGTATTCCGACCCTTTACTCAGTACAAATACACATGTATTTGAGGAGTTTCTCCCATTCTTCTCTGCAGATCCTCTCAAGCTCTGTCAGGTTGGATGGAGAGCATCCCTGCACAGCTATTTTCAGGTCTCTCCGCAGATATTCGATCGGGTTCAAGTCTAGGCTCTGGCTGGGCCACTCAAGGACATTCAGAGATTTGTCCCGAAGCCACTCCTGCATTGTCTTGGCTGTGTGCTTAGGGTTGTTGTCCTGTTGGAAGGTGAACCTTCGCCCCAGTCTGAGGTCCTGAGTGATCTGGAGCAGGTTTTCATCAAGGATCTCTCTGTACTTTACTCCGTTCATCTCTCCCTCGATCCTGACTAGTCTCCCAGTCCCTACCGCTGAAAAACATCCCCACAGCATGATGCTGCCACCACCATGCTTCACCGTAGGGATGGTGCCAGGTTTCCTCCAGACGTGACGCTTGGCATTCAGGCCAAAGAGTTCAATCTTGGTTTCATCAGACCAGAGGATTTTGTTTCTCATGGTCTGAGGGTCTTTAGGTGCCTTTTGGCAAACTCTAAGAAGGCTGTCATGTGCCTTTTACTGAGGAGTGGCTTCCGTCTCACCATTCTTCCATAAAGGCATGATTGGTGTAGTGCTGTTGAGATGGTTGACCTTCTGGAAGGTTCTCCCATTTCCACAGAGGAACTCTGGAGCTTTGTCAGAGTGACCATTGGGTTCTTGGTCACCTCCCTGACCAATGCCCTTCTCCCCCGACTGCTCAGTTTGGCCGGGCGGCCAGCTCTAGGAAGAGTCTTGGTGGTTCCAAACTTCTTCCATTTAAGAATGATGGAGGCCACTGTGTTCTTGGGGACCTTCAATGCTGCAGAAATGTTTTGGTACCCTTCCCCAGATCTGTGCCTCGACACAATCCTGTCTCGGAGCTCTACGGACAATTCCTTTGACCTCATGGCTTGGTTGTTGCTCTGACATTAACTGTCAACTGCGGGACCTTATATAGACAGGTGTGTGCCTATCCAAATCATCGTCCAATCAATTGAATTTACCACAGGTGGATGCATCTGAGTTTTAGGAATTCAACTCAGGAGCGTTACAGTAAGATGATAAAGGACAGGTACTGGAAAGATTAAAAAAAAGAGAGCTAACATTATTTTCAAAAATAAAAACAAAACAAAATGCAGGATCAAACAAAAACTACATCAGACTGAGCCGCGACTACTTTCAGAGAGGATCGTGTAGGGATATGTGGGTTAGCTACAGAAAAATACATTTGAGATCAAATCAAAGTAAATTTGGTCAGGAAAATGTGATCATAAGGGTTTGAAGAGGCAGTTTCACAGGGCCCTAGTCGTTTTTAAAATCTCTGTATGTTCAGTAACTCCTCAGTTAACCTGGTCTCCTCGCCTCTCCTTTTCCTCTCCTCTCCTCCCCTCTCCTCTCCTCTCCTCTCCTCTCCTCTCCTCTCCACTCCACTCCACTCCACTCCACTCCACTCCACTCCACTCCACTCCACTCCACTCCACTCCACTCCACTCCACTCCTGTCCTCTCCTCTCCTCTCCTCTTCTGTCCTCTCCTTTCCTTCCCTCTCCTATCTTGTCCACTCCTTTCCTTCCCTCTTCTTTCCTTCCCTCTCCTCTCCTATTCTTCCCTCTTCACTCCTCCTCTCCTCTCCTTCTC
The DNA here is from genome assembly GCF_016432855.1 of Salvelinus namaycush. NCBI lineage: Eukaryota > Metazoa > Chordata > Actinopteri > Salmoniformes > Salmonidae > Salvelinus > Salvelinus namaycush. The sequence continues at coordinate 5,714,259 of NC_052329.1, read as the reverse complement.
CTCCCCTCTCTCCTCATGTCCCACTCCTCTCCTCACCCCTCCTGTCCTGTCCACTCCTGTGAATGTCATATTCTGACTCTCTGTAGTTTGCTCATCGTTAGGGAGCTTCTCCAATTAGAAGTGTTCGTTCTCTGCCTGGGAACATACAGTCATCACTTCAGACAGAAAATAAGGCCCAAACTATTCATCTGTGTAATCTGCTCTGGTTCCTTTGGAAAATGTTTGTTTGTAGATGTTTGTTTTCTTGAAAATGTTACTGAGGGGTTCTATTCAGTGTCCAGATTTGAGTAGGTGTGTGGGCTTGTGTTCATGTAGTCATGTGTTAGTAAACACACGTCTTCTCTTGGGAGAGCTACAGTGTTTCATAAGTTCTGCCACTCAAACATCAAAAAGATCTCTAGATGCCTATGGTGTATTTTTCATCTTCTTTTTTTAAATAATTATTTTTGAGATGAAAGAATAAGATGAGTGTTTTGAAAACTAGGGCAGACCTCGTAGAGGGAGAGTGGAGGAGGAGAGGGGGGAAATCCCCAGAGATATTTCTTCACAGGATGTTTTGAATCTGTCTAAATCCCCAGAGATATTTCTTCACAGGATGTTTTGAATCTGTCTAAATCCCTAGAGACATTTCTTCACAGGATGTTTTGAATCCGTCTAAATCCCCACAGAGACATTTCTTCACAGGATGTTTTGAATCTGTCTAAATCCCCAGAGACATTTCTTCACAGGATGTTTTGAATCCGTCTAAATCCCCAGAGACATTTCTTCACAGGATGTTTTTAATCCCTCTAATATTTCCCATGCAACACCGTTTTATCCAAAAGAGAGACATGGTCCTTTATGGTACCTTGTTTTCAGACAAGGTACCAGACAAGGTACTGAGCATCCTCAGACATGAATCAGTGTGTTCAAAAATATGCAGTTTACTTCAGAATAATTGCTTTACTGCTATCAGTGATAGTGAACCAGTGTACAGATAGCAGGTTATCCTATCAGTGGTAGTGAACCAGTGTACAGATAGCAGGTTATCCTATCAGTGGTAGTGAACCAGTGTACAGATAGCAGGTTATCCTATCAGTGATAGTGAACCAGTGTACAGATAGCAGGTTATCCTATCAGTGGTAGTGAACCAGTGTACAGATAGCAGGTTATCCTTTCAGTGGTAGTGAACCAGTGTACAGATAGCAGGTTATCCTATCAGTGGTAGTGAACCAGTGTACATATAGCAGGTTATGCTATCAGTGGTAGTGAACCAGTGTACAGATAGCAGGTTATCCTATCAGTGATAGTGAACCAGTGTACAGATAGCAGGTTATCCTATCAGTGGTAGTGAACCAGTGTACAGATAGCAGGTTATCCTATCAGTGGTAGTGAACCAGTGTACAGATAGCAGGTTATCCTATCAGTGGTAGTGAACCAGTGTACAGATAGCAGGTTATCCTATCAGTGGTAGTGAACCAGTGTACAGATAGCAGGTTATCCTATCAGTGGTAGTGAACCAGTGTACAGATAGCAGGTTATCCTATCAGTGGTTGTGAACCAGTGTACAGATAGCAGGTTATGCTATCAGTGATAGTGAACCAGTGTACAGATAGCAGGTTATCCTATCAGTGGTAGTGAACCAGTGTACAGATAGCAGGTTATCCTATCAGTGGTAGTGAACCAGTGTACAGATAGCAGGTTATCCTATCAGTGGTAGTGAACCAGTGTACAGATAGCAGGTTATGCTATCAGTGATAGTGAACCAGTGTACAGATAGCAGGTTATCCTATCAGTGGTAGTGAACCAGTGTACAGATAGCAGGTTATGCTATCAGTGATAGTGAACCAGTGTACAGATAGCAGGTTATGCTATCAGTGATAGTGAACCAGTGTACAGATAGCAGGTTATCCTATCAGTGGTAGTGAACCAGTGTACAGATAGCAGGTTATCCTATCAGTGGTAGTGAACCAGTGTACAGATAGCAGGTTATCCTATCAGTGGTAGTGAACCAGTGTACAGATAGCAGGTTAGCATACGCTACACTCATTGTTATTGCAGTAGTTTCCTGTAGCTTATTCATTGAAGGTGGCTGCTGGCTGGAATATTGCTGACAGTTGTGTGTGTGTGTGTGTGTGTGTGTGTGTGTGTGTGTGTGTGTGTGTGTGTGTGTGTGTGTGTGTACACACCTTAGGGAATGTCCTTCCACGGATTTGCTGAAGTGGAGCGATGCTCGTTGCTAGGGAGAACCAGTGATAGGACAACATATGCATTAGCACAGTCATATAGCATATCTTATCTACACTGCTCAAAAAAATAAAGGGAACACTTAAACAACACAATGTAACTCCAAGTCAATCACACTTCTGTGAAATCAAACTGTCCACTTAGGAAGCAACACTGATTGACAATAAATTTCACATGCTGTTGTGCAAATGGAATAGACAAAAGGTGGAAATTATAGGCAATTAGCAAGACACCCCCAAAAAAGGAGTGATTCTGCAGGTGGTGACCACAGACCACTTCTCAGTTCCTATGCTTCCTGGCTGATGTTTTGGTCACTTTTGAATGCTGGCGGTGCTCTCACTCTAATGGTAGCATGAGACGGAGTCTACAACCCACACAAGTGGCTCAGGTAGTGCAGTTCATCCAGGATGGCACATCAATGCGAGCTGTGGCAAAAAGGTTTGCTGTGTCTGTCAGCGTAGTGTCCAGAGCATGGAGGCGCTACCAGGAGACAGGCCAGTACATCAGGAGACGTGGAGGAGGCCGTAGGAGGGCAACAACCCAGCAGCAGGACCGCTACCTCCGCCTTTGAGCAGGAGGAGCACTGCCAGAGCCCTGCAAAATGACCTCCAGCAGGCCACAAATGTGCATGTGTCAGCATATGGTCTCACAAGGGGTCTGAGGATCTCATCTCGGTACCTATTGGCAGTCAGGCTACCTCTGGCGAGCACATGGAGGGCTGTGCGGCCCCACAAAGAAATGCCACCCCACACCATGACTGACCCATCGCCAAACCGGTCATGCTGGAGGATGTTGCAGGCAGCAGAACGTTCTCCACGGCGTCTCCAGACTCTGTCACGTCTGTCACGTGCTCATGTGCTCAGTGTGAACCTGCTTTCATCTGTGAAGAGCACAGGGCGCCAGTGGCGAATTTGCCAATCTTGGTGTTCTCTGGCAAATGCCAAACGTCCTGCACGGTGTTGGGCTGTAAGCACAACCCCCACCTGTGGACGTCGGGCCCTCATACCACCCTCATGGAGTCTGTTTCTGACCGTTTGAATAGACACATGCACATTTGTGGCCTGCTGGAGGTCATTTTGCAGGGGGCTGGCAGTGCACCTCCTTGCACAAAGGCGGAGGTAGCGGTCCTGCTGCTGGGTTGTTGCCCTCCTACGGCCTCCTCCACGTCTCCTGATGTACTGGCCTGTCTCCTGGTAGCGCCTCCATGCTCTGGACACTACGCTGACAGACACAGCAAACCTTTTTGCCACAGCTCGCATTGATGTGCCATCCTGGATGAACTGCACTACCTGAGCCACTTGTGTGGGTTGTAGACTCCGTCTCATGCTACCCCTAGAGTGAGAGCACCGCCAGCATTCAAAAGTGACCAAAACATCAGCCAGGAAGCATAGGAACTGAGAAGTTGTTTGTGGTCACCACCTGCAGAATCACTCCTTTTTTGGGGGTGTCTTGCTAATTGCCTATAATTTCCACCTTTTGTCTATTCCATTTGCACAACAGCATGTGAAATTTATTGTCAATCAGTGTTGCTTCCTAAGTGGACAGTTTGATTTCACAGAAGTGTGATTGACTTGGAGTTACATTGTGTTGTTTAAGTGTTCCCTTTATTTTTTTGAGCAGTGTATATATATATATATATAGCAGAGAGATGCTTCCAGAGAGATGCTTCCAGAGAGATGCTTCCAGAGAGATGCTTCCAGAGAGATGCTTCCAGAGATGCTTCCAGAGAGATGCTTCCAGAGAGATGATTCCAGAGAGATGATTCCAGAGAGATGATTCCAGAGAGAGGCTTCCAGAGAGAGGCTTCCAGAGAGATGCTTCCAGAGAGATGCTTCCAGAGAGATGATTCCAGAGAGATGCTTCCAGAGAGATGCTTCCAGAGAGATGCTTCCAGAGAGATGCTTCCAGAGAGATGCTTCCAGAGAGATGCTTCCAGAGAGATGCTTCCAGAGAGATGCTTCCAGAGAGATGCTTCCAGAGAGATGCTTCCAGAGAGATGCTTCCAGAGAGATGCTTCCAGAGAGATGCTTCCAGAGAGATGCTTCCAGAGAGATGATTCCAGAGAATTGATTCCAGAGAATTGATTCCAGAGAATTGATTCCAGAGAATTGATTCCAGAGAATTGATTCCAGAGAATTGATTCCAGAGAGATGCTTCCAGAGAGATGCTTCCAGAGAGATGATTCCAGAGAGATGATTCCAGAGAGATGATTCCAGAGAGATGATTCCAGAGAGATGATTCCAGAGAGATGATTCCAGAGAGAGGCTTCCAGAGAGAGGCTTCCAGAGAGAGGCTTCCAGAGAGAGGCTTCCAGAGAGAGGCTTCCAGAGAGATGCTTCCAGAGAGAGGCTTCCAGAGAGAGGCTTCCAGAGAGATGATTCCAGAGAGATAATTCCAGAGAGATGCTTCCAGAGAGATGCTTCCAGAGATATGCCAGCTATCCATTGAACATCGTCTTTAACTTTCACAGTGTAAAAAAATGCTTGTATCTTTTCCAGGTTTTTACAGAAATCCCAGTTGAAATATTCCTGAACTCAGGAAATCCAGAATCCTACAACCAGGATTCCTGGAAAACCTGGGAATGTAGGGGGACATGACCAGAACCGTAAACAGAGGACAGTAGGAGTAAAGGGTGATGAATATTGTTAGTCCCTGAGCAGTAAACACCTGATCCCAGATCTGTTTGTGCTGTCTTCCAGCACTTTTGGTCATTCTCATAGACGGCACAAACAGATCTGGGACCAGGCTAGTCAATACTGTCCTGTGCTATAAATCTCCTGCCAATCATCTCTGGTGTCAGTATGTTGGATAGTTCCGTGGTTATCTCTTTGTAGGGTCGTTGTTACTCACTTCCTGTAGACAACATGGCACTGTTGTAGGATACAAACAGATACTGTCCCTGTGTAAGTCCCATATTTTAGTATTTTTATTATTATTTTTTTATTTCACCTTTATTTAACCAGGTAGGCCAGTTGAGAACAAGTTCTCATTTACAACTGCGACCTGGCCAAGATAAAGTAAAACAGTGCGACACAAACAACAACACAGAGTTACACATAAACATATCTCTAGAGTAAAGATCGAAGCACTTCCAGTTTGCTTTACCTAACAACTCTGTGGGAGATGAGAGAGTCAAGACTCCACTATTCAGGACAGTGATGTGATATGAGTTATGGACATAGTATACTGCCATCCCTGGTTCAGGCTACATTGTATTGCTGTGATATCATTTCCATCTGGTTTTATTTAGGTGATTCAACCCTTTATCGTTCCAGGTAACAGATGAGATGTCACACTGGTGTTTAAAAAAAAATATATATATATATTTTTACAAGTCAGTTAAGAACAAATTCTTATTTACAATGACGGCCTACCCCGACCAAACCCGGGCCAATTGTGCACCGCCCTATGGGACTCCCAATCATGGCCTGATTGTGATGCAGCCTGAATTCGAAAAAGGGACTGCAGGGATGCCTCTTGCACTGAGATGCAGTGCCTTAGACCGCTGTGCCACTCAGGGGAGGGGGGTTATTATAAAGTAGAAAACCCCTCTGTATCAAAATGCATAAAATGTCTTGAAATTTGCCGCTAACTTTTTAAGTGTCAATCTTTTTTCATAAAAACCTTATGTAGCATGTCATGATGTGAGATTATTCTACAGAGGTCGTTAATACGATATGTCTACATGATTGGTTTGTCTTGTTTTCTATCAGGTTAAGGATCTCCGATGCCATGCGACCCACCTCCTCTCCTCAGTGAGACAGCCCATACCCTAAACCTCCAGGACCACACAGGACAGGAGAGAGATGTGAAGCCAGCTCTGGGCTCATGCTATAAGGCAGAGAGAGAGACCCAGAGCCCCTGACCCTGAGAGTTGTGGGTACACGGCGTTATCTAATGGATGGCCGAGTGACTAAGTGAAGGAAGGAACTCAGAACAGAACTGACGTGAGGTCATAATGAGTGGTCAGCAAGGCGAGCCGGCCATCGGCCACAGCCATGTTGGTGAGGTCAGGAACAACAACCAGAACAGCCATGTTGGTGAGGTCGGGAGCAACAACCAGAACCAGCAGGCCGGGGGAGAGCGGGTGGGGGCGGTGACACCTGAAGGGGATGCTAATGCTAACCAGATGATCCAGATGGGGGAGGGGGGCAGCGACGGCGGAGGGGAGAGTACAGGAGGAGATGTTGACACTCTGCCCCCCCTGATGTCTCAGACCACTGAGGTATGATGCTCTACATTTATCCAGTGACTTAAACATCTGAGTGACTTAAACATCTGAGTGACTTAAACATCTGAGTGACTTAAACATCTGAGTGACTTAAACATCTGAGAAGTACTAAGCGATACACAATTCCAATAAGCCAGACTGCCACGTACCAAAGATCATTCTTAGCAAGAGCACTGAATTCTATTAATTTATTCATTTGACTGTTTTACACTCCTGATGCCTGTCTACATAGTACGTAGAGTTGGTATCTCTTTTTTTTTTTTTTTAAGTCTTTAATGCTATTTATATAGTGATGTTGAATCAACCTTTTACCTGAACAGGTGTCTCAGACAGTCACAGAGGAGCAGAAGAACAAGATCGTCATCTGGGGGACAGACTCTAGGTGTGACGACCCTGAGCTGGCCGAGTTTGAGATGTTAGAATGTCAGGAGCTGGAGGCATACCTGATGGAGGAGGAGGAGGAGGAAGAGGAGGAGGAGGAGGACGCATGTGAAGGAATAGGACTAGGAGTAGGAGTGAAAGGAGGTGCACGGCAGATCCTCCTGGACCAGCCTGTCTCTATAGTGGATCTAGTCTCTGACAGTAGAGAGGGAGGAGGGAGGAGGCCTATTCAACGGGGCTCCAGCGGGCAGGACGTCGCCACCATGGGCTCTGGAGGAACCAGAGGGACGGCGGAGTATGTGACGAGGACAGAGTTCAGCTCTGAAAACCATGTCTTGGTGTCCCGCCTGTCCGCTATGTTCAGTCCGGATGGGAGTCTGGTCAGTGCTCTGGACACCGCTGGACGGACACAGGCCACCACCACAGACTCCTGGCACGTCCCCTCTGGACCCTCAGGACCAGACGGGACCATCTTAGAGGATCTCACCCTGGCCTCCCAGTCTTGTACCACCATCTCAGACCGGTCCAAGGCCTCTCAGCGATCCAAACAACCTCGGGCTCCATCTAAAAGCACAATACAACGAGCTGACCTCGATCTAAACCAGAACACAACTGTTAGGTCTGAGGAGGTTGTCGTTCCGGAAGCACAAGTCAGTAACACCGTCGTAGTGGGTCGTTGTAAATGTCAGCAGAACATGGAGGAAGATCAGGGCAATGAAAAGCACAACCAGAATCTGGAGCAGAGGTACCAGGATGATAGAGGTAGTGGGGGGAAGGCAGCTGATGACCACCAGGATGTTAGAGGTAGTGGGGGGAAGGCAGCTGATGACCACCAGGATGATAGAGGTAGTGGGAGGAAGGCAGCTGAGGACCACCAGGATGTTAGAGGTAGTGGGGGGAAGGCAGCTGAGGACCACCAGGATGCTAGAGGTAGTGGGAGGAAGGCAGCTGAGGACCACCAGGATCCTAGAGGTAGTGGGAGGAAGGCAGCTGAGGACCACCAGGATGTTAGAGGTAGTGGGGGGAAGGCAGCTGAGGACCACCAGGATGTTAGAGGTAGTGGGAGGAAGGCAGCTGAGGACCACCAGGATGTTAGAGGTAGTGGGAGGAAGGCAGCTGAGGACCACCAGGATGTTAGAGGTAGTGAGGGGAAGGCAGCTGAGGACCACCAGGATGTTAGAGGTAGAGGGAGGAAGGGAGCTGAGGACCACCAGGATGTTAGAGGTAGTGAGGGGAAGGCAGCTGAGGACCACCAGGATCCTAGAGGTAGTGAGGGGAAGGCAGCTGAGGACCACCAGGATCCTAGAGGTAGTGAGGGGAAGGCAGCTGAGGACCACCAGGATGTTAGAGGTAGTGGGAGGAAGGCAGCTGAGGACCACCAGGATGTTAGAGGTAGTGGGGGGAAGGCAGCTGAGGACCACCAGGATCCTAGAGGTAGTGAGGGGAAGGCAGCTGAGGACCACCAGGATGTTAGAGGTAGTGGGAGGAAGGCAGCTGAGGACCACCGGGATGATAGAGGTAGTGGGGGGAAGGCAGCTGAGGACCACCAGGATGTTAGAGGTAGTGGGAGGAAGGCAGCTGAGGACCACCAGGATGATAGAGGTAGTGGGGGGAAGGCAGCTGAGGACCACCAGGATGTTAGAGGTAGTGGGAGGAAGGCAGCTGAGGACCACCAGGATGATAGAGGTAGTGGGGGGAAGGCAGCTGAGGACCACCAGGATGTTAGAGGTAGTGAGGGGAAGGCAGCTGAGGACCACCAGGATGCTAGAGGTAGTGGGGGGAATGCAGCTGAGGACCACCAGGATGTTAGTGGTAGTGAAGGGAAGGCAGCTGAGGAACACAAGGTTATTCCCCCTGATATGAACCACGGCTCTCCCACCAAGTTAGGCACAAATGGGATTCAATCTGTTGAAATCAGAAGCTTGAAGAAGCATGGCTCTTTTGATAAAACCTCAAAGGAACAAGGCTCCTTCGGACAAAGCATGAAGAAAACGACTTCGTTTGAACAAAGCATGAAGAAAACGACTTCGTTTGAACACACCACAAAGAAGTCGACCTCATTTGATAGAAGCTTGAAGAAAGAACCTTTCTTAGATAGAACGTTGATGACAGAGGCGTCCTTCGACAGAACGTTGAGGAAGCAGGGCTCGTTTGAACGCAGCTCAAGTCCTTCTAGCCTGGATGGGAGGAAGCCTTGGGGTAGCCCCAGCAGGAGCCCCAGCCGCCCCGCCACCCCTCCCTGGTCCCCCAGGAGACCAGCCCCCTGCTCCCCCGCCAAGACCAGCTCCAGACCTCCCTCCTCCACCTCTCCAGCCAAGGTCAGCAACCGAGCCTCCAGCCAGGACCGCAGCAACTCCCCACAGAGGGGTACCACCAGTGGCCTCAAAGCACCTAGTAAGGTATGTGTTATCAGCAGCATCCCCAAACCCATCTCCCCTCAGCCACCTGCGGACCCTAGGATGGACTCTCCTCACAAACCCAAACCCGCCCGTCTCAAGATCATCACGTACGTCCGTAAGACCCCTCAGGTGAAGTCCCAGGGGACAGAGGTTGACCCAAATGAAGCCTTGACACTCCCTCTCCGCCTGTCCTCTTCCCACCCCAGCCCTCCTACAGCCCACAGAAAGCCCCACAAGGCAGGGCCCCATTCTAAGGCCTCACAGGTGCTCTGCTCCTCTAATATACTCTTTGATAAGTACCGTCAGGAGATGCAGAAGGCAGGATACTTTCCCCCGGGTACCGGCATGACGTCGCTGGGCATCAAACCTCCCAGCCACCCTCCTCCTCACAACCTCTCTTTGAACTCTGAGAGCTTTCATGGGGAACTGCCTGACAGATACATGCATGAGGTGAGAGGGTATGGTCTTGTGTGTATTTGTAGATGCCAAATGTTCGCATGCTTGAAAATCAAATCATTTTCTGCGTGCTGACTGATACAAAACTTTAATTAAATATAATATAATTTAATGAATTGAACTAAACTGAAATGAAGCGAACTGATAATAACTGAAGTTGTTTGTCTCTGGCCTAGTTGGCTCCAGCACCTTCACAGCTGGCTCCCCAGGAGGGGACAGGCCTCTACCGTTCCCCCAGGCCCAGAGGGCCCCAGCTGGGGTTAGGGGCCGTCACCCGGCAGCCTGCTGCAGCCAAGAACAGGACTATGTTCCAGAGCCAGACCGGTCAGAGGTCAGGGGTCGTGACCCTCAGCCACCCAGGACAGCAGCAGGCACCGCCAGGGAACAACCAGGGAAACCACGACTCCACGGGTGAGACAGAGACCAAGAGGCTGAGGGGAGGCTGGAGGGACAGAGGGAGGTCGAGGGAGAGCAGGAAAGGGGGAGAGGGGGAAAGGGGAGGGAGAGTCTTCTCTACAGCTGCTGTTTACCATTATAGAATTACAGTATGTTGCTGCTAGAATGTTACACTATGTTCCAGCTGTGTGTTCTAGAATGATCATGTTGATATGTTCCAGCTGTGTGTTCTAGAATGATCATGTTGATATGTTCCTGCTGCGTGTTCTAGAATGATCATCTTGATATGTTCCTGCTACGTGTTCTAGAATGATCATGTTGATATGTTCCTGCTGCGTGTTCTAGAATGATCATGTTGATATGTTCCTGCTGCGTGTTCTAGAATGATCATGTTGATATGTTCCTGCTACGTGTTCTAGAATGATCATGTTGATATGTTCCTGCTGCGTGTTCTAGAATGATCATGTTGATATGTTCCTGCTACGTGTTCTAGAATGATCATGTTGATATGTTCCTGCTGCATGTTCTAGAATGATCATGTTGATATGTTCCTGCTGTGTGTTCTAGAATGATCATGTTGATATGTTCCTGCTGTGTGTTCTAGAATGATCATGTTGATATGTTCCTGCTGCGTGTTCTAGAATGATCATGTTGATATGTTCCTGCTGCATGTTCTAGAATGATCATGTTGATATGTTCCTGCTACGTGTTCTAGAATGATCATGTTGATATGTTCCTGCTGCGTGTTCTAGAATGATCATGTTGATATGTTCCTGCTGCGTGTTCTAGAATGATCATGTTGATATGTTCCTGCTGCGTGTTCTAGAATTGTCATGTTGATATGTTCCTGCTGCGTGTTCTAGAATTGTCATGTTGATATGTTCCTGCTGCGTGTTCTAGAATGATCATGTTGATATGTTCCTGCTGCGTGTTCTAGAATGATCATGTTGATATGTTCCTGCTACGTGTTCTAGAATGATCATGTTGATATGTTCCTGCTGCGTGTTCTAGAATGATCATGTTGATATGTTCCTGCTGCGTGTTCTAGAATTGTCATGTTGATATGTTCCTGCTGCGTGTTCTAGAATTGTCATGTTGATATGTTCCTGCTGCGTGTTCTAGAATTGTCATGTTGATATGTTCCTGCTGCGTTTTCTAGAATTCTCATGTTGATATGTTCCTGCTGCGTGTTCTAGAATTATCATGTTGATATGTTCCTGCTGCGTGTTCTAGAATTCTCATGTTGATATGTTCCTGCTACGTGTTCTAGAATGATCATGTTGATATGTTCCTGCTACGTGTTCTAGAATGATCATGTTGATATGTTCCTGCTACGTGTTCTAGAATGATCATGTTGATATGTTCCTGCTACGTGTTCTAGAATGATCATGTTGATATGTTCCTGCTGCGTGTTCTAGAATGATCATGTTGATATGTTCCTGCTGCGTGTTCTAGAATGATCATGTTGATATGTTCCTGCTGCGTGTTCTAGAATGATCATGTTGATATGTTCCTGCTGCGTGTTCTAGAATGATCATGTTGATATGTTCCTGCTGCGTGTTCTAGAATGATCATGTTGATATGTTCCTGCTGCGTGTTCTAGAATGATCATGTTGATATGTTCCTGCTGCGTGTTCTAGAATGATCATGTTGATATGTTCCTGCTGCGTGTTCTAGAATGATCATGTTGATATGTTCCTGCTGCGTGTTCTAGAATGATCATGTTGATATGTTCCTGCTGCGTGTTCTAGAATGATCATGTTGATATGTTCCTGCTGCGTGTTCTAGAATGATCATGTTGATATGTTCCTGCTGCGTGTTCTAGAATGATCATGTTGATATGTTCCTGCTGCGTGTTCTAGAATTATCATGTTGATATGTTCCTGCTGCGTGTTCTAGAATGATCATGTTGATATGTTCCTGCTGCGTGTTCTAGAATTATCATGTTGATATGTTCCTGCTGCGTGTTCTAGAATTATCATGTTGATATGTTCCTGCTGCGTGTTCTAGAATTATCATGTTGATAAAAAAATTTGCAAGGACTGTGTGGGAGTGGTCTGAGAGGTCTGAGAGAGGGGCCTAATTGGAGGAGCCTAATGGGAGGGATGTGTAACCTGAAAACTAGCTGTTATTGACTGAGAGGAGGACAAACTTTCTTTACTGTTATTGGTTTACTAACACCTGATGTCACCAGGTGGTCCAAAAAAAACACCCAGTCAAACAAGCTGAAGTTCTCCGGGGGGCTTTTCAAACAGCTCTTACACTAAAATGCATTCTCATAATATTCCATTTCTCAATATTATTCTAACCACATAGTGTGGAAATATATATAAAACATAAGAAATTTGGGATACCGCACTAGGTGCGTTCTGTGTATCGCGTGCGTTCAATATTTTGTATTACCGTGCAGCGCAGTATGGAAAGTCCCTTTCACCTGTCCATGTGAGTTTACAGGTGATTTGAACGCTTGCTATGATCATTTTTCAATTGCTTTTTAAGTGTCAAATGCCGTTTTTAAATGTGATCTTTACACCTGTCCCCAACATTTCTCCAAGTTTTTACCGTCATTGTAAAGCCCTAGTTATTTAGTTTTTTTGACCGTCATTTTTTGTTTTGACAGTCATTATTTATTTCATGTTATTAGTGATTCATTTTAAGAAAGACAAAATACATCTTACCCTCATTTTAAGGTCAACCCTGTTACATGAACTGGGTTGACTCTCGTTTTAATATGGTGAAACTTATTATTATAATTTTTCTCTAAAGAGACATTGAATAGTCAAATCATAGTGTAAAAGCAGGTGAGCTGGTTACACAGTTTTGGGCCATTTTGTGGTGTAAAACTGAACTGGTCGAGCATAACACGTCAACTCTGGCTAGAAATGTTTTAACAATTTCAATGTTTTTTGTGAATCTTTCATTCAATTGCTCTTCCCTGTTGCTCTCAACAGGCTTCCCTCTGTCACAAGGGGATTGATGGCTGATTTAAATATGATGTTGTGAACTCTTTTACTTTATTTGGCATTTAATATGAATTTACTATCGTCTTTTTATTTGATTTAAAGGGGAAGTCAAACTAGATTTTCCAGTTTTTTTTTAAATTCCACACTGATGTCGAAATAACACTTTGAAACTGGAAAATGATGATAATGCCTTTTTAGCGTAGAGCTTAAAGAAAGAGGGAAAGAATGTCACACAGCATGACATCACAATCTGATCGGATTATTCTGACCAATGACCAGTCGTTTTTGATTTGCATATGTATCCTCCTACATGAAGGGGTAAGAGGGGTAGGCTCTAGAGTCTAGATGATCCTATCCGCCAATCAGGGCTGTGTATGTAAATATATAAAAAAAATTGTATTAACACTCCCACACAGTCAGACTGAGCATTTCAATGGCAAAAGGAAGCTTAGGGAAATAAATTACAAAAAAATATATTTTCATGAAATTAACACACACTATGATTTATTAGACAAACAGCGATGATAAAAAAACATGTAATTAACCTCTTGAGATGGGGAAATTGTGTTTTTAAAATAAGTTAAACGTGCTCTTTATGACAGAATGTTAAAAATTAGGTGAAATAAAACATTCCCCCCCCCCCCACCACCCACCAACTTACACTACTCAAAAGGCACCTTATTGGTTGAACGGTTCATTGACTTTGCCTGGTTGTGTTAATTTAATTTAGTCAGCAATATACTTTGATGTTGAAGGATTTTTCTTCCTCTCTGCTACCTTTGCCAGTCCTAGTTACCAAGCCCTGGGGCAGATGGACATATCTATTTCTAGAAGTTATTGTGAGGAAATACCGTAGTCATTTCAGTTAATAGATATTAATCAGGCTTGACTGCAGACACCTACAGCCTTTGAAGTACAACTAACTGACAGCAGTGGAACTGGTACATCGCTTGACAGAAGTACAACTAACTGACAGCAGTGGAACTGGTACATCGCTTGACAGAAGTACCAACTAACTGACAGCAGTGGAACTGGTACATCGCTTGACAGAAGTACAACTAACTGACAGCAGTGGAACTGGTACATCGCTTGACAGAAGTACCAACTAACTGACAGCAGTGGAACTGGTACATCGCTTGACAGAAGTACAACTAACTGACAGCAGTGGAACTGGTACATCGCTTGACAGAAGTACAACTAACTGACAGCAGTGGAACTGGTACATCGCTTGACAGAAGTACCAACTAACTGACAGCAGTGGAACTGGTACATCGCTTGACAGAAGTACAACTAACTGACAGCAGTGGAACTGGTACATCGCTTGACAGAAGTACAACTAACTGACAGCAGTGGAACTCGTACATCGCTTGACAGAAGTACCAACTAACTGACAGCAGTGGAACTGGTACATCGCTTGACAGAAGTACAACTAACTGACAGCAGTGGAACTGGTACATCGCTTGACAGAAGTACCAACTAACTGACAGCAGTGGAACTGGTACATCGCTTGACAGAAGTACAACTAACTGACAGCAGTGGAACTGGTACATCGCTTGACAGAAGTACCAACTAACTGACAGCAGTGGAACTGGTACATCGCTTGACAGAAGTACCAACTAACTGACAGCAGTGGAACTGGTACATCGCTTGACAGAAGTACAACTAACTGACAGCAGTGGAACTGGTACATCGCTTGACAGAAGTACCAACTAACTGACAGCAGTGGAACTGGTACATCGCTTGACAGAAGTACAACTAACTGACAGCAGTGGAACTGGTACATCGCTTGACAGAAGTACCAACTAACTGACAGCAGTGGAACTGGTACATCGCTTGACAGAAGTACAACTAACTGACAGCAGTGGAACTGGTACATCGCTTGACAGAAGTACAACTAACTGACAGCAGTGGAACTGGTACATCGCTTGACAGAAGTACCATCTAAAACATCATATTTCTCACTTGTGGCAGAACTGACTGGCTCATCTATTCAGCTTACAAACACATGATCGCTGATCGTTTATGTAGCGTTATGAATGTATATGTATCGCTATGTAGCATTATGTACCATTATAGTGCGTTATGTAGCATTATAGTGTGTTATGTAGCATTATAGAGCATTATGTAGCACTGTAGAGCGTTATGTAGCACTGTAGAGCGTTATGTAGCATTATAGAGTGTTATGTATCACTATATAGCATTATAGAGCATTATGTAGGCATTATAGAGTCATGTAGCATTATATAACATTATTGGGCGTTATATAGCATTATAGAGTGTTATGTAGCGTTATGTAATTAGGAGATATCTAAAGTGTTTCAAAACCATGAGTAATCGTTCATGTGGCTCTCTCCATCACGGTCTCATCATCCCTCCATTCTATCAGACAGAGGGAGAAATGACATATTAACAGGCTGTCATCACAGGGACCAGGCGGTAGGCACATGATCTGAGATTGAGCGGCTGTATGGCCAGCCTGCGGCCATAAGAGAGAACAGAGTAACAGAGTAAGAACGTGCGTCTTTCCCTGTCAAGATGATTCAGTACATATCTACACTGAACAAAAATATTAACGCAACATGCAACAATTTCAACGATTTTACTGAGTTACAGTTCATATAAGGAAATCAGTCGATTGAAATGAATGAATTAGGCCCTGATAGATGGATTTCACACGACTGGGCAGTGGCGCAGCCATGGATGGGCCTGGGAGGGCATAGGCCCACCCACTTGGGAGCCAAGCCCACCCACTGGGGAGTCAGGCCCAGCCAATCACAATTAGTTTTTTCTGCACAAATGGGCTTTATTACAGACATAAATACTCCTCAGTTTCTCAGCTGTCCGGGTGGCTGGTCTCAGGCGATCCCGCAGGTAAAGAAGCCCGGATGTTGAGGTCCTGGGCTGCTGTGGTTACGCCTGGTCTACGGTTGTAAGGCCGGTTGGACGTACTGTCAAATTCTCTAAAATGACATTGGAGGCGGCTTATGGTAGAGAAATTACCGTTCAAATCTCTGGCAACAGTTCTGGTGGACATTCCTGCAGTCAGCAGGCCAATTGGACACTGCCTCAAAACTTGAGACATCTGTGGCATTGTGTTGTGTGACAAAACTGCACATTTTTAGTGACCTTTTATTTTCCCCAGCACAAGGTACACCTGTGTAATGATAATGGCGCCGGAGAGGATGGCTGCCATTTTATGGGCTCCTAACCAACTGTGCTATTTTGTGTGTTTCTTAACTTATTTTGTACATAATGTTGCTGCTACTTTCTCTCATGGCCGAAAAGAGCTTCTGGATATCAGAACCACGATTACTCACCTCGAAATGGACAAAGATTTTTTCTTTAATCCCCGTCATTCACGTGAAGAAAATACTGAAATACAGGGGGTGGAGATCGGGGTGCCTTGTGAGAATTCAACGGCAAGTGGGTAGCCCGCCTCTACCATCCGTTCTATTGGCCAACGTGCAATCACTGGAGAATAAACTGGATGATCTCTGTTCGAAACTATTCTACCAACGGGACATTAAAAACTATAATATCTTATGTGTCACTGAGTTGTGGCTTAACGACGACATGGATAATAGACAGTTGGCTGGGTTTTCCGTGCATCGGCAGGACAGAGCAGCTACGTCTGGTAAGACGAGGGGTGGGTGGGTGTGTCTATTTGTCAATAACAGCTCGTGCGCGATGTCTAATATTAAGGAAGTCTCACGGTATTGCTCGCCTGAGGTGGAGTACCTTATGATAAGCTGTAGACTACACTATCTACCAAGAGAGTTTTCGTCTATATTTTTTGTAGCCGTTTATTTACCGCCACAAACCGATGCTGGCACTAAGACCTCCTCAACCAGCTGTATAAAGGCCATAAGCAAACAAGAAAATGCTCATCCAGAAGCAGCACTCCTAGTGGCCGGGGACTTTAATGCAGGCAAATTTAAATCAGTTTTACCTAATTTATACCAGCATGTCACATGTGCAACCAGAGGGGAAAAAACTCTAGAGCACCTTTACTCCTCACACAGAGATGCATACAAAGCTCTCCCTCCATTTGGCAAATCTGACCATAATTCTATCCTCCTGATTCCTGCTTACAAGCAAAAACTAAAGCACGAAGCACCAGTGACTCGCTCAACTCGGAAGTGGTCAGATGACGCGGATGCTACGCTACAGGACTGTTTTGCTAGCACAGACTGGAATATGTTCCGGCATTCATCAAATGGCATTGAGGAGTACACCACCTCAGTCACTTGCTTCATCAATAAGTGCATCGATGACATCATCCAAACATTGTGACCGTACGTACATACCCCAACCAGAAGCCATGGATTTTAGGCAACATCTGCACCGAGCTAATGGCTAGAGCTGCCGGTTTCAAGGAACGGGACACTGATCCGGACGCTTATAAGAAATTCCGCTATGCCCTCAGACGAACTGTCAAACAGGCAATGCGTCAATACAGGACTAAGATTGAATCCTACTACCCTGGCTCTGACGCTTGTCGAATGTGGCAAGGCTTGCAAACTATTACGGACTACAAAGGTAAACCCAGCCGCACACTGCCCAGTGACGCGATCCTACAAGACTAGCGAAATGGCTTTTATGCTCGCTTCGAGGCAAGCAACACTGAAGCATGCAGGAGAGCACCAGCTATCCCGGACAACTGTGTGATCACGCTCTCCGTAGCCGATGTGAGCAAGACCTTTAAACAGGTCAATATTCACAATGCTGCGGGGCCAGACGGTTTACCAGGACGTGTACTCAGAGCATGTGTGGACCAACTGGCAAGTGTCTTCACTGACATTTTCAACCTCTCCCTGACCAAGTCTGTAATATCTACATGTTTCAAGCGGACCACCATAGTCCCTGTGCCCAAGGAAGCAAAGGTAGCCTGCCTAAATGACTAGCGCCCCGTAGCACTCACGTCGGTAGCCATGAAATGCTTTGAAAGGCTGGTCACCGCCCAAACAGATCCACAGATGGCGCAATCTCAATCGCACTCCACACTGCCCTTTCCCACCTGGACAAAAGGAACACCTATGTGAGAATGCTGTTCATTGACTACAGCTCAGCGTTCAACACCATAGTGCCCACAAAGCTCATCACTAAGCTACTTCCTGGTTTGGGGGCTTATCTAAACTTATGAAGGGAAAGCTCCAGATAGCCCAGAATAAGCTGATCAGGGTAGTTTTGAAGGTGAGTCCACATAGGCAGGAGCTGCTTTCAGGAACTAAACTGGCTGCCTGTTGAGGCTAGGGTGTCCCAGATTAGACTAGGTTTGGTTTACAGGAGTATTTATGCTCCTGCGCCCAGATATCAAAGTGATTAATGTCCTCGTGTTAGGGATGCACACAATCACAGCACCAGATCAGGTGTTGCTGATGTGTGCTTATACAGGTTCAGGAGTAATGCTGGGAAAGGTACTTTCTTGTATACTGGAGCCTCAGTTGCCTCTGCCTATAAAAACAATGTCCTCTCTGGACAGCTTTAAAAATAAAGAAAAAATATGTTTGATGTCTTCTGTGCCTGTCACGTTCCTGACCTGTTTTCCTTTTTTCTTGTATTTATTTAGTTGGTCAGGGCGTGAGTTGGGTGGGTTGGTCTATGTGTGTTTTCTAGGTTGGGGTTTTTGTGTTCGGCCTGGTATGATTCTCAATCAGAGGCAGCTGTAGATCGTTTGTCCCTGATTGAGAATCATACTAAGGCAGCCGGGGTTTCACGTGTGTTTTGTGGGTGGTTGTATCGCGTGTCTGCATTCGTGCCACACGGGACTGTTTGTCGGTTGTTTTCTGTTATTTTTGTTTCGTGTTCAGTTTCGATTCATTAAATCATCATGGACACAAATCACTCCGCGTATTGGTCTGATCCTTCTCGCCTCTCCTCCTCGTCCGAGGAGGAGGATTACGACGACCGTTACAGTGCCCATATGAATAACCCCTATGATGTAACTGGAATGATGAGATAGATGTTCTTCTTCTCTGTTTTTGTTTTATTATTTCACTGCCATACTGTGTTGGATCTTGTCTAGCCATCTTGTCTCAAGAGGACCACAATGGAAATAAGTCCCAGACTTTATTGTGTGTTATCCTCGATGATTTTATTCATGGGCATGTATGGCTTTTAAGTTTTATGTGTGCTTGTTTTTTTTAAATGGCCGAGTTAATAAACTAAACTAAACTAAGGACCCTGGGACTAAACACCTCCCTCTGCAACTGGATCCTGGACTTCCTGACGGGTTGCCCCCAGGTGGTAATGGCAACAATACATCTGCCACGCTGATCCTCAAGACGGGGGCCCCTTAGGGGTGCATGCTTAGTCTCCTCCTGTACTCCCTGTTCACTCACGACTGTGTTGCCAAGCACGACTCCAACACCATCATAAGTGGTAGGCCTGATCACCGACAACGATGAGAGTCAGTGATCAGTGTGGTACCAGGACAACAACCTCTCCCTCAATGTGAGCAAGACAAAGGAGCTGATCGTGGACTACAGGAATAGGAGGGCCGAACACGCCCTCATTCAAAACGACAGGGCTGCAGTGGAACGGGTCGAGAGTTTCAAGTTCCTTGGTGTACACATCACCAACAAGCTATCATGGTCCAAACACACCAAAACAGTCGTGAAGAGGGCACAACAACACCTTTTCCTCCTCAGGAGACTGAAAAGATTTGGCATGGGTCCCCAGATCCTCAAAAAGTTCTACAGCTGCACCATCAAGAGCATCCTGACCGGTTGCATCACCACCTTGTATGGCAACTGCTCGGAATCTGACCGTAAGGTGCTACAGAGGGTTGTGTGTACAGCCCAATACATCAGTGGTGCCAAGCTTCCTGCCATCCAGGACCTATATAATAGGCGGTGTCAGAGGAAGGTAAAAAAAGTTGTCAAAGACTCCAGTCACTCAAGTCATAGACTGTTCTCTCTGCTACCGCACGGCAAGCGGTACCGGAGCGCCAAGTCTAGGTCCAAAAGGCTCCTTAACAGCTTCTACCCCCAAGCTATAAGACTGCTGAAAAATTAATCAAATGGCCACCCGGACTATTTACATTGATTTGATTTGATCATGCTGTTTAATCAGCTTCTGGATATGCCACACCTGTCAGGTGGATGGATTATCTTGTCAACATATAAATACTCACTAACAGGGAGGGAGGTAAACAAATTTGTGTTTTTTGTGCGTATGGAACATTTCTGTGATAATTTCAGCTCATGAAACATGGGACACTTGTTGCGTTTATATATATATATTATTATATATAGTATTTTTGTTCAGTATAGATACATGGGCTCCGATACGACACAGGAACGATTCTGTGCATTTGGGTTTGATTAGAGGAGCGAATCGATGTGTGTGTGTGTGTATTACTACATTTGTGGGTACCGGAAGTCCTCACTAGGATAGTAAAACAAGGAAAATTCTCCCTCGTTGGGGACATTTCCCAGGTCCCTACGAAAACAAAACCTATTTTAGGCTTTAGGGTTAGAATTAGGGTGAGGAGTTAGAGTCAGGGACAATAGGGTTTTTAATGGAAATACATTTTAGGTCCCTACAAGGATCGTAATACAAAACATGAAAACATTAAGGTAAACTGGGCATCTACCACATCTACCGCAGAGAACGACAGGGCATTATCCAGGGTCATGCCAAGGTTCTTTGCATTCTGGGAGGGCAACACTGGTGTTGTTAACCGTGATGGAGATGTCTTGGAGGGGGTGGGTCTTCGCCTGGTGGACAGTAGCTCTGTTTTTTCGAGGTTGAGCTTGAGGCTGTAATGAACATGAGGGGAGACAGAGAGCTGGTTTCAAGCGCAGGGCGCAGCAGGTGTTTATTTGTAAAGGACCACAGGAGGAGGCAGGTAGCTGGGTCCAGGGGCAGGCAGGCAGGTCATACACAGGAGGAGGCATGTAGCTGGGTCCAGGGGCAGGCAGAAGGTCATACACAGGAGGAAGCAGGTAGCTGGGTCCAGGGGCAGGCAGAAGGTCATACACAGGAGGAGGCAGGTAGCTGGGTCCAGGGGCAGGCAGAAGGTCATACACAGGAGGAAGCAGGTAGCTGGGTCCAGGGGCAGGCAGAAGGTCATACACAGGAGGAGGCAGGTAGCTGGGTCCAGGGGCAGGCAGAAGGTCATACACAGGAGGAAGCAGGTAGCTGGGTCCAGGGGCAGGCAGAAGGTCATACACAGGAGGAAGCAGGTAGCTGGGTCCAGGGGCAGGCAGAAGGTCATACACAGGAGGAGGCAGGTAGCTGGGTCCAGGGGCAGGCAGAAGGTCATACACAGGAGGAGGCATGTAGCTGGGTCCAGGGGCAGGCAGAAGGTCATACACAGGAGAAGGCAGGTAGCTGGGTCCAGGGGCAGGCAGAAGGTCATACACAGGAGGAGGTAGGTAGCTGGGTCCAGGGGCAGGCAGAAGGTCATACACAGGAGGAGGCATGTAGCTGGGTCCAGGGGCAGGCAGAAGGTCATACACAGGAGGAGGTAGGTAGCTGGGTCCAGGGGCAGGCAGAAGGTCATACACAGGAGGAAGCAGGTAGCTGGGTCCAGGGGCAGGCAGAAGGTCATACACAGGAGGAGGCAGGTAGCTGGGTCCAGGGGCAGGCAGAAGGTCATACACAGGGAGTCCAAAAAGGCAATAGTACAGACAGGGAAAAGGCTAGTAACGTTGTCCGGGAGATCAGGCAATAGGTGAATGACAGGAAATCCGATAGGCTAAAGTACAGGAAGGGAATAGGCAAAAGGCGTCGTTAGTGAGGCAGGCAAAAACTATCCTACACAGGAGGATTAAATTACGGGAAAAACAGAGCTCTGAATAGAAGTGTGTCACAAAACAAACAATACCTCACCATGATGGGGTGCAAAGAACTGAACTAAATAGTGTGTGATAATGACATACAGGTGTGTGAACAGGTGATGAGAATTCAGGTGATTGGGATCTAGAGAGTGAGCTGTGTTCAGGGGATCTATGTGTTTGAGAGTGTGAGCTGGAAAGTGTGCTGGAAAGTGAGCTGAGTTCAGGGGATCTACGTGTTTGAGAGTGTGAGTTGGAAGCAGACGTTACAGAGGTGATATGTTTGCCAGGCACGCAGAGATGCGTGTTGTCACCTGGGTGTCAGAAGGGGGGGGGGAGAAGTGTACTTGAGTGTCATCTGCATAGCAATGATAGGAGAGACCATGTGGGGATATGACAGAGCTCAGTGACTTGGTGTATAGAGAGAAGAGGAGAGGGCCTAGAATCGAGCCCTGGGGGACACCAGTAGTGAGAGTACTTGGTGCAAACACAGATCCTCTCCACGTCACCTGGTAATAGTGACCTGCCAGGTAGGATGCAATCCAGGAGTGTGCAGAGCCTGAGACGCCCAGCCCTGGGAGGGTGGAGAGGAGGATCTGATGGTTCACGGTGTCGAAGGTAGAAGATAGATCTAGGAGGATGAGAACAGAGAGAGAGAGTCAGTTTAAAAAGAGAGGAGAGCCTCTGTTGAATATTCCGTCTTGAAGCCTGACTGGTTAGGGTCAAGAAGATCATTCTGAGAGAGATAACGAGAGCGTTGGTCAGAGACAGCACACTCAAGGGTGTTGGAAAGAAAAGAAAGAAGGGATACCAGTCTGTAGTTTTTAACGTCAGAGGGGTCGAGTGTTCATTTCTTGAGGAGCGGAGCGACTCTGGCCATTTTGAATGCAGGATGCAGCCAGTGGTCAGAGATGAGTTGATGAGGGAAGATGCGCACAGCGCAATACTGAAATTGGCTGGGGTTGTTCGGCAAAATGACTTGTCGATCAATGACTGGCGACATGCTTAGTTAGACACTGAAGGAGAGGACACATCAGTTGTCACAAAGGATGAGAGGTATTTTCGAGAGCTAGAAAGAAAATAATTTGAGCAGAAGATGTTAGTGAACCAACTTCTTTTGAATAAGTTTTTCTGACCAATGCGTGCTACATTTGGATCGGTTTTTCTGACCGATGCATGCTACATTTGGATCGGTTTGGAGTCCCTTATATTTGAAACAAATGAACCAGGGATCGATGTGTATCGGTGAATCCTTCCATCCTATAACAGAATAATCTGTGATGATGATCATGATCTCATGACAGCAGAGTAGAAGCTACGAATCTCATCACAGGTCCCTAGTGGGGTCACAGAGGCTGAGAAGCTACGAATCTCATCACAGGTCCCTAGTGGGGTCACAGAGGCTGAGAAGCTACGAATCTCATCACAGGTCCCTAGTGGGGTCACAGAGGCTGAGAAGCTACGAATCTCATCACAGGTCCCTAGTGGGGTCACAGAGGCTAAGAAGCTACGAATCTCATCACAGGTCCCTAGTGGGGTCACCGAGGCTGAGAAGCTACGAATCTCATCACAGGTCCCTAGTGGGGTCACAGAGGCTGAGAAGCTACGAATCTCATCACAGGTCCCTAGTGGGGTCACAGAGGCTGCGTCCCAAATGGAACCCTATTCCAGATTTGGGGCGCAGTGAAGAGAGGGGTGAAGGGCCTGAGGGGGCCAGTCGATTGGATGAATGAATGGATAGGGACGATGGCTGGAATGTGTAGTATTTGAGTGATGTGTTATCACTCGTGGGACCAATCACAAATAGCCCTCCACCTCGCCTTCTGTAATCCCTTTGCCTCCATATGCCTATTCAATCCTTTCAGATCTGCACATGATCATTTATACGGTAATATGACTTTACCCACCCTAAACCCCCTTCTCCCTCCAGCAGACCAGAGGTCGCCAGGTCCAGAGACCTCCGTGGCCAGGACCCTGCTGCCTAAACCGGGTCAGTCTCGTCTGCGACCCCCAGGCTTCTCGGCCTTACCACCTGCCCGTCTGGCCGCCTTCGGCTTTGTACGCAGCTCCAGTGTCTCCTCGGTTTCCAGCAACCAAACGACAGTGAGCAACCACAGCGACCCCTGCCGACCCTCCCAACGTGAGTTACACACATGCACAGGAATGGACACACCGGCAGGCACACACACACACACACACACACAAACCACACACATATTCACACACACACATATACAGGCACATTGTAACGGTGTGCGCTGAGAGTCGGGAAGCAAGTTCAGGGAGTGAGTGTTTTGATAAATAAACACAACTAAATACAAAACAAGAAACAGGATCAACGCACAGACATGACACAGAAACAGTGATGCCTGGGGAAGGAACCAAAGGGAGTGACATATATAGGGCAGGTAATCAAGGAGGTGATGGAGTCCAGGTGAATGTCATAATGAGAGTAACGATGGTGACAGGTGTGCGCCATAACGAGCAGCCTGGTGACCTAGAGGTCAGAGAGGGAGCACACACACACACACACACACACACACACACACACACACACACACAAATACAAACATACAGTACGTAGGCATGCAGGTACACACAGACACACAACACGCACACACACACCACTCACAAGCACTAACACCATACTTACAGGACATTCGGAAAGTATTCAGACCCATTGACTTCTTCCCCATTTTGTTACATTACAGCCTTATTCTAAAATGGATTAAATCGTTTTTTTCTCTCCTCCATCTACACACTATACCCATAGTAACAAAGAAAAAACAGGTTTTTAGAAATATTGGCAAGTGTATCACAAATAAAAAACTGAAATATCACATTTACATAAGTATTCAGACCTTTTACTCAGTACTTTGTTGAAGCACTTTTGGCAGCGATTACAGCCTTGAGTCTTCTTGGGTATAACGCTACAAGCTTGGCACACCTATATTCGGGGAGTTTCTCCCATTCTTCTCTGCAGATCCTCACAAGCTTTGTCAGGTTGGATGGGGAGCATTGCTGCACAGCTAATTTCAGGTCTCTCCAGAGATGTTTGATTTGGGTTCAAGTCCGAGCTCTGGCTGGGCCACTCAAGGACATTCAGAGATTTGTCCTGAAGCCACTTCTGCATTGTCTTGGCTGTGTGCTTAGGGTCGTTGTCCTGTTAGAAGGTGAACCTTCGCCCCAGTCTGAGGTACTGAGAGCTCTGGAGTAGGTTTTCATCAAGGATCTGTCTGTACTTCGCTCCATTCATCTTTGACTCGATCCTGACTAGTCTCCCAGTCCCTGCCGGTGAAACACATCCCCACAGCATGATGCTGCCACCACCATGATTCACCGTAGGGATGGTGCCAGGTTTCCTCCAGAAGTGAAGCTTGGCATTCAGGCCAAAGAGTTCAATCTTGGTTTCATCAGACCAGAGAATCTTGTTTCTCATGGTCTGAGAGTCCTTTGGGTGCCTTTTGGCAAACTCCAAGCGGCTGTCATGTGCCTTTTACTGGGCAGTGGCTTCCATCTACTATAAAGGACTGATTGGTGGAGTGCTGCAGAGATGGTTGTCCTTCTGGAAGGTTCTCCCATCTCCACAGAGGAACTCTGGAGCTCTGTCAGAGTGACCATCAGGTTCTTGGTCACCTCCCTGACCAAAGCCCTTCTCCCTCGATTGCTCAGTTTGGCTGGGCGGCCAGCTCTAGGAAGTCTTGGTGGTTCTAAACTTCTTCCATTTAAGAATGATGGAGGCCACCGTGTTTTTTGGTACCCTTCCCAAAATCTGTGCCTCGACACAATCCTGTCAAGGAGCTCTACGGACAATTTGAGTCTCATAGCAAAGGCTCTGAATACTTATGTAATTTTTTAAAATAAATGTTTGAAAAAATTCTAAAAACCTGTTTGCGCTTTGTCATTATGGGGTATTGTGTGTAGATTGATGAGGGAAACATATAACTTAATCAATTTTAGAATAAGGCTGTAACGTAACAAAATGTGGAAAAGGGGTGGAGGTCTGAATACTTTCCAAATGCACTGTAATATTGTTGTTAACTTTCATTGGAATGGTTTATAGTCATAAACCAAGGTCATAAAATGTAACATTGAAACAAAGTAAAAGCCAATAACAAGTTAAAAAAAAATTCAATAAGGCCTCCCGAGTGGCGCAGTGGTCTAAGGTTCTGCATCACAGTGCTAGCTGTGCCACTAGAGATCCTGGTTCGTGTCCAGGCTCTGTCGCAACCGGCCGCGACCGGGAGGCCCATGGGGAGGCGCACAATTGGCCCAGCGTCGTCTGGGTTAGGGGAAGATTTGGCCGGGCAGGGATGTCCTTGTCCCATCGATCACTAGCGACTCCTGTGGCGGGCTGGGCGCAGTGCACGGTGACACAGTCGCCAGGTTTCCTACGACACATTGGTGCGGCTCACTTCCGAAGGGTTAAGTGGGCATTGTGTCAAGAAGCAGTTGGGTTGTGTTTCGGAGGACGCACGGCTCTTGACCTTCGCCTCTCCCGAGTCCGTACAGGAGTTGCAGCGATGAGACAAGACTAACTACCAATTGGATACCAAGATGGGGAGAAAACGGGCTAAAAAAATTATATTAATTATTTAATCTAAAATTATTATAGAAATTACAAATAAAAAAACATTTAAAAAATGATTTAAAAAAGAAAAGAATAATATAAATAAATAATGCAATAATCCTATATATCGTACGATATAATAATAACTAACTCTTACCAGTCAATATTCCTATCCTGTGCTT
The DNA here is from genome assembly GCF_016432855.1 of Salvelinus namaycush. Taxonomy (NCBI): domain Eukaryota; kingdom Metazoa; phylum Chordata; class Actinopteri; order Salmoniformes; family Salmonidae; genus Salvelinus; species Salvelinus namaycush. The sequence goes on along the minus strand of NC_052329.1, from coordinate 5,687,672 downwards.
ACTGCTTCTCCTCAGCTCACCCACTAACGTTAGAGGTTGACACAGGAGTGAAAATGAATTACTGTCCAGTCTTGTCAAATTTTTACAGGACCGAACTTTTTTTGTCCCTTCCCGCTAGAAATCACTAACGTCATGTCCTGTGCTAATTTTTACGCGCAGAAATCAGAAATTATTTCCTCCCTCTGCTCGTATGTCTGTCCCTCGCTCTGCGTGCAGAATATCATCAGTGGAAACTAGTTGTAGCTAAATACGTTCAGGGACAATTTTGAGGATTTTAGCTAACCTGCTACAAAAAAGTCCTTTCTACTAGTCCAACACCGTCAGACCTGCGCTGAGAGCAGTGCGAGTGTCCACCAACGCGATAGTACGATCTGCGTGTGAGTAGCCATAGCAACTGCTCCGCTTGGCTGCTTCTCCATAGCAACTGTTCCGCTTGGCTGCTTCTCGGCGCACAACAGACAGTTGCCTGTACACACAGCTGAAGACTTTGGCAATAAAGGCAGCCCTTCTACTTACCCAATTACGGATGAACTCATGGTATGGACATGTGCTATTGTCTCCGTGTAAAGTAGTGACTAGCTACAGTGAGCCAACGGAAGGGGGAGATATATATTGTAATGAAACAGCAGGGAGCAGGTCTCGAACCCTCGACCTCCTAGCCCGAGGTCCGGCGCGCTATCGACTGTGCCGCAAAAGCATGCTCCTGCGGCAGAGTCGATTTCCGCGCTTATAAACCCAGGGTCGTTACAATGAAACAGGAGGGAGCGGGTCTCGAACCCTCGACCTTCTAGCCCGAGGTCCGGCGCGCTATCGACTGTGCCGCAAAAGCATGCTCAAGCGGCAGAGTCGATTTCCGCGCTTATAAACCCAGGGTCGTTACACTACTCCCTCCTTTCAAAGAGCGCGTCCTCGCGCTAGCTTGCGACTTTACGTCTTACAGGAACGCGCTCACCGGCCAAGCACACGCACTGTCGTGGATGCGAGGTCCGATCACTTCTGACACCAATGTAATGAAACAGCAGGGAGCAGGTCTCGAACCCTCGACCTCCTAGCCCGAGGTCCGGCGCGCTATCGACTGTGCCGCAAAAGCATGCTCAAGCGGCAGAGTCGATTTCCGCGCTTATAAACCCAGGGTCGTTACAATATTTTTTTATCGATTTTTATTATGTAAACTTTATTAGACCTACAGACAGTTGTAGTTTTTATGAAATGCTCCACACTACATATATATATATATTTTTAAAAAAAACGCAGGTTATAACTAGTCCTGTACTGCTCATTCCTGTGGACTGTCGATCCTGTCCAGAACTTAACTCTACAACTAAACTCCCATTCCTGCAGGAATCCCGTGGGACTGCACACAAGACCAGCGAGATTCTTGTTCCTGTCCTGTGTCGATCGCTACCACCCACTGTAGCTCTATAACATTATGTTAGGGTAGGATTAAAACCCTGTGTCGATCGCTACCACCCACTGTAGCTCTATAACATTATGTTAGGGTAGGATTAAAACCCTGTGTCGATCGCTACCACCCACTGTAGCTCTATAACATTATGTTAGGGTAGGATTAAAACCCTGTGACTGAGCGCGCACACGCACACACGCACACGCGCACACGCACACACACACACACACACACACACACACACACACACACACAGTTAAGCCCTGTTGGTGCAGAGTCTGTCTTTCCTCTCCTACGTAGCCATTCTACAGGGTAATCAATATCTGTAAGAGCCTGATGATAAGCCTGGATCTGTGACAACGTGAAGAGGGACTGTAGGAGCCTGTTGATAAGCCTGGATCTGTGACAACGTGAAGAGGGACTGTATGAGCCTGTTGATAAGCCTGGATCTGTGACAACGTGAAGAGGGACTGTATGAGCCTGTTGATAAGCCTGGATCTGTGACAGTGTGAAGGAGGATAGAGACATGAAGGGATGTTTTACATGCGCCAGTCGTTAGAGGCCTCTTTAACCAAGACGCACACTAATTACTCAAACTAACACCTCTCTGTTATTAAGTGTCAGGATGTAGTACTCTTCTCTCCAACTCTTGCTTATCAATGCTTTTATTTATTGTTTATTTAATTTTTTATTTAACCTTTATTTAACCAGGTAGGCTGCGACCTGGCCAAGATAAAGCAAAGCAGTGCGACACAAACAACAACACAGAGTTACATATGGATTAAACAAGTGTACAGTCAATAACACAATAGAAAAGTCAATATACAGTGTGTGCAAATGTAGTAAGATTTGAAATCCTCAAACGACGAGAACTCACTGTTCAAAGCACGTAGCAGCGATGTATTCTTCTCCCGCTGGTCATCTGATAGGGAACAGACTAGTAGTGTCGGAAGGTGGGTGAGATTGTTGGCTTCTACTTGGCGGGTCAGGAGGAGTAATATTCCCTTGAAGGCTTTGACAAGGCTGTACATCTGATGTGCAAAAAGGCCCTTCCCTTGTAGTTTGTAATTTAGTTCATTCATGAGGGCCATGATGTCCACGGTGAAGGCAAAATCAGCCAACCATTCTTTATCTTGCAGTTGAGGGAAATCCACATATTTTCCTTTCATTTGCAAAAACTCAGCAATCTCTGACTTCAGGCCCCACACCCTTTTATAAGCCCCTTCCCCAAACTCAGCCATCTCACGTTTGACTGGTAGGGGAGATCTGCCCCTTCCCCAAACTCAGCCGTCTCACGTTTGTGTGGTAGGGGAGATCTGCCCCTTCCCCAAACTCAGCCATCTCACGTTTGTGTGGTAGGGGAGATCTGCCCCTTCCCCAAACTCAGCCGTCTCACGTTTGACTGGTAGGGGAGATCTGCCCCTTCCCCAAACTCAGCCGTCTCACGTTTGTGTGGTAGGGGAGATCTTCCCCAAACTCAGCCGTCTCACGTTTGTCTGGTAGGGGAGATCTGCCCCTTCCCCAAACTCAGCCATCTCACGTTTGACTGGTAGGGGAGATCTGCACCTTCCCCAAACTCAGCCATCTCACGTTTGACTGGTAGGGGAGATCTGCCCCTTCCCCAAACTCAGCCATCTCACGTTTGTCTGGTAGGGGAGATCTGCAGCTTCCCCAAACTCAGCCATCTCACGTTTGACTGGTAGGGGAGATCTGCCCCTTCCCCAAACTCAGCCATCTCACGTTTGACTGGTAGGGGAGATCTGCCCCTTCCCCAAACTCAGCCATCTCACGTTTGTCTGGTAGGGGAGATCTGCATGATCTCGACTCAGTTTGTCTCTTCCAGCATTGAGACAAACTGCCTGTAGTTTAAATATTTTCCTCTTATGAAGTTTACCACTTTAGTGACTGTATCCACAACACAGCTTATTTTCAGAACACATTTACAGAGCACCTCCTGATGAATAATGAAATGCAGGAAAATCATTTTCTGATCTGGGTTCAGCACAGCTACTTGATCTTGTATCCTTTTCAAGAGGCCAACGTTTTTTTCCTGTCAAGTTTGGGCACCCATCAGTGGTCACACTGGATAACTTTTCAAAACTCAGTCCCAGCTTTGCCACAGACTTATTAACCTTCTCCAGTAAATATTTCCCTGTGGTTGTGCTCTTTATTGACTGCACTGAAGCAAGCTCCTCTGTAATTTCAAAGTCTGGGGTTATGCCCTCGTAAGAATATCAACAACTGCGCCACGTCACGTGCATCACAGCTCTCATCCAGGGCCAAGGAGAAATAGGTGAAATCCTTTACCTTGTCTTTATACTGTTGTTCCGTATTCTCTGCGATGTCCTCAACACGCCGTGTCACTGTTCGTCTTGACAGGGAAACATTTTCAAACAGCTCTTTATTGTCGGGGCAAAGTATTGCTGCAGAGTCAATTAAACATTCTTTAATGAATTCGCCCTCAGCGAATGGCTTGCTATGTTTAGTAATTTTGTGGGACAGTACATAATTAGCTCTCGCAATTCCATTGTTTGCTGAATTCAGTTTTGTGCAAAGTCCTTGCTGCTTTTGCAACTGAGAAAGCAACTCTTTCGATGCACCTGCCCTCTGCTCAGAAGACATATTCCTATATGTCTCTGCATGCTTCATCTGGAAGTGTCGGGACACGTTGTAGTCTTTCAAGACAGCGCACACTAAGCACACAGCTTTTCCTGATACCTCAATAAAGAAATATTTCAATGTCCTCTCTTGCTGGAACACCCTACATTCATTGTCTACTTTCCTTTTCTTTGAAATCTTTTAAAAACTCATTTTTTTTGCGCAATTTCTAGCTAGCTACTATTTGTAACTGTGATGTGTGTGTCAGCCTGTCAGTCACCGTCTGTCCTCGTGCATGTTGTGATTTATACGTGCCTTCAAAATAAAGGTCCCACAAGCATTGGGAGTTAAATCATTACACAAAGGCGAGTATTCACTGGGCTTTTAATTTGAATAACAAATACGTATTTCAAAACTTTACTATCGCAAATTCTTTATGTGATCTGAGCATGATTCCGCGGGCCGTATTGAATCAGGTCGCGGGGCCGCGTACGGCGCCCTGGGCCGGCCTTCGCCCAGGTCTGGACTAGACACTATGTCCTTTGATTCGGGCCGACTGGCTGCGTTTTGGCTGCTGTTGCACCACTACTAGTCTTTGTTGTTGAACTAGTCTTTGTTGTTGAACTAGTCTTTGTTCTTGATGGTGTTGGTCAACTGTGGTTGTGGCATGTTTAGGGCCCAGAGTTTTTCTCATTGTCAGGACTCCTGACCCTAGGCATGCTCTGATAGGCAGATATAGTAAGGGGTGTGTCCCAGCATTTGTTCCCTGACGGAGAGAGACAGACAGTTGGGCTCCGAAGAGCTAGGCCCCTGATCCTTTCACTCGTGCTGGACACCTGTCTCTCTGTGTTGTCTGGAGTCGGCGGGTACTACTGCTACCACAAGGCCAGACGGTGGCACCTGCCGTTCACTTTACTGCTTGGACTGCACCCTCCGTTCTTATTTACATCCACAGACACTGAGACTATGTGGGCCTGGCTGGCTGGGTGGCTGGGTGGCTGGCTGGCTGGCTGGCTGGCTGGCTGGGTGGGTGGGTGGGTAGCTGGCTGGCTGGCTGGCTGGCTGGCTGGCTGGCTGGCTGGCTGGTAGGGTAGGTGGGTAGGTGGGTGGGTAGCTGGCTGGCTGGCTGGCTGGATGGGTGGGTAGCTGGCTGGGTGGGTGGGTGGGTGGGTAGCTGGCTGGGTGGGTGGGTGGGTGGGTAGCTGGCTGGGTGGGTGGCTGGGTGTTTCTCTCAGAAGCCATGCCCAGTTGCCTCCAGTTAGATTTTGTAGACTGAAACAGAGAAAACAGCTGTCAACATACCATCCCTGGGTGGACATCATCCCATCCCCGTGTCTCTAGACACTTCTCCTTTCTCTCTCTCTCTCTCTCTCTCTCTCTCTCTCTCTCTCTCTCTCTCTCTCTCTCTCTCTCTCTCTCTCTCTCTCTCTCTCTCTCTCTCGCTCTCTCGCTCTCTCGCTCTCTCTCTCTCTCTCTCTCTCGCTCTCTCTCGCTCTCTCTCTCTATTTATACATCTATTTGTCCATGAAACAGTAGCCTTGCTTGGTAGCTATGAGTCCAACAGACAGAGAGCCTGGGGGCAAGTTGGTACAGTACTTGGTACTTGGTGGTGAGATACGATAATCTGACAAAAATGTGTTTGGCTGAAGACAGACAGACAGACAGACAGAGACAGTCTAGTAGCTTCTGCCATGATAGCCACCAACCTCATTACATAGAGTGATAAATAATTATGCTAATACAAGATTCTACAAGATACTAAAGGACACTACAAGATAATACATTATACTTGAGCTGACTTGAGCCATGAGTTCCTCTGGATCTTCCTCTGTAGTTCGTCTGGTGACTTACAGAACACTGTCGTGGTTTCTGCCCTATCATTGATCTCCTGTTAGAGAGACTAACTATCAAGCAGGAAGCTCCAATGTATACGTTACTGGGATACTTTGGACCTTTTCTGACAGTGATCCTTCAGAGGGTATCCACCAATGGGGATGAGGAAGACCTGCGTACACGTGAGTGTTTCCTTCACTTTGGTGGTTTGTCTTCCCGTTGGCGCTGTCGTCTTCCCGTTGGCGCTGTCGTCTTCCCGTTGGCGCTGTCGTCTTCCCGTTGGCGCTGTCGTCTTCCCGTTGGCGCTGTCGTCTTCCCGTTGGCGCTGTCGTCTTCCCGTTGGCGCTGTCGTCTTCCCGTTGGCGCTGTCGTCTTCCCGTTGGCGCTGTCGTCTTCCCGTTGGCGCTGTCGTCATCCCGTTGGCGCTGTCGTCTTCCCGTTGGCGCTGTTGTCTCGTGGTGCTGAACTTAAGACGGTTGTAGAAGAGATTCAACCATCAATTTAATTGATATTTTGGTTTACACTTTTCTTGAAAGATGCTTCTTATGAAGTGTTACATGTGCTTATTACCATTCATAGCAACTACGTAGGCGGTCATAGAGCATTATGAAACAGTTCCGTGTGTCTGTATGGAGGCTTAATGTTGTTACCTACAGTGTGTTTCAGTTACATACCATATTCAGTGGTTGTTTTACAATCAGACATTGTAATACAGCATGTGTAGTGTGTAGCATCTATGCTTGGTTGACTGTAATCGTCTAATCAAATCAAATTGTTATTTGTCACATACACATGGTTAGCAGATGTTAATGCGAGTGTATTGAAATGCTTGTAATATCCCCCAGATACCTCTGCTAGGTTAGCACTGAGTTACTGTAATATCCCCCCAGATACCTCTGCTAGGTTAGCACTGAGTTACAGTAATATCCCCCAGATACCTCTGCTAGGTTAGCACTGAGTTACAGTAATATCCCCCCAGATACCTCTGCTAGGTTAGCACTGAGTTACAGTAATATCACCCAGATACCTCTGCTAGGTTAGCACTGAGTTACTGTAATATCCCCAGATACCTCTGCTAGTTTAGCACTGAGTTACAGTAATATCCCCCCAGATACCTCTGCTAGGTTAGCACTGAGTTACAGTAATATCCCCCCAGACACCTCTGCTAGGTTATCACTGAGTTACTGTAATATCCCCCAGATACCTCTGCTAGGTTAGCACTGAGTTACAGTAATATCCCCCCAGATACCTCTGCTAGGTTAGCACTGAGTTACAGTAATATCCCCCAGATACCTCTGCTAGGTTAGCACTGAGTTACTGTAATATCCCCCCAGATACCTCTGCTAGGTTAGCACTGAGTTACAGTAATATCCCCCAGATACCTCTGCTAGGTTAGCACTGAGTTACAGTAATATCCCCCAGATACCTCTGCTAGGTTAGCACTGAGTTACTGTAATATCCCCCAGATACCTCTGCTAGGTTAGCACTGAGTTACAGTAATATCACCCAGATACCTCTGCTAGGTTAGCACTGAGTTACAGTAATATCCCCCCAGATACCTCTGCTAGGTTAGCACTGAGTTACAGTAATATCCCCCCAGATACCTCTGCTAGGTTAGCAATAAGTTACTGTAATATCCCCCCAGATACCTCTGCTAGGTTAGCACTGAGTTACAGTAATATCCCCCAGAGACCTCTGCTAAGGTTAGCACTGAGTTACAGTAATATCCCCCAGATACCTCTGCTAGGTTAGCACTGAGTTACAGTAATATCACCCAGATACCTCTGCTAGGTTAGCACTGAGTTACTGTAATATCCCCCCAGATACCTCTGCTAGGTTAGCACTGAGTTACTGTAATATCCCCCCAGATACCTCTGCTAGGTTAGCACTGAGTTACTGTAATATCCCCCAGAGACCTCTGCTAGGTTAGCACTGAGTTACAGTAATATCACCCAGATACCTCTGCTAGGTTAGCACTGAGTTACAGTAATATCCACCAGATACCTCTGCTAGGTTAGCACTGAGTTACAGTAATATCCCCCCAGATACCTCTGCTAGGTTAGCACTGAGTTACAGTAATATCCCCCAGATACCTCTGCTAGGTTAGCACTGAGTTACTGTAATATCCCCCAGATACCTCTGCTAGGTTAGCACTGAGTTACTGTAATATCCCCCAGATACCTCTGCTAGGTTAGCACTGAGTTACAGTAATATCCCCAGATACCTCTGCTAGGTTAGCACTGAGTTACTGTAATATCCCCCCAGATACCTCTGCTAGGTTAGCACTGAGTTACTGTAATATCCCCCAGAGACCTCTGCTAGGTTAGCACTGAGTTACAGTAATATCACCCAGATACCTCTGCTAGGTTAGCACTGAGTTACAGTAATATCCCCCCAGAGACCTCTGCTAGGTTAGCACTGAGTTACAGTAATATCACCCAGATACCTCTGCTAGGTTAGCACTGAGTTACAGTAATATCCCCCCAGAGACCTCTGCTAGGTTAGCACTGAGTTACTGTAATATCCCCCCAGATACCTCTGCTAGGTTAGCACTGAGTTACAGTAATATCCCCCAGAGACCTCTGCTAGGTTAGCACTGAGTTACTGTAATATCCCCCAGATACCTCTACTAGGTTAGCACTGAGTTACAGTAATATCCCCCCAGATACCTCTGCTAGGTTAGCACTGAGTTACAGTAATATCCCCAGATACCTCTGCTAGGTTAGCACTGAGTTACAGTAATATCCCCCCAGAGACCTCTGCTAGGTTAGCACTGAGTTACTGTAATATCCCCCCAGATACCTCTGCTAGGTTAGCACTGAGTTACTGTAATATCCCCCCAGATACCTCTGCTAGGTTAGCACTGAGTTACAGTAATATCACCCAGATACCTCTGCTAGGTTAGCACTGAGTTACAGTAATATCCCCCCAGATACCTCTGCTAGGTTAGCACTGAGTTACTGTAATATCCCCAGATACCTCTGCTAGGTTAGCACTGAGTTACAGTAATATCCCCCCAGATACCTCTGCTAGGTTAGCACTGAGTTACTGTAATATCCCCCCAGATACCTCTGTTAGGTTATCACTGAGTTACTGTAATATCCCCCCAGATACCTCTGTTAGGTTATCACTGAGTTACTGTAATATCCCCCAGATACCTCTGCTAGGTTAGCACTGAGTTACAGTAATATCCCCCCAGATACCTCTGCTAGGTTAGCACTGAGTTACTGTAATATCCCCCCAGATACCTCTGCTAGGTTATCACTGAGTTACTGTAATATCCCCCAGATACCTCTGCTAGGTTAGCACTGAGTTACAGTAATATCCCCCCAGATACCTCTGCTAGGTTAGCACTGAGTTACTGTAATATCCCCCAGATACCTCTGCTAGGTTATCACTGAGTTACTGTAATATCCCCCAGATACCTCTGCTAGGTTAGCACTGAGTTACAGTAATATCCCCCCAGATACCTCTGCTAGGTTAGCACTGAGTTACAGTAATATCCCCCAGATACCTCTGCTAGGTTATCACTGAGTTACTGTAATATCCCCCAGATACCTCTGCTAGGTTAGCACTGAGTTACTGTAATATCCCCCCAGATACCTCTGCTAGTTTAGCACTGAGTTACAGTAATATCCCCCCAGATACCTCTGCTAGGTTAGCACTGAGTTACAGTAATATCCCCCAGAGACCTCTGCTAGGTTAGCACTGAGTTACTGTAATATCCCCCAGATACCTCTGCTAGTTTAGCACTGAGTTACTGTCGTATTCTCCATGCTTCACCTTCACACAGCACTGCTGACTAGGAATACTCTTCTCCCTCTCTCACTCTCAATGACTCACATTTTCTCTCTCACTCTCTCTTTTACCCGTTCTCTTTCACTCTCACTCTCTTACCCGTTCTCTCTCACCCGTTCTCTTTCACTCTCACTATCTCACCCTTTTTTCTCTCACTCTCAGAGTTGACTATAATGAACAGCTTGCCTGGTGGCATCATGTCCCGTTCATCAGCCTGGACATGACAGCAAGCCCAGGGACCTTCTTGTGTAGTCCTGTTATGTCCCAATTTGCACCCTATTCCCTATGTAGTGCACTACTTTTAACCAGGGCCCTATGGCACCCTATTCCCTATGTAGTGCACTACTTTTAACCAGGGCCCTATGGCACCATATTCCCTATATATAGTGCACTACTTTTAACCAGGGCCCTATGGCACCCTATTCCCTATGTAGTGCACTACTTTTAACCAGGGCCCTATGGCACCCTATTCCCTATGTAGTGCACTACTTTTAACCAGGGCCCTGTAGAGAATAGGGTGCCATTTGGGAATGGAACCTCTCTTTGTCTCCCCTCTGTTCTGCCCAGCTGGCATGTTAGTTTACTGCTGTCTGTTGCTGACCGTCTTAACAAGCTGCCTTTGGCACACACACACACACACACACACACACACACACACACACACACACACACTCTAGAGTCATACAGTGTACTGGATATCCAGGCCACGGTAGAACAGGGACTTTCTGTAGCTGGGAAACGCAAACAGCAGGGGGTGGATACACACACACACACACGCTCGCTCACACACACACACACACACACACACACACACACACACACACACACACACACACACACACACACACACACACACACACACACACACACACACACACACACACACAGACAGCTATAGCTCCAAGACACCGTCAGCAGGTAGAAACAAGCATTGATTTAGTGATCCACCAATGGGACGCCAGCTCCCTTCGTCTCCCCTAGCCAATCAGATGCTTGCTTCATTATCTATGTCTATTGGCTGCCTGGGGGAAAAATAACTGCTCCTGCTGTGGTACCGTACCTTTAAATCTCCCAGGAAATACACCAGAGATGTGTCCCAAATGGCACCCTATTCACTATATAGGGCCTATATGGTTTCGGTCAAAATTAGTGCACTAAATAGCTAATAGTGAACCATTTGGAACACTGACTTTACTCCAGCCTACAGTCATCTCTCTCTTGCTGTTGGTCTGTGGGTTTCACTTAGACATGAGGATGTACATTACACTGCCTTATGTCTCACAAAAGAACTATTAATTATATATTTTTTTATTATTCATATTTTAATTCAACATGAATTAAATGGCTTGACTTCTTCTTACACGACTAAGCCAGCCGCGTCAACTCTGCTTTTAAAAAGACAGAGAGCTTAGAAGAAGAACATAACTCACGGACGAAAATGGAGAGAGAGAGAGAGAGATGAGACGTTAATCTGAGGTCAACCTATCAGACAAGCTCTTCTGTCATCTAGGAATGTCCTTTTCTTCCCTTTACCTCCTCCCTGTCGCATCGTAGTTATGTTGTTCCCTTTACCTCCTCCCTGTCGCATCGTAGTTATGTTGTTCCCTTTACCTCCTCCCTGTCGCATCTTAGTTATGTTGTTCCCTTTACCTCCTCCCTGTCGCATCGTAGTTATGTTGTTCCCTTTACCTCCTCCCTGTCGCATCTTAGTTATGTTGTTCCCTTTACCTCCTCCCTGTCGCATCGTAGTTATGTTGTTCCCTTTACCTCCTCCCTGTCGCATCGTAGTTATGTTGTTCCCTTTACCTCCTCCCTGTCGCATCGTAGTTATGTTGTTCCCTTTACCTCCTCCCTGTCGCATCTTAGTTATGTTGTTCCCTTTACCTCCTCCCTGTCGCATCGTAGTTATGTTGTTCCCTTTACCTCCTCCCTGTCGCATCTTAGTTATGTTGTTCCCTTTACCTCCTCCCTGTCGCATCGTAGTTATGTTGTTCCCTTTACCTCCTCCCTGTCGCATCTTAGTTATGTTGTTCCCTTTACCTCCTCCCTGTCGCATCTTAGTTATGTTGTTCCCTTTACCTCCTCCCTGTCGCATCGTAGTTATGTTGTTCCCTTTACCTCCTCCCTGTCGCATCGTAGTTATGTTGTTCCCTTTACCTCCTCCCTGTCGCATCGTAGTTATGTTGTTCCCTTTACCTCCTCCCTGTCGCATCGTAGTTATGTTGTTCCCTTTACCTCCTCCCTGTCGCATCTTAGTTATGTTGTTCCCTTTACCTCCTCCCTGTCGCATCGTAGTTATGTTGTTCCCTTTACCTCCTCCCTGTCGCATCGTAGTTATGTTGTTCCCTTTACCTCCTCCCTGTCGCATCTTAGTTATGTTGTTCCCTTTACCTCCTCCCTGTCGCATCTTAGTTATGTTGTTCCCTTTACCTCCTCCCTGTCGCATCGTAGTTATGTTGTTCCCTTTACCTCCTCCCTGTCGCATCTTAGTTATGTTGTTCCCTTTACCTCCTCCCTGTCGCATCGTAGTTATGTTGTTCCCTTTACCTCCTCCCTGTCGCATCTTAGTTATGTTGTTCCCTTTACCTCCTCCCTGTCGCATCGTAGTTATGTTGTTGTCACTTAAATGTGCTTAAAATGTTTATTCCGTTTCAACGTCCTATTTTTCAACGTCCCCTCTCTGATTCAGAGGGGTTGGGTTAAATGAGGAAGACACACCTCTCTGATTCAGAGGGGTTAAATGAGGAAGACACACCTCTCTGATTCAGAGGGGTTAAATGAGGAAGACACACCTCTCTGATTCAGACGGGTTAAATGAGGAAGACACACCTCTCTGATTCAGAGGGGTTAAATGAGGAAGACACACCTCTCTGATTCAGAGGGGTTAAATGAGGAAGACACACCTCTCTGATTCAGAGGGGTTAAATGAGGAAGACACACCTCTCTGATTCAGACGGGTTAAATGAGGAAGACACACCTCTCTGATTCAGAGGGGTTGGGTTAAATGAGGAAGACACACCTCTCTGATTCAGAGGGGTTGGGTTAAATGAGGAAGACACACCTCTCTGATTCAGAGGGGTTAAATGAGGAAGACACACCTCTCTGATTCAGACGGGTTAAATGAGGAAGACACACCTCTCTGATTCAGAGGGGTTAAATGTGGAAGACACACCTCTCTGATTCAGAGGGGTTAAATGAGGAAGACACACCTCTCTGATTCAGAGGGGTTGGGTTAAATGAGGAAGACACACCTCTCTGATTCAGACGGGTTAAATGAGGAAGACACACCTCTCTGATTCAGAGGGGTTAAATGAGGAAGACACACCTCTCTGATTCAGAGGGGTTGGGTTAAATGAGGAAGACACACCTCTCTGATTCAGAGGGGTTAAATGTGGAAGACACACCTCTCTGATTCAGAGGGGTTGGGTTAAATGTGGAAGACACACCTCTCTGATTCAGAGGGGTTGGGTTAAATGAGGAAGACACACCTCTCTGATTCAGAGGGGTTAAATGAGGAAGACACACCTCTCTGATTCAGAGGGGTTAAATGAGGAAGACACACCTCTCTGATTCAGAGGGGTTGGGTTAAATGAGGAAGACACACCTCTCTGATTCAGAGGGGTTAAATGAGGAAGACACACCTCTCTGATTCAGACGGGTTAAATGAGGAAGACACACCTCTCTGATTCAGAGGGGTTAAATGTGGAAGACACACCTCTCTGATTCAGACGGGTTAAATGAGGAAGACACACCTCTCTGATTCAGAGGGGTTGGGTTAAATGAGGAAGACACACCTCTCTGATTCAGAGGGGTTGGGTTAAATGAGGAAGACACACCTCTCTGATTCAGAGGGGTTAAATGAGGAAGACACACCTCTCTGATTCAGAGGGGTTGGGTTAAATGAGGAAGACACACCTCTCTGATTCAGAGGGGTTAAATGAGGAAGACACACCTCTCTGATTCAGAGGGGTTAAATGAGGAAGACACACCTCTCTGATTCAGAGGGGTTGGGTTAAATGAGGAAGACACACCTCTCTGATTCAGACGGGTTAAATGAGGAAGACACACCTCTCTGATTCAGAGGGGTTGGGTTAAATGTGGAAGACACACCTCTCTGATTCAGAGGGGTTGGGTTAAATGTGGAAGACACACCTCTCTGATTCACAGGGGTTAAATGTGGAAGACACACCTCTCTGATTCAGAGGGGTTAAATGGGGAAGACACACCTCTCTGATTCAGAGGGGTTGGGTTAAATGAGGAAGACACACCTCTCTGATTCAGAGGGGTTGGGTTAAATGAGGAAGACACACCTCTCTGATTCAGAGGGGTTAAATGTGGAAGACACACCTCTCTGATTCAGAGGGGTTGGGTTAAATGTGGAAGACACACCTCTCTGATTCAGAGGGGTTGGGTTAAATGAGGAAGACACACCTCTCTGATTCAGAGGGGTTAAATGAGGAAGACACACCTCTCTGATTCAGAGGGGTTAAATGAGGAAGACACACCTCTCTGATTCAGAGGGGTTAAATGAGGAAGACACACCTCTCTGATTCAGAGGGGTTGGGTTAAATGAGGAAGACACACCTCTCTGATTCAGACGGGTTAAATGAGGAAGACACACCTCTCTGATTCAGAGGGGTTAAATGAGGAAGACACACCTCTCTGATTCAGACGGGTTGGGTTAAATGTGGAAGACACACCTCTCTGATTCAGAGGGGTTGGGTTAAATGGGAAAGACACACCTCTCTGATTCAGAGGGGTTAAATGAGGAAGACACACCTCTCTGATTCAGAGGGGTTGGGTTAAATGTAGAAGACACACCTCTCTGATTCAGAGGGGTTGGGTTAAATGGGGAAGACACACCTCTCTGATTCAGAGGGGTTAAATGAGGAAGACACACCTCTCTGATTCAGACGGGTTAAATGAGGAAGACACACCTCTCTGATTCAGACGGGTTAAATGAGGAAGACACACCTCTCTGATTCAGAGGGGTTAAATGAGGAAGACACACCTCTCTGATTCAGACGGGTTAAATGAGGAAGACACACCTCTCTGATTCAGAGGGTTAAATGAGGAGACACACCTCTCTGATTCAGCAACCCAGCCTAACGCTGAATGTTATATCATGATATCATGATGTTGTAGTAAACCAACCCAGCCTAACGCTGAATGATATATCATGATATCATGATGTCGTAGCAAGCCAACCCAGAATAACGCTGAATGTTATATCATGATATCATGATGTCGTAGTAAGCCAACCCAGCCTAACGCTGAATGATATATCATGATGTCATGTCGTAGTAAGCCAACCCAGCCTAACGCTGAATGATATATCATGATGTCATGTCGTAGTAAGCCAACCCAGCCTAACGCTGAATGTTATATCATGATATCAGGATGTTGCAGCAAGCCAACCCAGCCTAACGCTGAATGTTATATCATGATATCATGATGTCGTAGCAAGCCAACCCAGCCTAACGCTAAATGTTATATCATGATATCAGGATGTTGCAGTAAGCCAACACAGGCTAACGCTGAATGATATATCATGATATCATGATGTCGTAGCAAGCCAACCCAGCCTAACGCTGAATGTTATATCATGATGTCGTAGTAAGCCAACCCAGCCTAACGCTGAATGTTATATCATGATATCATGATGTCGTAGTAAGCCAACCCAGCCTAACGCTGAATGATATATCATGATATCATGATGTCGTAGTAAGCCAACCCAGCCTAACGCTGAATGATATATCATGATGTCGTAGTAAGCCAACCCAGCCTAACGCTGAATGATATATCATGATGTCGTAGTAAGCCAACCCAGGCTAACGCTGAATGATATATCATGATGTCGTAGTAAGCCAACCCAGCCTAACGCTGAATGTTATATCATGATATCATGATGTCGTAGTAAGCCAACCCAGCCTAACGCTGAATGTTATATCATGATATCATGATGTCGTAGTAGCCAACCCAGCCTAACGCTGCATGTTATATCAGGATGTCGTAGTAAGCCAACCCAGCCTAACGCTGAATGTTATATCATGATATCATGATGTCGTAGTAAGCCAACCCAGCCTAACGCTGAATGATATATCATGATGTCGTAGTAAGCCAACCCAGCCTAACGCTGAATGATATATCATGATGTCGTAGTAAGCCAACCCAGCTTAACGCTGAATGATATATCATGATATCATGATGTCGTAGTAAGCCAACCCAGCCTAACGCTGAATGATATATCATGATGTCGTAGTAAGCCAACCCAGCCTAACGCTGAATGATATATCATGATATCATGATGTCGTAGCTAGCCAACCCAGCCTAACGCTGAATGATATATCATGATATCATGATGTCGTAGCAAGCCAACCCAGCCTAACGCTGAATGATATATCATGATATCATGATGTCGTAGCAAGCCAACCCAGCCTAACGCTGAATGTTATATAATGATATCATGATGTCGTAGTAAGCCAACCCAGCCTAACGCTGAATGTTATATCATGATATCAGGATGTTGCAGCAAGCCAACCCAGCCTAACGCTGAATGTTATATCATGATATCATGATGTCGTAGCAAGCCAACCCAGCCTAACCCTGAATGTTATATCATGATATCATGATGTCGTAGTAAGCCAACCCAGCCTAACGCTGAATGTTATATCATGATATCATGATGTCGTAGTAAGCCAACCCAGCCTAACGCTGAATGTTATATCATGATATCATGATGTCGTAGTAAGCCAACCCAGCCTAACGCTGAATGTTATATCATGATGTCGTAGTAAGCCAACCCAGCCTAACGCTGAATGATATATCATGATATCATGATGTCGTAGTAAGCCAACCCAGCCTAACGCTGAATGATATATCATGATGTTGTAGTAAGCCAACCCAGCCTAACGCTGAATGATATATCATGATATCATGATGTCGTAGCAAGCCAACCCAGCCTAACGCTGAATGTTATATCATGATATCATGATGTTGTAGTAAACCAACCCAGCCTAACGCTGAATGATATATCATGATATCATGATGTCGTAGCAAGCCAACCCAGCCTAACGCTGAATGTTATATCATGATATCATGATGTCGTAGTAAGCCAACCCAGCCTAACGCTGAATGATATATCATGATGTCATGTCGTAGCAAGCCAACCCAGCCTAACGCTGAATGTTATATCATGATATCATGATGTCGTAGCAAGCCAACCCAGCCTAACGCTGAATGTTATATCATGATATCAGGATGTTGCAGTAAGCCAACCCAGGCTAACGCTGAATGATATATCATGATATCATGATGTCGTAGCAAGCCAACCCAGCCTAACGCTGAATGTTATATCATGATATCAGGATGTTGCAGCAAGCCAACCCAGGCTAACGCTGAATGTTATATCATGATATCATGATGTCGTAGTAAGCCAACCCAGCCTAACGCTGAATGTTATATCATGATATCATGATGTCGTAGTAAGCCAACCCAGCCTAACGCTGCATGTTATATCAGGATGTCGTAGTAAGCCAACCCAGCCTAACGCTGAATGTTATATCATGATATCATGATGTCGTAGTAAGCCAACCCAGCCTAACGCTGAATGATATATCATGATATCATGATGTCGTAGTAAGCCAACCCAGCCTAACGCTGAATGATATATCATGATGTCGTAGTAAGCCAACCCAGCCTAACGCTGAATGATATATCATGATGTCGTAGTAAGCCAACCCAGGCTAACGCTGAATGATATATCATGATGTCGTAGCAAGCCAACCCAGCCTAACGCTGAATGTTATATCATGATATCATGATGTCGTAGTAAGCCAACCCAGCCTAACGCTGAATGTTATATCATGATATCATGATGTCGTAGTAAGCCAACCCAGCCTAACGCTGCATGTTATATCAGGATGTCGTAGTAAGCCAACCCAGCCTAACGCTGAATGATATATCATGATGTCGTAGTAAGCCAACCCAGCCTAACGCTGAATGATATATCATGATGTCGTAGCAAGCCAACCCAGCCTAACGCTGAATGATATATCATGATATCATGATGTCGTAGTAAGCCAACCCAGCCTAACGCTGAATGATATATCATGATATCAGGATGTTGCAGCAAGCCAACCCAGCCTAACGCTGAATGATATATCATGATGTCGTAGTAAGCCAACCCAGCCTAACGCTGAATGTTATATCATGATATCAGGATGTCGTAGCAAGCCAACCCAGCCTAACGCTGAATGTTATATCATGATATCATGATGTCGTAGCAAGCCAACCCAGCCTAACGCTGAATGTTATATCATGATATCATGATGTCGTAGTAAGCCAACCCAGCCTAACGCTGAATGTTATATCATGATATCATGATGTTGTAGCAAGCCAACCCAGCCTAACGCTGAATGTTATATCATGATATCATGATGTCGTAGTAAGCCAACCCAGCCTAACGCTGAATGTTATATCATGATATCATGATGTCGTAGTAAGCCAACCCAGCCTAACGCTGAATGTTATATCATGATATCATGATGTCGTAGTAAGCCAACCCAGCCTAACGCTGAATGTTATATCATGATATCATGATGTTGTAGTAAGCCAACCCAGGCTAACGCTGAATGTTATATCATGATGTCATGATGTCGTAGTAAGCCAACCCAGCCTAACGCTGAATGTTATATCATGATGTCATGTCGTAGTAAGCCAACCCAGCCTAACGCTGAATGATATATCATGATATCAGGATGTTGCAGCAAGCCAACCCAGCCTAACGCTGAATGATATATCATGATGTCGTAGCAAGCCAACCCAGCCTAACGCTGAATGTTATATCATGATATCATGATGTCGTAGTAAGCCAACCCAGCCTAACGCTGAATGTTATATCATGATATCATGATGTCGTAGCAAGCCAACCCAGCCTAACGCTGAATGATATATCATGATGTCATGTCGTAGTAAGCCAACCCAGCCTAACGCTGAATGATATATCATGATGTCATGTCGTAGTAAGCCAACCCAGCCTAACGCTGAATGTTATATCATGATATCAGGATGTTGCAGCAAGCCAACCCAGCCTAACGCTGAATGATATATCATGATATCATGATGTCGTAGCAAGCCAACCCAGCCTAACCCTGAATGTTATATCATGATATCATTATGTCATGTCGTAGCAAGCCAACCCAGCCTAACGCTGAATGATATATCATGATATCAGGATGTTGCAGCAAGCCAACCCAGCCTAACGCTGAATGTTATATCATGATATCATGATGTCATGTCGTAGCAAGCCAACCTAGCCTAACGCTGAATGATATATCATGATGTTGCAGCAAGCCAACCCAGCCTAACGCTGAATGTTATATCATGATATCATGATGTCATGTCGTAGCAAGCCAACCCAGCCTAACGCTGAATGATATATCATGATATCAGGATGTTGCAGCAAGCCAACCCAGCCTAACGCTGAATGATATATCATGATATCAGGATGTTGCAGCAAGCCAACCCAGCCTAACGCTGAATGTTATATGATGATGTCGTAGTAAACCAACCCAGCCTAACGCTGGATGGGAAACCTGTCCTGCTCCTTGTTCAACTTGTTCAACCTAGTTCCTTCACAGCGACACTTCAGATATTATAATGTATATCACTACTAATCACTCACCTTCATCGGAGTGGTGGAACCAGTTGAGCCTGTTCTCTGTCTTGCCTGTCTGTCTTGCTTGTCTGTCTGCCTGTCTTGCCTGTCTTGCCTGTCTGTCTGTCTTGCCTGTCTTGCCTGTCTTGCCTGTCTTGTCTGTCTGTCTGTCTGTCTGTCTGTCTGTCTGTCTGTCTGTCTGTCTGTCGGTCGGTCGGTCGGTCGGTCGGTCGGTCGGTCGGTCGGTCGGTCGGTCGGTCTGTCGGTCGGTCTGTCGGTCTGTCTGTCTGTCATGCACACTGAAAACATTCATTTTCACTTTCTGTTTCTCATCAAAGTCAGATGTTCCTTTAGTCATGTGCCACTTCCCTGACCCCCTTGGCTGTTTATGTACTGCACCGACACTGCTACAATGACACTTATGACAGTGAGGATGTGGTTGTGGTTACAATTGGACAGCAGTCCTTCCAACAGTAGGCTAGACATATTTTTCCCTGTGCTGTATATAAAAAGGCCACTGTGTTGTTGAGGGAGAAAGTAATTCAGCCCCCAAATGGCAGTGATGACCCACCTGTTCAGGAGAAAGCAAGGGGTTTCCTTCCTCTGCTGCATCATTGGTGGTCAGCCCGGGTCTATTACCTGAAGTCATCTGCAATATGGAATGTGGAATTATACAAACATTCTAATGGACATTCTAATGTTCTAATGGACATTCTAATGTTCTAATGGACATTCTAATGGACATTCTATTGAACATTCTAATGGACATTCTAATGTTCTAATGGACATTCTAATGGACATTCTAATGGACATTCTAATGTTCTAATGAATATTCTAATGGACATTCTAATGAACATTCTAATGGACATTCTAATGAACATTCTAATGGACATTCTAATGTTCTAATTAAGATTCTAATGGACATTCTAATGTTCTAATGAACATTCTAATGGACATTCTAATGTTCTAATGAATATTCTAATGGACATTCTAATGAACATTCTAATGGACATTCTAATGAACATTCTAATGGACATTCTAATGGACATTCTAATGAACATTCTAATGGACATTCTAATGTTCTAATGAACATTCTAATGGACATTCTAATGTTCTAATGAACATTCTAATGGACATTCTAATGTTCTAATGAACATTCTAATGGACATTCTAATGTTCTAATGAATATTCTAATGGACATTCTAATGAACATTCTAATGGACGTTCTAATGAACATTCTAATGAACATTCTAATGGACATTCTAATGTTCTAATGAATATTCTAATGTACATTCTAATGAACATTCTAATGAACATTCTAAAGGACATTCTAATGAACATTCTAATGGACATTCTAATGTTCTAATGAAGATTCTAATGGACATTCTAATGTTCTAATGAACATTCTAATGGACATTCTAATGTTCTAATGAATATTCTAATGGACATTCTAATGAACATTCTAATGGACATTCTAATGTTCTAATGAACATTCTAATGGACATTCTAATGTTCTAATGAACATTCTAATGAACATTCTAATGGACATTCTAATGTTCTAATGAACATTCTAATGAACATTCTAATGGACATTCTAATGGACATTCTAATGAACATTCTAATGGACATTCTAATGTTCTAATGAACATTCTAATGAACATTCTAATGGACATTCTAATGAACATTCTAATGGACATTCTAATGTTCTAATGAATATTCTAATGGACATTCTAATGAACATTCTAATGGACATTCTAATGTTCTAATGAACATTCTAATGAACATTCTAATGGACATTCTAATGAACATTCTAATGAACATTCTAATGAACATTCTAATGGACATTCTAATGGACATTCTAATGGAATACTTGTTCAATCAGTATTCTATTAGCTGTTCTGCCTCAATAAAAATGTACTTATGAGCTGCATGTCTTTGAAAAGGATATGTGAGAGGATGTTTACAGAAGCCAAGTTTTATTACACTCCCTGAATGATATGCAGAAGCCAAAGCAAATGTTTGTCCACCTGTCTGCATGTTCCAACTGAAACACATGTACGTTTCTGCAAGAATGTTCTCTGGTCATGGACAAATGTATGAGTCAGGAAAGTCTGGATTGCAAGACAAGTGAATGTTGCCAAAACAATGTCTAGCACTTCTGTGGCAACAATCAATGACATTATGAAACTATGGAGCAACCAATGTGAGCAGAAAGAAGCAACCTTTGGTTGGTTC
>NC_052329.1:5609661-5666045 GCF_016432855.1 Salvelinus namaycush | reverse complement strand
ATGGTTGGGGTTTAAATAGAGACACACATCTCTGATTCAAGGGGTTAATGATGAGAAGACACACCTCTCTGATTCAGAGGGTTGGGTTAAATGAGAAGACACACCTCTCTGATTCAGAGGGTGGGGTTAAATGTGGGAAGACACACCTCTCTGATTCAGAGGGGTTGTAAATGGGAAGACACACCTCTCTGATTCAGAGTGGGTTAAATGAGGAAGAACACACACTCTTGATTCAGAGGGGTTAAATGAGGAAGACACACCTCTCTGATTCAGAGGGGTTAAATAGGAAGACACACCTCTCTGATTCAGAGGGGTTAAATGAGGAAGACACACCTCTCTGATTCAGAGGGGTTGGTAAATGAGGAAGACACACCTCTCTGATTCAGAGGGGTTGGGTAAATGAGGAAGACCACCTCTCCTGATTCAGAGGGGTTTGGGTTAAATGAGGAAGACCACCTCTCTGATTCAGGGGGTTGGGTTAAATGAGGAAGACACACCTCTCTGATTCAGAGGGGTTAAATGTGGAAGACACACCTCTCTGATTCAGAGGGGGTTAAAATGGGAAGACACACCTCTCTGATTCAGAGGGGTTGGGTTAAATGATGAGACACACCTCTCTGATTCAGAGGGGTTGTTAAATGAGGAAGACACACCTCTCTGATTCAGAGGGGTTTAAATGTAGGAAGACACACCTCTCGTTAGAGGGTTCGGGTTAAATGAGGAAGACACACCTCTCTGATTCAGAGGGGTTAAATGTGGAAGACACACACCTCTCTGATTCAGAGGGGTTAAATGTGGAAGACACACCCTCTCTGATTCCAGAGGGGTTGGGTTAAATGAGGAAGACACACCTCTCTGATTTCAGAGGGGTTGGGTTAAATGAGGAAGACACACCTCTCTGATTCAGAGGGGTTAAATGAGGAGACACACCTCCTGATTCAGAGGGGTTGGGTTAAATGTGGAAGACACACCTCTCTGATTTAGGGGTTGGGTTAAATGAGGAAGACACACCTCTCTGATTCAGAGGGGTTTTAAATGTGGAAAGACACACCTCTCTGATTCAGAGGGGTTAAATGAGGAAGACACACCTCTCTGATTCAGAGGGTGGGTTTATATGAGGAAGACACACCTCTCTGATTCAGAGGGGGTTGGGTTAAATGAGGAAGACACAAAAAAAAAAGACCTCTCGATTCAGAGGGGTTAAAGAGGAAGACACACCTCTCTGATTCAGAGGGGTTAAATGAGGAAGACACACCTCTCTGATTCAGAGGGGTTTAATGAGGAAGACACACCTCTCTGATTTCAGAGGGTTGGGTTAAATGAGGAAGACACACCTCTCTGATTTCAGAGGGTTAAAATGAGGAAGACACACCTCTCTGATTCAGAGGGGTTAAATGGGAAGACCCACCTCTCTGATTCAGCGGGTGTTAAATGTGGAAGACACACCTCTCTGATTCAGAGGGTTTTTTGGGTTAATGAGCGACACGACCTCTCTGATTCAGAGGGGTTGGGTAAATGGAGGAAGACACACCTCTGATTCAGAGGGTTGGTTAAATGAGGAGAAACACCTCTCTGATTCAGAGGGTTTAAATGAGGAAGACACACCTCTCTGATTCAGACGGTTAAATGAGAAGACACTCGATTCCAGAGGTTAAATTAGACACACCTCTCTGATTCAGAGGGGTTAAATGATGAAGACACACCTCTCTGATTCAGGGGTGGGTTAAATGAGGAAGACACACCTCTCTGATTCAGAGGGGTTAAATGAGGAAGACCACCTCTCTGATTCAGAGGGGTTAAATGAGGAAGACACACCGTCTCTGATTCAGAGGGTGGTTAAATGAGGAAGACACACCTCTCTGATTCAGAGGGGTTAAATGAGGAAGACACACCTCTCTGATTCAGAGGGGTTAAATGAGGAAGACACACCTCTCTGATTCAAGGTGTTGGTTTAAATGAGGAAGACACACCTCTCTGATTCAGAGGGGTTAAATGGGAAGACACACCTCTCTGATTCAGAGGGTTGGGTTAAATGTGGAAGACACACCTCTCTGATTCAGAGGGTTGGGTTAAATGTGGAAGACACACCCTCTCTGATTCAGAGGGTTGGTTAAATGAGGAAGACACACCTCTCTGATTCAGAGGGGTTTAAATGAGGAAGACACACCTCTCTGATTCAGAGGGTTAATAGGAAGACACACCTCTCTGATTCAGAGGGTTTAAATGAGGAAGACACACCTCTCTGATTCAGAGGGGTTAAATGATGAAGACACACCTCTCTGATTCAGTGGTTTAAATGAGGAAGACACACCTCTCTGATTCAGAGGGGTTAAATGAGGAAGACACACCTCTCTGATTCAGAGGGGTTAAATGGAAGACACACCTCTCTGATTCAGAGGGGTGTTTTAAATGGGAAGACACGACCTCCTGATTCAGAGGGGTTAAATGAGGAAGACACACCTCTCTGATTCAGAGGGTTAAATTGAGGAAGACACACCTCTCTGATTCAGAGGGTTAAATGTGTAAAGAACACACCTCTCCTGAGTTCAGACGTGGGTTAAATGAGGGAACCCCCTCTCTGATTCAGAGGGGTTGGTTAAATGGGAAGACACACCTCTCTGATTCAGATGGGTTAAATGAGGAAGACCACACCTCTCTGATTCAGAGGGGTTTATGAGTGAAGACCTCCTCTCTATTCTGGTTAAAGAGGAAGACACACCTCTCTGATTCAGAGGGGTTGGGTTAATGATGGAAGACACACCTCTCTGATTCAGAGGGGTTGGGTTAAATGAGGAAGACACACCTCTCTGATTCAGAGGGGTTGGGTTAAATGAGGAAGACACACCTCTCTGATTCAGAGGGGTTAAATGAGGAAGACACACCTCTCTGATTCAGAGGGGTTAAATGTGGAAGACACACCTCTCTGATTCAGACGGGTTAATGAGGAAGCACACCTCTCTGATTCAGAGGGGTTAAATGAGAAGACACACCTCTCTGATTCAAGGGGTTGGTTAAATGGAGGAAGACACACTCTCTCTGATTCAGAGGGTTGGGTTAAATGGAGGAAGACACACCTCTCTGATTCGAGGGGTTAAATGGAGGAAGACACCCTCTCTGATTCAGAGGGGTTAAATGAGGAAGACACACCTCTCTGATTCAGAGGGGTTAAATGGGAAGACACACCTCTCTGATTCAGAGGGGTTGGGTTAATGAGGAAGACACACCTCTCTGATTCAGAGGGGTTGGGTTAATGAGGAAGACACACCTCTCTGATTCAGAGGGGTTGTAAATGAGGAAGACACACCTCTCTGATTCAGAGGGTGGGTTAAATGAGGAAGACACACCTCTCTGATTCAAGGGGTTGGTTAAATGGGAAGACACACCCTCTCTGATTCAGAGGGGTTTAAATGAGGAAGACACACCTCTCTGATTCAGAGGGTTAAATGAGGAAGACACACCTCTCTGATTCAGAGGGTTGTGTTAAATGAGAAACACACCTCTCTGATTCAGAGGGGTTGGTAAATGAGGAAGACACACCTCTCTGATTCAGAGGGGTTAAATGGAGGAAGACACACCTCTCTGATTCAGAGGGGTTGGGTTAAATGAGGAATACAACCTCTCTGATTCAGAGGGTTGGTTTAAATGGGAAACACACCTCTCTGAATTCAGAGTGGTTAAATGGGAAGACCCACCTCTCTTCTTCATAGGGGTTAAATGAGGAAGACACACCTCTCTGATTCAGAGGGGTGGTTAAATGAAGAGACACACCCTCTCTGATTCAGAGGGTTAATGAGGAAGACACACCTCTCTGATTCAGACGGGTTAATGAGGAAGAAACCCTCTCTGATTCAGAGGGGTTAAATGAGGAAGACACACCTCTCTGATTCAGACGGGTTAAATGAGGAAGACACACCTCTCTGATTCATGAGGGGTTAATGAGGAAGACACACCTCTCTGATTCAGAGGGTTAAATGAGGAAGACACACCCTCTGTCCGGGGTTAAATGATGGCTACACCTTCTGATTCAGAGGGGTTGGTTAAATGAGGAAGACACACCTCTCTGATTCAGAGGGTTGGGTTAAATGAGGAAGACACACCTCTCTATTCAGAGGTTGGTTAAATGAGAAGACACACCTCTCTGATTCAGAGGGTTAAATGAGGAAGACAAACCTCTCTGATTCAGACGGGTTAAATGAGGAAGACACACCTCTCTGATTCAGAGGGTTAAATGAGGAAGACACAACCTCTCTGATTCAGAGGTTAAATGGGGAAGACCCCTCTCCTGATTCAGAGGTTTGGTTAATGTGGAAGACACACCTCTCTGATTCAGAGGGGTTGGGTTAAATGAGGAAGACACACCTCTTGATTCAGAGGGGGTTGGGTTAAATGTGGGAAACACCCCTCTCTGATTCAGAGGGGTTGGGTTAAATGGGAAGACACACCTCTTCTGATTCAGAGGGGTTGGGTAAATGAGAAGACACACCTCTCTGATTCAGAGGGGTTAAATGAGGAAGACACACCTCTCTGATTGAGGGGTTGGTTAAATGATGAAGACACACTCTCTGATTCAGAGGGTTGGTTAAATGGGAAGACACACCTCTCTGATTCAGAGGGGTTAAATAGGAAGACACACCTCTCTGATTCGAGGGTTAAATGAGGAAGACACCACCTCTGATTCAGAGGGTTAAATGAGGAAGACCACCTCCTCTGATTCAGAGGGGTTGTTAAAATGATGAAGACACACCTCTCTGATTCAGAGGGGTTAAATGAGGAGACACACCTCTCTGATTCAGAGGGTTAAATGAGGAAGACACACCTCCTGATTCAGAGGGTTAAATGAGGAAGACACACCTCTCTGATTCAGAGGGTTTAAATGGAGGAAGACACACCTCTCTGATTCAGAGGGTTAAATGAGGAAGACACAACCTCTCTGATTCAGAGGGGTTGGGTTTAAATGAGGAAGACACACATCTCTCTGATTCAGGGGGTGGTTAAATGAGGAGACACACCTCTCTGATTTCAGACGGGTTAAATGAGGAAGACACACCTCTCTTGATTCAGACGGGTTAAATGAGGAAGACACACCTCTCTGATTCAGAGGGGTTAAATGAGGAAGACACACCTCTCTGATTCAGAGGGTTGTAAATGAGAAGACACACCTCTCTGATTCAGAGTGGTTAAATGAGGAGACACCCCTCTCTGATTCAGAGGGGTTTAAATGAGGAAGACACACCTCTCTGATTCATAGGGGTTAAATGAGGAAGACACACCTCTCTTATTCAGAGGGGTTAAATGAGGAAGACACACCTCTCTGATTCAGAGGGGTTGTAAATGGGAAGACACACCTCTCTGATTCAGAGGGGTTGGGTTAAATGTGGAAGACACACCTCTCTGATTCAGAGGGGTTGGGTTAATGAGGAAGACACACCTCTCTGATTCAGAGGGGTTGTTAAATGAGGAAGACACACCTCTCTGATTCAGAGGGGTTAAATGTGGAAGAACAACCTCTCTTTCAGAGGGTTTAAATGAGGAAGACACACCTCTCTGATTCAGAGGGGTTAAATGAGGAAGACACACTCTCTATTCAGACGGGTTAAATGTGGAAGACAACCTCATCTTTCGATTCAGAGGTTGGGTTAAATGATGAAGACACACCTCTCTGATTCAGAGGGGTTAAATGAGGAAGACCACCCTCTCTGATTCAGAGGGGTTGGTTAAATGAGGAAGACAAACCTCTGATTCAGAGGGGTTAAATGAGGAAGACACACCGTCCGTCTGATTCAGAGGGTTGGTTAAATGAGGAAGACCCACCTCTCTGATTCAGATGGGTTAAATAGGAAGACACACCCTGAGTCAGAGGGGTGGGAAATGAGAAGACACACCTCTCTGATTCAGAGGGGTTAAATGAGGAAACACACCTCTCTGATTCAGAGGGTTAAATGAGAAGACACACACCTCTCTGATTCAAGGAGGGGTTAAATGAGGAAACACACCTCTCTGATTCAGAGGGTTTTAAAGAGGAAGCAGACACCTCTCTGATCAGATGGGTTAAATGAGGAAGACACACCTCTCTGATTCAGAGGTGTTAAATGAGGAGACACACCTCTCTGATTCAGACGGG
This sequence comes from Salvelinus namaycush, assembly GCF_016432855.1. NCBI lineage: Eukaryota > Metazoa > Chordata > Actinopteri > Salmoniformes > Salmonidae > Salvelinus > Salvelinus namaycush. The sequence continues at coordinate 5,659,924 of NC_052329.1, read as the reverse complement.
TTGGAAATGAGGAAGACACACCTCTCTGATTCAGAGGGGTTTTAAATGAGGAAGACACACCTCTCTGATTCAGAGGGGTTTGGAATGGAAGACACACCTCTCTGATTCAGACGGGTGGGGTTTTTTTTGTTTTGTATGAAACTTTAAGGAAGACACACCTCTCTGATTCAGAGGGGTTGGGTTAAATGTGGAAGAGCACAAGACCTGCTCTGATTCAGACGGTTAAATGAGGAGAAAAGACACACCTCTCTCTGATTCAGAGGGTTAAATGAGGGAGACACACCTCTCTGATTCAGAGGGGTTAAATGAGGAAGAAACACACCCTCTCTGATTCAGAGTGTTGTTAAATGGGAAGACACACCTCTCGATTCAGAGATAGGGTTAATGAGGAAGACACACCTCTCTATTCAGATGGGTTGGGTAAATGACGGAAGACACACCTCTCTGATTCGAGAGGGGTTTAAATGAGGAAGACACACCTCTCTATTCAGAGGGGTTTGGGTTTAAATGAGGAAGACACACCTCTCTGATTCAGAGGGGTTAATGAGGAATACACACCTCTCTGATCAGAGGGTTGGGTTTAAAATGAGGAAGACACACCTCTCTGAATTCAGAGGGGTTAAATGAGGAAGACACCCTCTCTGATTTCAGAGGGTTGGGTTTAAATGTGAGATACACACCTCTTCTGATTCAGAGGGGTTGGGTAAATGATGGAAGACACCCTCTCTGATTCGAGGGGTTAATAAAGAGAAGACACACCTCTCTGATTCGAGGTTAAGGAGGAGCTGTTCGGGTAGAGGAAACCTTCCAAAGGTATGAGGAAGAAGACACTTTGATCAGGTTGTAATAGAAAACACCTCTCATGTTAGGGTGGTTAAACTGAGGTATACACCCTCTGTCCACGATGGTAAGGAGCCTACCTCGGAATCCAGAGGTTATCGAGGAATAAACACCTTTCTGAATATCATGAAGGGGTTCTAACTGAGAAGACAAAGGTCCTCTATCTGAAACTCAAGGTAAAATGTTGAGAACAACCTCCTGATCGGTTAAAGAGACACCCGTTGATACTGGTAAATGACCCTTGATTCCGGTTTAAATGAGACGCTACCTTCAATAATGAGGGTTAAAGAGGAACACAAAAAAAAACTTGATCGGGTGGTTACAAGGTAGACCCCCGTGATACGGGTTGGTTAAAGTGTGATCACCTTTGTAAGGTTGGTTAGTGGCCATCTACCTCTGATCACTTAAGGACCTACCTCTCGACAGTTAAATTAGGCACAACCCTCTAAGAAGGTTAATGAACCTAGCGGGCCTTGATTAGAGTTTTAAATGTGGAGCACGCTCCTGTCTAGAGGTAATGAGAGACCCCGTCTCTTAGAGGGTTGTTAGCACCCTTACAGTGGTGAAGCAATGACGGACGCCAACAACCTCCTCTGATCCCAGGTTGGTTACCCCAGCCACTGAGCGAGCACACCACCTCCTCTATCAGCCCCCAAGCCTGGGTCAATACTGAAAGCCACCTCCTGTCTGCATTCGTGGTGAGCACTTGTTACAGGTATGAGGATCACATTTGACAGGTGGAAAGGAAACTCTCTGATTATGTGGTATGGAACACACTGTGGGTGGTAAAGTAACCACTCTCTATCGGTACATTCATTTTCTTCACGTGCACACTGTAATGAGCCCTCTTTTGCCACTCTCTACCTACCAGTTAACAACTGGGTCAAAGGTTCTACTGACCAAAGTTACCTCCAATCCTGGGCGCCAATAACCCTTCCCTAAGACTGCAGTAAAGGTTTAGTGGACCTATAATGACCCAACCCAACGTTGTCCCTCCCTGTCCCTCCTAGTCACAAAACTGCACCCCTGATCTGCCCTACCCCAGAGGCCCCCCAACCTGCCCCGAACCTCAGTAGGGCTGACCCCGCCCGGTCTCGGGTATCTACCCCCACCAATACACCATCGGGTATTTCTCCCCCCTGCCCCCCCCCTGTCCATTGTTACCTCATTCCCTGTGGATCGTCCACTATTGTGTCCTATATATGCTCCATATTTAGGTCTGAGGGTGAGATGTGTTGTGTGTCAGGGGCCAGTGGAGTGTTAACATGACTCTTTTCTCAGTGTCTAGGTGTTGGTTACATGACTCCTGTATGTCCTCAGTGTCTAGTGGTTTAACATGACTCTGTATTCTCGTGTCTAGGTGGGTTAACATGACTCTGGTAGTCTCAGTGTCTAGGTGGTGTTTAACATCTCTGTATGTCCTCAGTGGTCAGGTGGTGTTTAACATTGACCTTTTGTCTCGTGTCTAGTGTGTGTTAACATGACTCTGTATGTCTCGAGTGTTCTAAGGTGGTGTTAACATGACTCTGTAGTCTTTGTCTCAGTGGTCTAGGTGTGTTAACATGACTCTGTATGTCTCAGTGTCTAGGTGGTGTTAACATGACTCTGTATGTTCTCAGTGTCTAGTTGGTGTTAACCATGACTTGTTTTCTCAGTTGTCTAGGTGGTGTTAACATGACTCTGTAGTCGTCTTCTCGTGTGCTAGGTGTGTTAACATGACTCTTATGTCTCAGTGTATAGTGGTGTTAACATGACTCTGTATGTCTCAGTGTCTAGGTGGTGTTAACATGACTCTGTAGTCTGTATGTTCTCAGTTGTCCTAAGTGGTGTTTAACCATGACTCTGTAGTCTGGATGTCCTCAGTGTCTAGGTGGTTGTTAACATGACTCTGTAGTCTGTATGTCTCGGATGTCCTAGGTGGTGTTAACATTACTCTTAGTCTGTATGTCTCATGGTCTAGGTGGTGTCAACATGACTCTGTAGTCTGTATTTCGTCCGTCAGGTTGTGTTAACCATGACTCTGAAGTCTGTATGTCCTCAGTGTCCTAGGTGTGTTACATGACTCTGTTTCTCAGTGTCCTAGTGGTGTTAACATGACTCTGTATGTCCTCAGTGTCCTATGTGGTGTGTAACATGACTCTGTAGTCTGTATGTTCTCAGTTGTCCTAGTGTGGTGTTAAACAGACTCTGTATGTATCAGTGTCTAGTGTGGGTGTTAACATGACTCTGTATGTCTCAAGTGTCTAGGTGGTGGTTACAATGACTCTGTATGTCTCATTGTGCTAGGTGGTTTAACATGGACTCTTTTAGTCTGTATGTCTCAGTGTCTAGGTGGTGGTAACATACTCTGTATGTTTTCTCAGTGTCTAGGTGGTGTTAACTGACTCTGGTATGTCTCAGTGTCTAGGTGGTGTTAACATGACTCTGTAGTCCTGTATGTCTCAGTGTCTAGGTGGTGTTAACATGACTCTGTATGTCTCAGTGTCTAGGTGGTGTTAACATACTCGGTAGTCTGTATTCTCAGTGTTCTGGTGGTGTTAACATACTCCTGTAGTCTCAGTGTCTAGGTGGTTTAACATACTCGTATGTCCTCAGTGCCTTAGTGGTGTTAAGCATGACTCTGTTAGTCTGGTATGTCTCAGTGTCACTAAGGTGGTGTAACATGACTCTGTAGTCTGTATGTCTCATTCTAGGTGGTGTTAACATGTACTCTGTAGTCTTATGTCTCAGTGTCTAGGTGTGTTTAACATGACTCTGTATCTGTATGTCTCAGTGTCTAGGGTGTTAACCATGACCTGTCGTCTGTATGTCTCCAGTGTCTGTGGACTATCGTATGTTCAGCTGGTGGTTAACATGACTCTGTATGTCTCAGTGTCTAGGTGGTGTTTTAACATTACTTGATCTGTATGTCCTCAGTGTCGAGGTGGTGTTACACATGACTCTGTGTCGTATGCTCAGTGTCTAGGTGGTGTTTAACATGACTCTGTATGTCTCAGTGTCTAGGTGTGTTAACATGAGCTCTGATGTCTCATTGTCTAGTTGAGTGTATAAACATGCTCTAGTTCTCTGTATGTCTCAGTGTCTAGGTGGTGTTAACATGACTCGTATCTGTGCCAGTGTCCTAGTGGTGTTAACATGAACTCTGTATGTCTCCAGTTCTAGGTGGTTTAACAGCTCTGTATGTCTCAGTGCTAGGTGGTGTTACATACGTCTGTAGTCCATGGTTAGATGGGTTACTGCTCTTACGTATCGTGCTAGGTGGTGTTAAGCATGACTCTGTATTTCTCAGTGGTCTTAGGTGGTGTTAACATGACTCTGTAGTCTGTATGTCTCAAGTGTCTAGTGTGTTACATGACTCTGTATGTTCCAGTGGGTCTAGAGTGTGTGTTAACAGACTCTGTAGTTTCTCAGTGTCTAGGTGGTGTTCAACATGACTGTTATCTGTATGGTCTCAGTTGTCTCGTGTGTTAACATGACTCTGTATGTCTCAGTTCCTAGGTGGTGTTAACAACTGACTCTGTATGTCCCAGTGTGTCTAGGTGGTGTTAACATGACTCTGTAGTCTGTATGTCTCAGTGTCTAGGTGGTGTTAACATGACTCTGTATGTCTCAGTGTCTAGGTGGTGTTAACATGACTCTGTATGTCTCAGTGTCTAGGTGGTGTTAACATGACTCTGTAGTCTGTATGTCTCAGTGTCTAGGTGGTGTTAACATGACTCTGTATGTCTCAGTGTCTAGGTGGTGTTAACATGACTCTGCATGTTCTTCAGTGTCCTAGTGGTGTTACATGACTCTGTAATTCTCAGTGTCTAGAAGGGTGTTACCATGACTCTGTCGGCTGTATGCTCAGTGTCTAGGTGGTGTTAACAGACTCTGTATGTCTCTAGTGTCCTAGGTGGTGTTTGATGGTTCGTGTCTGGTTTGTTAACATGACTCTGTAGTCTGGCTCAGTGTCTAGGTGTGTTTAACAGCTCGACTCTGTATGTCTCAGTTCTTAGGTGTTGTTAACATGACTCCTGTATTGTTTCTCATTGTCTAGGTGTGTTAACATACTCTGTAGTCTGTATGTCTCAGTGTCTATGTGGTGTTAAACCATGGACCGTACTTGTAATTGTCTTCAGTGTCTAGGTGGTGGTTACATGACTCCTGTATATTCTCAGTGTCTAGTGTGTTAACATGACTCTGTAGTCCCTGTATGTCTCAGTGGCTAGGGGTGTTGATACATTGACTCTGTCCTGTAATGTCTCATGTCTAGGTGGTGTTAATTATTAACTCATTCTAGTGAACACCATTTGTCCCTCACTAGTCCAGAACAACTGTCACACCTCGTGGCGCACTGACACAGACCAGACACACACACATGCTCTCTCTCTCTAGTTCTATGCCTCTCTCTCTCTCCCTCTCTCTCTCTCTCTCTCTCTCTCTCCGCCCCCTCTCTCTCTACTCGATCTCTCCTCTCTCTCTCTCCTCCCTCTCTCTCTCTCTCCTCTCTCTCTCTCTCCCCCTCTCTCTCTCTCTCTCTCTCTCTCTGTGTTTCTCTCTGTCTCTTGTTTTCTCTGGGTGTCTCTGTCTCTCCCCTCTCTCTCCTCTCTCTCTCCCCTCTCTCTCTCTCTCTCTCCTCCTCTCTCTCTCTCTCTCTGTGTTTCTCTCTGTCTCTTGTTCTCTCTGGGTGTCTCTCTCTCTCTCTCTCTCTGTGTGTGTTTCTCTCTATCTCTTGTTCTCTCTGGGTGTCTCTGTCTCTCTCTCTCTGACCACATGACCATTGTCATCCCCATGTCTGCTCTTACAGCTGACCAGATATAATCCCATGAAAGAAGCTTCTCTCTGCATCCTGGTGTTGCTCCAGCATCTTAACGTGTCATTCCCGTGTTCAAAACGTGCAATAAGTTCAGGCACCACATTGCTATCACTCTGTGAGTGTCTCTAATGTAGCAGCTATGCTAGGAATGCTGGGTATGTGAGAAGCAGCAGTGGCACACACACACACACACACACACACACGGACGGACGGACGGACGGACGTGACGGACGGACGGACGGGAACGAGACGGACGACGGACGACGGACAAACATAGACAGACGGACAGACCAGACAGACAGACAGACAGACAGACAACAGACAGACAGACAGACAGACAGACAGACAGAGACACAGACACAGACACAAGACAGAGACACAGACAGAGACACACACACACACACACCCACACCACACACACCACACCACAAACACACCCACACACAACACACACACGAAACACACACACACACACACACACACACACACACCACACACACACACGGGTCTTTTTTCATTCACACATGATCAAGCCTTCCTGACGCAATAGAACCAATGGCATAGTCCAGAAAAGTACAAACCCCGCCCATGTGGCTCAATCGAACGCTCGAAAGTATCGTAAAGAAAACAAACGCTATTTAAACCCACGTCTAGGTTATTCACAGCTCTACCAGTCCGCTACAGACACTAATGGAGCTACAGTAGAAGAGGCTGACAAAACTAACTGGCCCATTGGGTCCTATAATGTCACTTAGCTAAATACATTTACTTAGCTGTCAACACGCTTGAACGTTTACTAGCTTGTTTGGCCTACCGAATCTCTTCAAACCCTTGATAGATGTAACGTTAGAAAAAACACACACGTGCAGAGGAATTAAGAATGAATTCAAGGCCTTAGTAGAGTTTGTTGTGTAATATGAATAGCTATGCAAGTGAGACTTGTATTGAATCCTAGAAGGCAATTGAAGAGTGAATGCAGATATTGTCATTGTAAAAATACATTAAAAAAAAAAGAAAAAAAGGTGAGAGACACAGCAATGATTTAAGGGCAAAAAGTATCTAAGGATCATTACCATTGCGACCCCTTGCATCACGTAGATAGTACTGTGTGTCCCCGACGCCATGCTTATGTCAGCATTATCCTAGCAGCTCTGTGCTGTACTGTAGACTTGGATCCTGTTGCCCTCTACTGGTAGCAGGGTGTACTGTAGGTGTGTTAAGCAAAACACTGCAGTAGAACGGTGGGCTCTGGCCAAGAATCATGGAGGAAAACTGGTTTTGTGATGCCACCTAGTGGCCACCTTCTGTCTCACACGCCATCTACTGTACTGTATCGTCTCATTGTTTATCAATTCATTTCAAGGGGCTTTATTGGCATGGGAAACATATGTTTACATTGCCAAAGCAAGTGAACTAGATAGTCTACAAAGGTTAAATAGACAATAAAAAATGAACAGTAAACATTTCACTCACAAAAGTTTCAAAAGAATAAAGACATTTCAAGTGTAATTTTATGTCTATATACAGTGTCTTAACGATGTGTAAATGGTTAAAGTACAAAAGGGAAAATAAACATAAATATGGATTGTATTTAAAATTGTGTTTCTTCTTCACTGGTTGACTTTTTCTTGTGGCAACAGGTCACAAATCTTGGTATTTCACCCAATAGATACGGGATTTAACCAAAATTGGATTTGTTTTCAAATTCTTTGTGGGTCTGTGTAATCTGAGGGAAATATGTGTCTCTAATATGGTCATACATTTGGCAGGAGGTTAGGAAGTGCAGCTCAGCTTCCAGCTCATTTTGTGGGCAGTGTTGCACATAGCCTGTCTTCTCTTGAGAGCCAGGTCTCTCTCTCTCTCTCACCTTATTGGTTACGTAACATATTGCCTACTTATCTGAAGAGCTCTATGGATAAAAAAGTTTGTTTTAGAAAATGGCCCCAATAAACTATTAAGTCATTTAATGTGGAAAGTTCACAGATGTCAGTGTGCCAAGTCAACATGGTGCCAGAGAGAGTGATGGGTATTTAGCTGACAGGGTCAACATCATGCCAGAGAGAGTGATGGATGTTTTTTGTCTTTTTTTTTTTATTAACTGAGCAGGGGTCAACATGGTGCCAGAGAGAGTGATGGGTATTTAGCTGACAGGGTCAACATCAGCCAGAGAGAGTGATGGTATTTAGCGTGACAGTGGTCACATCTGCCAGAGAGAGTGAGGGTTGTAGCTGACAAGGTACATATGCGGTGAGTGCGAGGGTCAACATCATGGGCCAAGAAGAGTGATGGGTATTTACTGACAGGGTCAATCTATGTCGCAGAGAGAGTGATGGTATTTTAGCTGACCAGGGTCAACAGTGGTCCAGAGGAGTGCGATGGGTATTTTGACAGGTCACAACATGGTGCCAGAGAGAGTGATGGGTATTTAACTGACAGGGTCAAGTCAACATGGTGCCAGAGGGAGTGATGGGTATTTAGCTGACAGGGTCAACATGGTGCCAGAGAGAGTGATGGTATTTTAAACTGACAAGGGTCACTATGCCAGAGAAGTGATGGGTATGTTAAGCTGACAGGGTCAACATCTGCCAGAGAGAGTGATGGTATTTAGCTGACAAGGGTCAACATCATGCCAGAGGAGTGATTGGTATTTTTACCGGACAGGGTCAACATCAACCAGAGAGAGTGATGGGTGATTTAACTGCACAGGGTCACATATGCCAGAGAGAGTGGATGGGTATTTAACCTGACAGGTGTCAAACATGGTGCCAGAGAGAGTGATGGGTATTTAACTGACAGGGTCAACATGGTGCCAGAGAGAGTGATGGGTATTTAGCTGACAGGGTCAACATGGTGCCAGAGAGAGTGATGGGTATTTAGCTGACAGGGTCAACATGGTGCCAGAGAGAGTGATGGGTTTAGCTGCATAAGGTCAACATGGTGCCAGACAGAGAGTGATGGTTTTAGCTGAAGGGTCAACATGCCAGTGGTTTGCTCAGGAAAGTCCAGGTGATGGGTGTTAGATCTGACAGGGTCAACATCATGCCAGAGGAGAGTGATGGTATTTAGCTGACAGGTCACATCAATGCCAGAGAGAGTGATGGGTATTTAACTGACAGGGTCAACACCATCATGCCAGAGAGAGTGATGGGTATTTAGCTGACAGGGTCAACATCATGCCAGAGAGAGTGATGGGTATTTAACTGACAGGGTCAACATCATGCCAGAGAGAGTGATGGGTATTTAGCTGACAGGGTCAACATCATGCCAGAGAGAGTGATGGGTATTTAGCTGACAGGGTCAACATGGTGCCAGAGGGAGTGATGGGTATTTACAGGGCCAAGTCAACATGGTGCCAGAGAGAGTGATGGGTATTTAACTGACAGGGTCAACATGGTGCCAGAGAGAGTGATGGGTATTTAACTGACAGGGTCAACATGGTGCCAGAGAGAGTGATGGGTATTTAACTGACAGGGTCAACATCATGCCAGAGAGAGTGATGGGTATTTAGCTGACAGGGTCAACATCATGCCAGAGAGAGTGATGGGTATTTAGCTGACAGGGTCAACATCATGCCAGAGAGAGTGATGGGTATTTAACTGACAGGGTCAACATCATGCCAGAGAGAGTGATGGGTATTTAACTGACAGAGTCAACATGGTGCCAGAGGAGTGATGGGTATTTACTGACATATGGTTGTTACTGGGCAGAATAGAGTTATGATGTAGTGGGAGTTCAGATGCCTTGCCTGTCCTGACATGACATCCTCTCTCTTAATGCTGCGAAGCAGACAAGTCCTTGTTCAATGGCATAGAGGCCTCAAGTTACAAGTTGTTGTTTTTTTACTTAGAACTATATAGGACATTATTCAATCCAATTATAGATACGTGGCAGGTAACAGGATTTTCAGGAAACAAGTTCAAAATGTTCACCCAATATTTCCCGACCTCGGCATTGTAGCCCACCATGTCTTATTTAGGGCCCATTTTCACCGTCTTTGGAGAAGGGTGTAATTGTAGTTTATTGAAATCGCCGTTTCTTGATGTCAAATTACACGCATTGATGCTTGCTATTGGTCCGTGGCCGTTTCTTTTGCGTCGTGGACAACAGTTGTTGACAACTGTAGCATTATAGCTTAGCCTAACCCTCTCCCTTTCCCTAACCTTAACCTCTATTCTCCTAACCTAACACGTTAGTTATCCTAACCTGCTACGTTAGTTATCCTGACCTGCCACGTTAGTTATCCTAACCTGCCACGTTAGTTATCCTAACCTGCCACGTTAGTTATCCTAACCTGCCACGTTAGTTATCCTAACCTGCCACGTTAGTTATCCTAACCTGCCACGTTAGTTCTCCTAACCTGCCACGTTAGTTCTCCTTACCTGCCACGTTAGTTCTCCTAACCTGCCACGTTAGTTCTCCTAACCTGCCACGTTAGTTCTCCTAACCTGCCACGTTAGTTCTCCTAACCTGCCACGTTAGTTATCCTAACCTGCCACGTTAGTTCTCCTAACCTGCCACGTTAGTTCTCCTGACCTGCCACGTTAATTCTCCTGACCTGCTACGTTAATTCTCCTGACCTGCTACGTTAATTCTCCTAACCTGCCACGTTAGTTCTCCTAACCTGCCACGTTAGTTCTCCTAACCTGCCACGTTAGTTCTCCTAACCTGCCACGTTAGTTCTCCTAACCTGCCACGTTAGTTCTCCTAACCTGCCACGTTAGTTCTCCTGACCTGCCACGTTAATTCTCCTAACCTGCTACGTTAGTTCTCCTAACCTGCTACGTTAGTTCTCCTAACCTGCCACGTTAGTTATCCTGACCTGCCACGTTAGTTATCCTGACCTGCTACGTTAGTTCTCCTAACCTGCCACGTTAGTTATCCTAACCTGCCACGTTAGTTCTCCTAACCTGCTACGTTAGTTCTCCTAACCTGCTACGTTAGTTCTCCTAACCTGCTACGTTAGTTCTCCTAACCTGCTACGTTAATGCTCCGAACCTGCTACGTTAATTCTCCTAACCTGCCACGTTAGTTATCCTAACCTGCCACGTTAGTTATCCTAACCTGCTACGTTAGTTCTCCTAACCTGCTACGTTAGTTCTCCTGATCTGCCACGTTAATTCTCCTAACCTGCTACGTTAGTTCTCCTGACCTGCTACGTTAATTCTCCTGACATGCTACGTTAGTTCTCCTGACATGCTACGTTAGTTCTCCTGACATGCTACGTTAGTTCTCCTAACCTGCTACGTTAGTTCTCCTAACCTGCCACGTTAGTTCTCCTAACCTGCCACGTTAGTTCTCCTAACCTGCCACGTTAGTTCTCCTAACCTGCCACGTTAGTTCTCCTAACCTGCCACGTTAGTTCTCCTAACCTGCCACGTTAGTTCTCCTAACCTGCCACGTTAGTTCTCCTAACCTGCCACGTTAATTATATATGTGATCAAATCATCTGTGTTGAGAAACTATTAGTCTCATAACACTGATGTGGTGGTACTGATGGTTTGTTGACGTAGCAGGTTAGGATAACTAACGTAGCAGGTTAGGAGAACTAACGTGGCAGGTTAGGAGAACTAACGTGGCAGGTTAGGATAACTAACGTAGCAGGTTAGGATAACTAACGTAGCAGGTTAGGAGAACTAACGTAGCATGTCAGGACAACTAACGTAGCAGGTCAGGAGAATTAACGTGGCAGGTTAGGAGCATTAACGTAGCAGGTTAGGATAACTAACGTAGCAGGTTAGGAGAACTAACGTAGAATGTTAGGAGAACTAACGTAGCATGTTAGGAGAACTAACGTAGCATGTTAGGAGTCTTACGTAGCATGTTAGGAAAACTAACGTAGCAGGTTAGGAGAACTAACGTAGCAGGTTAGGAGAACTAACGTAGCATGTTAGGAGAACTAACGTGGCAGGTCAGGAGAACTAACGTAGCAGGTCAGGATAACTAACGTAGCAGGTTAGGATAACTAACGTAGCAGGTTAGGATAACTAACGTAGCAGGTTAGGAGAACTAACGTAGCAGGTTAGGAGAACTAACGTAGCAGGTTAGGAGAACTAACGTAGCAGGTCAGGAGAATTAACGTGGCAGGTCAGGAGAACTAACGTGGCAGGTCAGGATAATTAACGTGGCAGGTTAGGATAACTAACGTGACAGGTAAGGAGAATTAACGTGGCAGGTTAGGAGAACTAACGTAGCAGGTTAGGAGAATTAACGTGGCAGGTCAGGAGAACTAACGTGGCAGGTCAGGATAATTAACGTGGCAGGTTAGGATAACTAACGTGACAGGTAAGGAGAATTAACGTGGCAGGTTAGGAGAACTAACGTGGCAGGTTAGGATAACTAACGTGGCAGGTTAGGAGAACTAACGTGGCAGGTTAGGAGAACTAACGTGGCAGGTTAGGAGAACTAACGTGGCAGGTTAGGAGAACTAACGTGGCAGGTTAGGAGAATTAACGTAGCAGGTCAGGAGAACTAACGTGGCAGGTTACGGGAATTAACGTGGCAGGTTAGGAGAACTAACGTGGCAGGTTAGGAGAACTAACGTGGCAGGTTAGGAGAACTAACGTAGCAGGTTAGGAGAACTAACGTAGCAGGTTAGGAGAACTAACGTGGCAGGTTAGGAGAACTAACGTGGCAGGTTAGGAGAACTAACGTGGCAGGTTAGGATAACTAACGTAGCAGGTTAGGAGAACTAACGTAGCAGGTTAGGAGAATTAACGTAGCAGGTTAGGAGAATTAACGTAGCAGGTCAGGAGAACTAACGTGGCAGGTTAGGATAATTAACGTGGCAGGTTAGGATAACTAACGTGGCAGGTAAGGAGAATTAACGTAGCAGGTTAGGAGAACTAACGTAGCAGGTCAGGATAACTAACGTGGCAGGTTAGGAGAACTAACGTGGCAGGTCAGGATAACTAACGTAGCAGGTCAGGATAACTAACGTAGCAGGTCAGGAGAACTAACGTAGCAGGTTAGGAGAATTAACGTAGCAGGTTAGGAGCATTAACGTAGCAGGTTAGGATAACTAACGTGGCAGGTTAGGATAACTAACGTGGCAGGTTAGGATAACTAACGTGGCAGGTTAGGAGAACTAACGTGGCAGGTGGCAGGTTAGGAGAACTAATGTGGCAGGTTAGAATAACTAATGTGGCAGGTTAGAATAACTAACGTGGCAGGTTAGGAGAACTAACGTGGCAGGTTAGGAGAACTAACGTGGCAGGTTAGGAGAACTAACGTAGCAGGTCAGGATAACTAACGTAGCAGGTCAGGATAACTAACGTAGCAGGTTAGGAGAACTAACGTAGCAGGTTAGGATAACTAACGTGGCAGGTTAGGATAACTAACGTGGCAGGTTAGGATAACTAACGTGGCAGGTTAGGAGAACTAACGTAGCAGGTTAGGAAAACTAACGTAGCAGGTTAGGAGAACTAACGTAGCAGGTTAGGAGAACTAACGTAGCAGGTTAGGAGAACTAACGTGGCAGGTCAGGAGAACTAACGTGGCAGGTCAGGATAATTAACGTGGCAGGTTAGGATAACTAACGTGACAGGTAAGGAGAATTAACGTGGCAGGTTAGGAGAACTAACGTGGCAGGTTAGGAGAATTAACGTGGCAGGTTAGGAGAACTAACGTGGCAGGTCAGGAGAACTAACGTGGCAGGTCAGGATAACTAACGTGGCAGGTCAGGAGAACTAACGTGGCAGGTCAGGAGAACTAACGTGGCAGGTCAGGAGAACTAACGTGGCAGGTCAGGAGAACTAACGTGGCAGGTTAGGATAACTAACGTAGCAGGTCAGGATAACTAACGTAGCAGGTCAGGAGAACTAACGTAGCAGGTCAGGAGAACTAACGTAGCAGGTCAGGAGAACTAACGTAGCAGGTCAGGATAACTAACGTGGCAGGTTAGGATAACTAACGTAGCAGGTTAGGATAACTAACGTGGCAGGTTAGGAGAATTAACGTGGCAGGTTAGGAACATTAACGTAGCAGGTTAGGATAACTAACGTAGCAGGTTAAGAGAACTAACGTAGCAGGTTAGGAGAACTAACGTAGCAGGTTAGGATAACTAACGTAGCAGGTTAGGAGAACTAACGTAGCAGGTCAGGATAACTAACGTAGCAGGTTAGGAGAACTAACGTAGCAGGTTAGGATAACTAACGTGGCAGGTTAGGATAACTAACGTGGCAGGTTAGGAGAACTAACGTGGCAGGTTAGGAGAATTAACGTAGCAGGTCAGGAGAACTAACGTGGCAGGTTACGGGAATTAACGTGGCAGGTTAGGAGAACTAACGTGGCAGGTTAGGAGAACTAACGTGGCAGGTTAGGAGAACTAACGTGGCAGGTTAGGAGAACTAACGTAGCAGGTTAGGAGAACTAACGTAGCAGGTTAGGAGAACTAACGTAGCAGGTTAGGAGAACTAACGTAGCAGGTTAGGAGAACTAACGTGGCAGGTTAGGAGAACTAACGTGGCAGGTTAGGAGAACTAACGTGGCAGGTTAGGAGAACTAACGTAGCAGGTTAGGAGAATTAACGTAGCAGGTCAGGAGAATTAACGTAGCAGGTCAGGAGAACTAACGTGGCAGGTTAGGATAATTAACGTGGCAGGTTAGGATAACTAACGTGGCAGGTAAGGAGAATTAACGTAGCAGGTTAGGAGAACTAACGTAGCAGGTCAGGATAACTAACGTGGCAGGTTAGGAGAACTAACGTGGCAGGTCAGGATAACTAACGTAGCAGGTCAGGATAACTAACGTAGCAGGTCAGGAGAACTAACGTAGCAGGTTAGGAGAATTAACGTAGCAGGTTAGGAGCATTAACGTAGCAGGTTAGGATAACTAACGTGGCAGGTTAGGATAACTAACGTGGCAGGTTAGGATAACTAACGTGGCAGGTTAGGAGAACTAACGTGGCAGGTGGCAGGTTAGGAGAACTAATGTGGCAGGTTAGAATAACTAATGTGGCAGGTTAGAATAACTAACGTGGCAGGTTAGGAGAACTAACGTGGCAGGTTAGGAGAACTAACGTGGCAGGTTAGGAGAACTAATGTGATAGGTTAGGAGAACTAATGTGGCAGGTTAGGAGAACTAACATGGCAGGTTAGGAGAACTAACGTGGCAGGTTAGGAGAACTAATGTGGCAGGTTAGGATAACTAATGTGATCGGTTAGGAGCCTGAGGTTAAGGTTAAGAAAAGGGTTAGGCTTAGCAACAATGCTACTGTTGTCAACAACTCTTATCCCAGATGACACAACCAGATAGAGCTGTAATTGTAGCCACAATGGTACAAACCATCAGTAACATAAACCCTGAACTGACCAACCAACGGCAAGTATCAATGAACTGAACAATGGCATGCACCAATGGGCGTTTCCTGACATCAAGGAACGCCCAAATCAAGCTAAATCAAGCAACGCTCCGAATGTCGGTCTGCAATACACCATATTGAACTTTTGTGCATTTGAAAAGCTGCGTTGTGTTCTCAAGGTTGACGTAGCCGAAACCTGAACCGAAACGAATCGACTTTCAATAACAGCCTACCCTTTTCTTTCTATTTACGAATATGGCATTTATCGATTCGATTTAAACTCACCTGTTGCTTAGAGGTATTTTCAGCATGGTGATTGTTGTTGTCAAGGCTGTAACTCGGCTGTAACTCGATGCTGTCCATGTTTCCCAAGTTATTACAATACTCGGGAATAATTTCCCCAAAACCGGAACTATGAGACGCTTTTACCCTTTATCAGTCTCAAGACAGTAGGCTATATTCAATAACGAACATTTAAATCAATACTGACGGACATGATAAGTTATGAAAATATTTTTGTAGTCTAATCAGCGTTGTTATACAACTTCCATTTGACTATTCCTTTCTCCCCTGCCCAGCTGGTTTGGCCCAGGTGACTTTCTTTTCAAGTTTCAATGGAGACGGAAGAAGGCGTTGTCTTTACTCAGAGCGAGAAAGAATAAAAGAAAATAGAGTTCCCAAATGTGTCAAATAGACCAGCGGCAGCAGCTTTCCCTGTCAATAATGTCTGTTCCCATATAACATTTAGATTTCATTCCATAGGCATTTTCCAGGACTTTTGAAGCTTGTTGAGCAGGCTAGACTGTGTTACTTCAGTCCTGTAGGAATGTCCCCTAATATTGACATGTAGTAAATATTGATAAACCATGGAATAGAATAGAATGTATTAGAATAGAATGGAATAGAATAGAATGTATTAGAATGGAATGGAATAGAATGTATTAGAATAGAATGTATTAGAATGGAATGGAATAAAATAGAATGTATTAGAATAGAATAGAATGTATTAGAATGGAATAGAATGTATTAGAATGTATTAGAATAGAATGTATTAGAATAGAATGTATTAGAATGGAATATAATGTATTAGAATAGAATCTATTAGAATGGAATAGAATGTATTAGAATAGAATCTATTAGAATGGAATGTATTAGAATGGAATAGAATGTATTAGAATGGAATAGAATGTATTAGAATAGAATAGAATGTATTAGAATGGAATAGAATGTATTAGAATGGAATAGAATGTATTAGAATAGAATGTATTAGAATGGAATAGAATGTATTAGAATGGAATGGAATAGAATGTATTAGAATGGAATAGAATGTATTAGAATGGAATAGAATGGAATAGAATGTATTAGAATAGAATGGAATAGAATGGAATAGAATGTATTAGAATGGAATAGAATGGAATAGAATGTATTAGAATAGAATGGAATAGAATGGAATAGAATGTATTAGAATGGAATAGAATGTATTAGAATGGAATAGAATGTATTAGAATAGAATGTATTAGAATGGAATAGAATGTATTAGAATAGAATGTATTAGAATGGAATAGAATGTATTAGAATAGAATGTATTAGAATGGAATAGAATGTATTAGAATAGAATGTATTAGAATGGAATGTATTAGAATGGAATGTATTTGAATGGAATAGAATGTATTAGAATGGAATAGAATGTATTAGAATGGAATAGAATGTATTAGAATATAATGTATTAGAATGGAATAGAATGTATTAGAATGGAATGGAATAGAATGTATTAGAATGGAATGGAATAGAATGTATTAGAATGGAATAGAATGTATTAGAATGGAATAGAATGGAATAGAATGTATTAGAATAGAATGGAATATAATGTATTAGAATAGAATGGAATATAATGTATTAGAATGGAATAGAATGTATTAGAATGGAATAGAATGTATTAGAATGGAATAGAATGTATTAGAATAGAATGTATTAGAATGGAATAGAATGTATTAGAATAGAATGTATTAGAATGGAATAGAATGTATTAGAATAGAATGTATTAGAATGGAATAGAATGTATTAGAATAGAATGTATTAGAATGGAATAGAATGTATTAGAATAGAATGTATTAGAATGGAATAGAATGTATTAGAATAGAATGTATTAGAATGGAATAGAATGTATTAGAATAGAATGTATTAGAATGGAATGTAGTAGAATGGAATAGAATGTATTAGAATGGAATAGAATGTATTAGAATGGAATAAGAATGTATTAGAATGGAATGGAATAGAATGTATTAGAATAGAATGGAATAGAATGGAATAGGCAGGTATAGAAGGGAAGGTTTTTCTGTTAAAAAAAGTTAAATAAAGTTAAAGGTTCAATTTTTTTTTTAAATAGCTGGGAGTATTTCGCCCCCATGTGTAAGAAGTGAGTACTGCAGGAAAGTACTGAGTACTGACCTCTGTACTGTCAATATTGACATTACAATAAACATTTAATCTTCTATTTTACTTTTTTTCAAATCCAAAAAGTGTAAGCACACACAACCACATTAGAATAAAACAATGGCTTGTATGACTACTGTCTATACAGGCAAGAAGGCATCACGTCTTTGAAATAAATATTGTAGGTCTACCAGTGGAGGCTCCTCAGAGGAGGAAAGGGGAGGACCATACTACTCAGTGATTATTTAAAAATTATTATTTAATTTAAAAAAAAATTGTCCTCCCTTATCTTAAATGGCACCAACCGCCACTGAGTCCCCCCAGTAGTGGCTTTAAAGCCATCCTCATCACCACCAACTCTGGAAGTACAATAATAAACATCAGGCTCTTATTTTCAATTTTTTATTGTTATGCTGCGGATTAGAACCATAGATTCAGACTATACAATATAAACCATATATCTGTCACTCTCCTGTGTCAAATAGACACTAGCATTGTCATTTTACAGTGAGAAAAGCAAAAGTCTAAACTTGAATCTACACAACGATTGATGAACAGAATCAGCAAGTAAAACCCCCAAAAAACACCTTGAGAAATTACAAAAAAAGGGGGCAAAAAGTTACAAATATAATTTGGTGACTGAGGGTGGATGAAAGAACGTGCACGTTTGGAAGCTATTTTCATTTAGCTTGTAAGATGGATTGTGTGGTTGGCTGTTAGCTCCTTATACCATTGTATTTATAGGCCGCGTACCAAATGGCACCCTAATTCCCTATATAGTGCACTACTTTTAACCAGAGACCTATGGGTCCTGGTCTAAAAGTAGGGAGCTATGTAGGGAATAGGGTGCCATTTGGGACGCCGCCATAGTATTCAGCACCTCCACTATCCTCTGTCCCTCTGGACACTATCATTGCGGTGATGTTATGAACAGGGGAACGAAGTGTTTCACAGGTTTCTTAACCGCTTCCAGATCTTTCATTTGTTTTTTTACATTCCATTGATCAGAACAGAAAAAGAGTACAGACATTAAGACTAGCTAAGACCAGAGGCCATTTTACTTTCTTACTTTCTTACTTTTCTTTTAAATTAAAATGTTTCTTTCAACGAGTGTGTTGCGTATTGCCTTGTGGCTGGTCTGTATGATCATTGCCACGTAAAGACAACAGCTGCTTCTATGGAAAACCAGGAAAGGCTCTAATGTCATGTAAAAGGTTAACAACAAAAAAAAGTATGACATTTTAACATGGCATGAACACAATTATCTGATTGTCAAACAAATCCCTTTTAAAAAGTAGGCTACCTGCGGGCTGCGCACATGGAAAGAGTCATCGTGTATTCATGGATGCCAAATGAAGCCATGCTTCCCCAAAAAAGGTGAACAATTAAAAAAATAAAAAATTTAAACATGAAAATGTTTCATAATTGTCCTTTGAAAAATGTCCTACTCTTTTTGCTCAGACAGCAGCATCAGATAGATAGGCTACATGTACTGTTTTACTTTCTCCATTGAGATTGATGTCTCTCGCTGTCGGCGAGAGTCTCAGTCAAATTATCAATATTATCAACAATTCACACCCTGCTCCAGTGTCCTAGAGCTCCAGTGAGAGAGTTGACCAGGAGAGGTGAGAGGTGACCAGGAGAGGTGAGAGGTGACCAGGAGAGGTGAGAGGTGACCAGGAGAGGTGAGAGGTGACCAGGAGAGACGTGACCAGGAGAGATGAGAGGTGACCAGGAGAGGTGAGAGGTGACCACGAGAGGTGAGAGGTGACCAGGAGAGGTGAGAGGTGACCAGGAGAGGTGAGAGATGACCAGGAGAGGTGAGAGGTGACCAGGAGAGGTGAGAGGTGACCAGGAGAGACGTGACCAGGAGAGATGAGAGGTGACCAGGAGAGGTGAGAGGTGACCAGGAGAGGTGAGAGGTGACCAGGAGAGGTGAGAGGTGACCAGGAGAGATGAGAGGTGACCAGGAGAGGTGAGAGGTGACCAGGAGAGGTGAGAGGTGACCAGGAGAGATGAGACGTGACCAGGAGAGGTGAGAGGTGACAAGGAGAGGTGAGAGGTGACCAGGAGAGGTGAGAGGTGACCAGGAGAGGTGCGACGTGACCAGGAGAGGTGCGACGTGACCAGGAGAGGTGAGAGGTGACCAGGAGAGGTGAGAGGTGACCAGGAGAGGTGCGACGTGACCAGGAGAGGTGCGACGTGACCAGGAGAGGTGCGACGTGACCAGGAGAGGTGAGAGGTGACCAGGAGAGGTGAGAGGTGACCAGGAGAGGTGAGACGTGACCAGGAGAGACGTGACCAGGAGAGACGTGACCAGGAGAAGTGAGAGGTGACCAGGAGAGGTGAGAGGTGACCAGGAGAGGTGAGACGTGACCAGGAGAGACGTGACCAGGAGAGATGAGAGGTGACCAGGAGAGGTGAGAGGTGACCAGGAGAGGTGAGACGTGACCAGGAGAGGTGAGAGGTGACCAGGAGAGATGAGAGGTGACCAGGAGAGGTGAGACGTGACCAGGAGACGTGACCAGGAGACGTGACCAGGAGAGGTGAGAGGTGACCAGGAGAGGTGAGACGTGACCAGGAGAGGTGAGACGTGACCAGGAGAGGTGAGAGGTGACCAGGAGAGGTGAGAGGTGACCAGGTGAGAGGTGACCAGGAGAGACGTGACCAGGAGAGGTGAGAGGTGACCAAGAGAGATGAGAGGTGACCAGGAGAGATGAGAGATGACCAGGTGAGAGGTGACCAGGAGAGGTGAGAGGTGACCAGGAGACGTGACCAGGAGAGGTGAGACACCTGGGCCAAATACTATAAAGATAACTATTACTTCAAACTGCTGCAGAAACAATAAAGTATCACCCCCAACAGTATCTGATAGAACACAAAGCGATGCAGAGGATTGTCTATACATTGCTAACAGACACATTAAAATGTGACAGGTGGTGCAAAGGAAAGATTTAGTTCTGGGAACCAAGAGGATGAAGAATGTCCAAAGAGTGTTCTTAGAAAACAGTTTCATAATTAGTTTCATAATTAATGAGGGTGAATCCCAAATGACGACCCCACTTCCTTATATAGCGCATTACTTTTAACCAGGGCTCTGGTCAAAAGTAGTGCACTATAAAGCAGTAGGGTGCCAACGTGGGACTCACCCAATGACTGATTGTATGATTTCTTCAACAGTGATTTGTAAACATTGTTCAGAGGTTTTCATCCCTCTCCTGAGGCTGGATCCTTCTGTTCTTCTGTTTGGTTGTTGTCTCCTATTGTTCCATAAGAGCTACAAGACCCTTCCTCCTTATCTATGGCCTCCAGAGAATCTGAAGCCTGGGGCTCACCTAGCGCCTGTTCCCCAGCTTCCTCCCTCCCATCCTGGGTGGCTGGGGCTGCCTCTCCTGTCTCCTCCTCCAGCACTTTGTCCTCTTTGGCCTGTTCACTGTCCCTGTCATTGTCTCCAGTCTCTGTCAGAGTGTCTGGGTGAGACGGGCGGCTTCCCTGTGTCTCCTCGCCCCCCTCCGTCTGCTCAAACACCTGGTCCACCTGGTCCTCGGCCCCGTTCACCTGCGGGACGTCTGGGTTACCTTGGAACACACCCCCTCCCTCAGAGACTACGCTCTCCTCGACACAAAACTGCCGGTGCTGCCGTGTGGGTGGACGCCTCTTGAAGGACAGCCGAACTCGACTCTACGGGGGAGAGAGAGAGAAACAGGAAAGACTGAGTGATGTGCAACACACAATAACTAATGAATAAAGTCAGGCTTTAGTAAGACTTGATGATCTTGAGCTCGGTTACTATCTCTGTTTTTCTATGATTCTGGCCTTCTGTACTTTAATACAACATCATAGAAAGACAACCATTATTTATGATAGTGTGTTTTTGTTCTATTGGGAACAAACTGAACACAATATGCATTTAAATGTGTTTAATTATGGATTCTGTTGCAAATTAGTTGTCAGAATCTAACAAGACAAATAGAATAGTAGTAGTAGGGCACTAGATAAGAGTGACAGCCAATAGAGGAGTAGACCCCTAGAGGAGTAGGGCACTAGATAAGAGTGACAGACCCTAGAGGAGTAGGGCACTAGATAAGAGTGACAGACCCCTAGAGGAGTAGGGCACTAGATAAGAGTGACAGCCCCTAGAGGAGTAGGGCACTAGATAAGAGTGACAGACCCTAGAGGAGTATAGAACTAGATAAGAGTGACAGACCCCTAGAGGAGTAGGGCACTAGATAAGAGTGACAGCCCCTATAGGAGTAGAGCACTAGATAAGAGTGACAGCCCCTAGAGGAGTAGGGCACTAGATAAGAGTGACAGCCAATAGAGGAGTAGGGCACTAGATAAGAGTGACAGCCAATAGAGGAGTAGACCCCTAGAGGAGTAGGGCACTAGATAAGAGTGACAGACCCTATAGGAGTAGAGCACTAGATAAGAGTGACAGCCCCTAGAGGAGTAGGGCACTAGATAAGAGTGACAGACCCCTAGAGGAGTAGGGCACTAGATAAGAGTGACAGCCAATAGAGGAGTAGGGCACTAGATAAGAGTGACAGACCCCTAGAGGAGTAGGGCACTAGATAAGAGTGACAGACCCCTAGAGGAGTAGGGCACTAGATAAGAGTGACAGCCCCTAGAGGAGTAGGGCACTAGATAAGAGTGACAGACCCTAGAGGAGTATAGAACTAGATAAGAGTGACAGCCAATAGAGGAGTAGGGCACTAGATAAGAGTGACAGCCAATAGAGGAGTAGGGCACTAGATAAGAGTGGCAGACCCTAAAGGAGTAGGGCACTAGATAAGAGTGGCAGACCCTAGAGGAGTAGGGCACTAGATAAGAGTGACAGACCCCTAGAGGAGTAGGGCACTAGATAAGAGTGACAGACCCCTATAGGAGTAGGGCACTAGATAAGAGTGACAGACCCTAGAGGAGTAGGGCACTAGATAAGAGTGACAGACCCTATAGGAGTAGGGCACTAGATAAGAGTGACAGCCCCTAGAGGAGTAGGGCACTAGATAAGAGTGACAGACCCCTAGAGGAGTAGGGCACTAGATAAGAGTGACAGCCAATAGAGGAGTAGGGCACTAGATAAGAGTGACAGACCCCTAGAGGAGTAGGGCACTAGATAAGAGTGACAGACCCCTATAGGAGTAGGGCACTAGATAAGAGTGACAGACTCCTAGAGGAGTAGGGCACTAGATAAGAGTGACAGACCCTAGAGGAGTAGGGCACTAAATAAGAGTGACAGACCCTAGAGGAGTAGGGCACGAGATAAGAGTGATAGACCCCTAGAGGAGTAGGGCACTAGATAAGAGTGACAGCCAATAGAGGAGTAGGGCACTAGATAAGAGTGACAGACCCTAGAGGAGTAGGGCACTAGATAAGAGTGACAGACCCCTAGAGGAATAGGGCACTAGATAAGAGTGACAGACCCCTATAGGAGTAGGGCACTAGATAAGAGTGACAGACCCTAGAGGAGTAGGGCACTAGATAAGAGTGACAGACCCTATAGGAGTAGGGCACTAGATAAGAGTGACAGACCCTATAGGAGTAGAGCACTAGATAAGAGTGACAGCCCCTAGAGGAGTAGGACACTAGATAAGAGTGACAGACCCCTAGAGGAGTAGGGCACTAGATAAGAGTGACAGCCAATAGAGGAGTAGGGCACTAGATAAGAGTGACAGACCCTAGAGGAGTAGGGCACTAGATAAGAGTGACAGACCCCTAGAGGAGTAGGGCACTAGATAAGAGTGACAGACCCCTAGAGGAGTAGGGCACTAGATAAGAGTGACAGACCCCTAGAGGAGTAGAGCACTAGATAAGAGTGACAGACCCTAGAGGAGTAGGGCACTAGATAAGAGTGACAGACCCCTAGAGGAGTAGGGCACTAGATAAGAGTGACAGACCCCTAGAAGAGTAGGGCACTAGATAAGAGTGACAGACCCCTAGAGGAGTAGGGCACTAGATAAGTGACAGACCCCTAGAGGAGTAGGGCACGAGATAAGAGTGACAGACCCCTAGAGGAGTAGGGCACGAGATAAGAGTGACAGACCCCTAGAGGAGTAGGGCACGAGATAAGAGTGACAGACCCCTAGAGGAGTAGAGCACTAGATAAGAGTGACAGCCCCTAGAGGAGTAGGGCACTAGATAAGAGTGACAGACTCCTAGAGGAATAGGGCACTAGATAAGAGTGACAGACTCCTAGAGGAGTAGAGCACTAGATAAGAGTGACAGACCCCTAGAGGAGTAGGGCACGAGATAAGAGTGACAGCCCCTAGAGGAGTAGGGCACTAGATAAGAGTGACAGACCCCTAGAGGAGTAGGGCACTAGATAAGAGTGACAGCCAATAGAGGAGTAGGGCACTAGATAAGAGTGACAGACCCTAGAGGAGTAGGGCACTAGATAAGAGTGACAGACCCTAGAGGAGTAGGGCACTAGATAAGAGTGACAGACCCCTAGAGGAGTAGGGCACTAGATAAGAGTGACAGACCCCTATAGGAGTAGGGCACTAGATAAGAGTGACAGACCCTAGAGGAGTAGGGCACTAGATAAGAGTGACAGACCCCTACAGGAGTAGGGCACTAGATAAGAGTGACAGACCCCTAGAGGAGTAGGGCACTAGATAAGAGTGACAGACTCCTAGAGGAGTAGGGCACTAGATAAGAGTGACAGACCCCTAGAGGAGTAGGGCACTAGATAAGAGTGACAGACCCCTAGAGGAGTAGGGCACTAGATAAGAGTGACAGACCCCTAGAGGAGTAGGGCACTAGATAAGAGTGACAGACTCCTAGAGGAGTAGAGCACTAGATAAGAGTGCCAGACCCCTAGAGGAGTAGGGCACTAGATAAGAGTGACAGACCCTGGAGGAGTAGGGCACTAGATAAGAGTGACAGACCCCTACAGGAGTAGGGCACTAGATAAGAGTGACAGACTCCTAGAGGAGTAGGGCACTAGATAAGAGTGACAGACCCTAGAGGAGTAGGGCACTAAATAAGAGTGACAGACCCTAGAGGAGTAGGGCACGAGATAAGAGTGATAGACCCCTAGAGGAGTAGGGCACTAGATAAGAGTGACAGCCCCTAGAGGAGTAGGGCACTAGATAAGAGTGACAGACCCCTAGAGGAGTAGGGCACTAGATAAGAGTGACAGCCAATAGAGGAGTAGGGCACTAGATAAGAGTGACAGACCCTAGAGGAGTAGGGCACTAGATAAGAGTGACAGACCCCTAGAGGAGTAGGGCACTAGATAAGAGTGACAGACCCCTATAGGAGTAGGGCACTAGATAAGAGTGACAGACCCTAGAGGAGTAGGGCACTAGATAAGAGTGACAGACTCCTAGAGGAGTAGAGCACTAGATAAGAGTGACAGACCCCTAGAGGAGTAGGGCACTAGATAAGTGACAGACCCCTAGAGGAGTAGGGCACTAGATAAGAGTGGCAGACCCCTAGAGGAGTAGGGCACTAGATAAGAGTGGCAGACCCCTAGAGGAGTAGGGCACTAGATAAGAGTGACAGACCCTAGAGGAGTTGGGCACTAGATAAGAGTGACAGACCCCTAGAGGAGTAGGGCACTAGATAAGAGTGACAGCCAATAGAGGAGTAGGGCACTAGATAAGAGTGACAGACCCTAGAGGAGTAGAGAACTAGATAAGAGTGACAGACCCCTAGAGGAGTAGGGCACTAGATAAGTGTGACAGACCCTAGAGGAGTAGGGCACTAGATAAGAGTGACAGACCCTATAGGAGTAGGGCGCTAGATAAGAGTGACAGACCCCTAGAGGAGTAGGGCACGAGATAAGAGTGACAGACCCTATAGGAGTAGGGCGCTAGATAAGAGTGACAGGCCCCTAGAGGAGTAGGGCACTAGATAAGAGTGACAGGCCCCTAGAGGAGTAGGGCACTAGATAAGAGTGACAGGCCCCTAGAGGAGTAGGGCACTAGATAAGAGTGACAGACCCTATAGGAGTAGGGCACTAGATAAGAGTGACAAACCCTAGAGGAGTAGGGCATTAGATAAGAGTGACAGACCCTAGAGGAGTAGGGCACTAGAGGAGTAGGGCACTAGATAAGAGTGACAGACCCCTATAGGAGTAGGGCGCTAGATAAGAGTGACAGACCCTATAGGAGTAGGGCACGAGAGAACTCGGTTTATTGTTTTTGTAAAGTTATCACAGTGTTTCCTTGCAAAGTTTGATTCATATACTTTTGGATCCCGCAACTCGGTTAGCCTCAGTTGCTGTGAACGCTACTATCTGTCCCGGGATCCTGCCAGACCAAAAAGCCAGAACAAAAAGCCAGAACAAAAAGCCAGACCAAAAAGCCAGATCAGATCACAAAGCCAGACCAAAAAGCCAGAACAAAAAGCCAGACCAAAAAGCCAGATCAGATCACAAAGCCAGACCAAAAAGCCAGATCAGATCACAAAGCCAGACCAAAAAGCCAGACCATAAAGCCAGACCAAAAAGCCAGATCAAAAAAGCAGGGGCGCAACTTTCACTGGGGACGGGGGTGACATGACATGTCCTTCCTTCACATTCTGAAATTGCCTTTTTGTCCTCCCCAGTTTTATCATTTTGAATGTGATATAAAACGAGGGAACGGTGAGCTTTAGGACCATGCAGACGCCTCCGAGCGGTCGGGTAGGCTGTTTAGAGTGTTAATCCGCCCCAAAATAATAAAACAATAATAATAATAATATTAAAAAATGATGTCCCTCCAACTTCTAAAACCAAGGTTGTGCCAAAAACTCTGAAGTTGTCGTATTTAGCTTCTATCCTAGCTGGTAGCTATCAGTATTAAGCTAGCAGGGTTTTCTACAAACAGCTTGAACACAGCCCACGACGTGATTAGCCCTTGTGGCTGGGAACGTGGAGGTGTCCCACGCTAATTGTGGCTGTATTCCCTGCTGCTTTTTCCCTGCAACCTGACCTGCTTGGAACTGCGTTTGTATAGCTACCAACGTTAGCCGATGCTGCTACCAACGTTAGCCGATGCTGCTACCAACGTTAGCCGATGCTGCTACCAACGTTAGCCGATGCTGCTACCAACGTTAGCCGATGCTGCTACTAACGTTAGCCGATGTTGCTACTAACAGTACGCGCAAAGACACTGCTTTCGTGCTCACTGCTGTGAAAGGATTTAAAGAAGGACACATATTTCTGCTTCCCCGATTTTGCAATTTGTGTGAGCTCTTTTTGTTCACGTAGTTGAGAATTCCATGTAAGAAGAGATACATGGAAGCCCAGCTAGCCTAGCTAGCCTCGCTGACCCGGCAGTCTCAAATGGAGGTAGCTATTGAGTGTTTTCAATGCTGTGGGAGCTGTGTTTATTTTCAATCATTCTGGGACAATGTGGACCGCCTGGACTTTCAATGTAGCAACTGTTTGCTTGCAAAGGACTACAGGGGCGAAGTGGCTACTCTTAGCAAACAAGTAGCAACCTTACACAAGCTACTTGGGAACCCACGCCCAGCTACTTTTTCTTTCTCTTCAACCACGGTAGCCGGACGCCGCTCTGGTCTGGTGGAAGTGTCGCCTCCGTGTCGGTTCTCCACAGCCGACTGGCCGGTATTCTGCAGGGATCCCTCCCTGAAGGGGTCTCCCACTTCCCTGGAGAACGGAGCTGGGTAGAATGGATACTCCTCGATAACATGGAGGATGTTCCTATTCTCGATCCTACCAACCAACCATAGTGATATATCACTCTCTGTGGAAAATCGAAAACAGCATCCTCTGGCAACGGGGGCCTCCTTGGAGATGTTAAGTCCGGACCGGACCAGAAACAGCTTCACGACCCTGGATCAAGAGGTTCCGGCACCTTCTTCCCTGGGAGCTTCCAATTCGAGATTGGATGCGGATGTACCTGCGCCTTCGTCCTCTGTTCTGTCGCCCTCTCCGGTGGCTTCTACCTCAGGTTCAGATCCTCAGAGCCCTCCACCCTCATCAGACTGTGAGGCTGTCTAAGACTCCGGCCCATTCATCATCCACGATGGATACTACAGCTATTTCGGGTCCATCAGGCCCCACTGCCCTTCGGTCCTTGAGGGGTTTGCGAAACCTCCAGATCTCCTCAGCCATTGGAATACTAGCTGTTGTCATCGGTAGTTGTATTGTAAGAAACATCATGGTTCCCGGGGGGAAAACCCTGTGCTACCCTGGAGCACGAGTACAGGACATTACAAGGCTGCTTCCGACCGCTCTACTACAGATTCTGGGAACTGACGCTGTCGTAGTCCATGTGGTGACAAACAACATCAGGAGGGTTGGCTCGGAACTTCTGAAAATTGTTTTTAAAGAACTGATTCTAGCACTGAAAGATTCCAAAAAGCGGCCAACTATTTCAGGTCCGGCACCATCATTGGGCCGCGGGTGTGAAAGATTCAGCAGGCTACTGGCATTACAAACCTAGCTAAAAGTTTGGATACACCTACTCATTCAAGTGTTTTTCTTTATTTTAACTATTTTCTACATTGTAGAATAATAGTGAAGACATCAAAACTATGGAATAACACATATGGAATCATGTAGTAACCAAAAAAGTGTTAAACAAATCTAAATATATTTTATATTTGAGATTCTTCAAAGTAGCCAGCCTTGATGACAGCTTTGCACACTCTTGGCATTCTCTCAACCAGCTTCATGAGGTAGTCACCTGGAATGCATTTCAATTAACAGGTGTGCTTTGATAAAAGTTAATTTATGGAATTTATTTTTCTAATGCGTTTGAGCCAATCAGTTGTGTTGTGACAAGATAGGGGTGGTATACAGGAGACAGCCCTATTTGGTAAAAGACCAATTCCATATCACGGCAAGAACAGCTCAAATAAGAAAAGAGAAACGACAGCCCATCATTACTTTAAGACTTGAAGGTCAGTCAGGAAAATTTCAAGAACTTTGACATTTTCTTCAAGTGCAGTCGCAAAAACCATCAAGCCCTATGATGAAACTGGCTCTTGTGAGGACCGCCACCGGAAAGGAAGACCCAGAGTTACCTCCGCTGCAGAGGTTAAGTTCATTAGAGTTACCAGCATCAGAAATTGCAGCCCAAATAAATGCTTCTCAGAGTTCAAGTAACAGACACATCTCAACATCAACTGTTCAGAGGAGACTGCGTGAATCAGGCCTTCATGGTCGGATTGCTGCAAAGAAACCACTACTAAAGGACACCAATAAGTAGAAGAGACTTGCTTGGGCCAAGAAACACGAGCAATGGACATTAGACTGGTGGAAATATGTCCTTTGGTCTGATGAGTCCAGATTTTGGGTTCCAACCGCCGTGTCTTTGTGAGACGCAGAGTAGCTGAACGGACGATCTCCGCATGTGTGGTTCCCACTGTGAAGCATGGAGGAGGAGGTGAGATGGTGTGGGGGTGCTTTGCTGGTGACACTGTCTGTGATTTATTTAGAATTCAAGGCAAACTTAACCAGCATGGCTACCATAGCATTCTGCAGCAATACGCCATCCCATCTGGTTTGCGCTTAGTGGGACTATCATTTGTTTTTCAACAGGACAATGACCATACACACCTCCAGGCTATGTAAGGGCTATTTGACCAAGAAGGAGAGTGATGGAGTGCTGCATCAGATGACCTGGCCTCAACACAGTTGAGATGGTTTGGGATGAGTTGGCCCGCTGAGTGAAGGAAAAGCAGCCAACAAGTGCTCAGCATATGTGGGAACTCCTGCAAGACTGTTGGAAAAGCATTCCAGGTGAAGCTGGTTGAGAGAATGCCAAGAGTTTGCTAAGCTGTCGAGGCAAAGGGTGGCTACTTTGAAAAATCTAAAATATATTTTGATTTTTTTAACACTTTTTTGGTTACTACATGGTTCTATATGTGTTATTTCATAGTTGTGATGTCTTCGCTATTATTGTACAATGTAGAAAATAGTAAAAAAAAAAAAAAAAAAAACCTTGAATGAGTAGGTGTGGCCAAACTTTTGACTTGTAACATTTTGGAAGCCACAATCTACCTGCAATATTAAAGCTGATCTACCCCTTACATTTAAAAAAAATAAAGGAATGATGGAGGAGGGAGAAGGAATGGAGGAGGAGGGGGAGGAGGAGGGTGAAGGAATGGAAGAGGAGGAGGAGGAGGGTAAAGGAATGGAGGAGGAGGAGGGTAAAGGAATGGAGGAGGAGGAGGGTAAAGGAATGGAGGAGGAGGAGGGAGAAGGAATGGAGGAGGAGGGAGAAGGAATGGAGGAGGGAGAAGGAATGGAGGAGGAGGGAGGGAGGGAGAAGGAATGGAGGAGGAGGGAGGGAGGGAGGAGGAATGGAGGAGGAGGGGGAGGGAGGGAGGGAGACGGAATGGAGAAGGAGAGAGGGAGACGGAATGGAGGAGGAGGGAGACGGAATGGAGGAGGGAGGGAGACGGAATGGAGGAGGAGGAGGGAGGGAGACGGAATGGAGGAGGAGGAGGGTGAAGGAATGGAGGAGGAAGAGGAGGGAGGGTGAAGGAATGGAGGAGGAGGGAGGAGGGAGGGAGACGGAATGGAGGAGGGAGGAGGGAGGGAGACGGAATGGAGGAGGGAGGAGGGAGGGAGACGGAATGGAGGAGGGAGGAGGGAGGGAGACAGAATGGAGGAGGAGGGAGGGAGAAGGAATGGAGGAGGAGGGAGGGAGAAGGAATGGAGGAGGAGGAGGAGGAGGGAGAAGGAATGGAGGAGGAGGAGGAGGAGGAGGGGGGAGAAGGAATGGAGGAGGAGGAGGAGGGAGGGAGACGGAATGGAGGAGGAGGAGATGGAATGGAGGGGGAGGGGGAGAAGGAATGGAGGAGGAGGGGGAGAAGGAATGGAGGAGGAGGGGGAGAAGGAATGGAGGAGGAGGGAGAAGGAATGGAAGAGGAGGGAGAGAATGAATGGAGGAGGAGGGAGAGAATGAATGGAGGAGGAGGGAGAGAAGGAATGGAGGAGGAGGGAGAGAAGGAATGGAGGAGGAGGGAGACGGAATGGAGGAGGAGGAGGAGGAGGAATGGAGGAGGAGGGAGAGAAGGAATGGAGGAGGAGGGAGAGAAGGAATGGAGGAGGAGGGATACGGAATGGAGGAGGAGGAGGAATGGAGGAGGAGGGGGAGGAGGAATGGAGGAGGAGGGAGAGAAGGAATGGAGGAGGAGGGAGAGAAGGAATGGAGGAGGAGGGAGAGAAGGAATGGAGGAGGAGGGAGATGGAATGGAGGAGGAGGGGGAGGAGGAATGGAGGAGGAGGGAGAGAAGGAATGGAGGAGGAGGGAGAGAAGGAATGGAGGAGGAGGGAGACGGAATGGAGGAGGAGGGAGAGAAGAAATGGAGGAGGAGGGGGAGAAGGAATGGAGGAGGAGGAATGGAGGAGGAGGGGGAGAAGGAATGGAGGAGGAGGGAGAGAAGGAATGGAGGAGGAGGGAGACGGAATGGAGGAGGAGGGAGGAGTGGAGGAGGAGGAATGGAGGAGGAGGGAGAGAAGGAATGGAGGAGGAGGGAGACGGAATGGAGGAGGAGGGAGGAGTGGAGGATGAGGGAGGGAGGGAGGAGTAGGCTAAGTGGATTACACCTCCAATCCCCTTGGTCTCTGCGCTGAGCCACTGCAGGAGGCATGTTCCTGGGCTTACAGAGCATAGAAATAGAATCTATAGAAGTGGCTTAGAATGTCTAACCCTGGTAATTTGACTTGAATAGGGAGGCCCGTTCTCTAGATTATATTTCTATGTTACAGAGGGCCTATTTTAGGACGGCAGGACACCAGGACACACAGCTAGGGACACGTGTCACCATGGGGGAGAGGGAATAAGTGGCCTGGAGTGATGTCACAGCTCACGTACAGGAGATGGCGTGAGAGACCAAGACCACAAGGCTTCCACTGACTGACGTAGGACCAACAAATCAAATCAAAGTTTATTTGTCACGTGCACTGAATAACACAGGTGTAGACCTTACAGTGAAATGTTATTTACAGGCTCTAACCAATAGTGCAAAAACTATATTAGGTGAACAATAGGTAAGTAAAGAAATAAAACAACAGTAGAAAGACAGGCTATATACAGTAGCGAGGCTATAAAAGTAGCGAGGCTACATACAGACACCGGTTAGTCAGGCTGATTGAGGTAGTATGTACATGTAGATATGGTTAAAGTGACTATGCATATATGATGAACAGAGAGTAGCAGTAGCGTAAAAGAGGGGTTGGCGGGTGGTGGGTGGGACACAATGCAGATAGGGTAGCCGGACTATTTGTTACGTCACAGGCAGTATACCCAGGACAGAAAGGGTGTTCAAGTTAACATGATGTTCAATACAGATACAATATCAATCTACTGCTGTAGGATACTATACAATCTACTGCTGTAGGATACTATACAATATCAATCTACTGCTGTAGGATACTATACAATCTACTGCTGTAGGATACTATACAATATCAATCTACTGCTGTAGGATACTATACAATTTACTGCTGTAGGATACTATACAATATCAATCTACTGCTGTAGGATACAATACAATATCAATTTACTGCTGTAGGATCCTATACAATATCAATCTACTGCTGTAGGATACTATACAATCTACTGCTGTAGGATACTATACAATATCAATCTACTGCTGTAGGATACAATACAATATCAATTTACTGCTGTAGGATCCTATACAATATCAATCTACTGCTGTAGGATACTATACAATATCAATCTACTGCTGTAGGATACTATACAATATCAATCTACTGCTGTAGGATACTATACAATATCAATCTACTGCTGTAGGATACTATACAATATCAATCTACTGCTGTAGGATCCAATACAATATCAATCTACTGCTGTAGGATACAATACAATATCAATCTACTGCTGTAGGATACTATACAATATCAATCTACTGCTGTAGGATATTATACAATATCAATCTACTGCTGTAGGATACTATACAATATCAATCTACTGCTGTAGGATACTATACAATATCAATCTACTGCTGTAGGATCCAATACAATATCAATCTACTGCTGTAGGATACAATACAATATCAATCTACTGCTGTAGGATACAATACAATATCAATCTACTGCTGTAGGATACTATACAATATCAATCTACTGCTGTAGGATACTATACAAAATCAATCTACTGCTGTAGGATACTATACAATATCAATCTACTGCTGTAGGATGCTATACAATATCAATCTACTGCTGTAGGATGCTATACAATCTACTGCTGTAGGATACAATACAATATCAATCTACTGCTGTAGGATACTATACAATATCAATCTACTGCTGTAGGATACTATACAATATCAATCTACTGCTGTAGGATACTATACAATATCAATCTACTGCTGTAGGATCCAATACAATATCAATCTACTGCTGTAGGATACTATACAATATCAATCTACTGCTGTAGGATACTATACAATATCAATCTACTGCTGTAGGATACAATACAATATCAATCTACTGCTGTAGGATACTATACAATATCAATCTACTGCTGTAGGATACTATACAATATCAACCTACTGCTGTAGGATACAATATCAATCTACTGCTGTAGGATACAATACAATATCAATCTACTGCTGTAGGATACAATACAATATCAATCTACTGCTGTAGGATACAATACAGCTACAATATCAATCTACTGCTGTAGGATACTATACAATATCAACCTACTGCTGTAGGATACTATACAATATTATTCTACTGCTGTAGGATACTATACAATATTAATCTACTGCTGTAGGATACTATACAATATCAATCTACTGCTGTAGGATACTATACAGCTACAATATCAATCTACTGCTGTAGGATCCTATACAATATCAATCTACTGCTGTAGGATACTATACAATATCAATCTACTGCTGTAGGATACTATACAATATCAATCTACTGCTGTAGGATACAATACAATATCAATCTACTGCTGTAGGATACTATACAATATCAATCTACTGCTGTAGGATACTATACAATATCAATCTACTGCTGTAGGATACTATACAATATCAATCTACTGCTGTAGGATACAATACAATATCAATCTACTGCTGTAGGATCCTATACAATATCAATCTACTGCTGTAGGATACTATACAAAATCAATCTACTGCTGTAGGATACTATACAATATCAATCTACTGCTGTAGGATACTATACAATATCAATCTACTGCTGTAGGATACTATACAATCTACTGCTGTAGGATACTATACAATATAAATCTACTGCTGTAGGATACTATACAATATCAATCTACTGCTGTATGATACAATACAATATCAATCTACTGCTGTAGGATACTATACAATATCAATCTAGTGCTGTAGGATACTATACAATATCAATCTACTGCTGTAGAATACTATACAATATCAATCTACTGCTGTAGGATACTATACAATATCAATCTACTGCTGTAGGATACTATACAATATCAATCTACTGCTGTAGGATACAATACAATATCAATCTACTGCTGTAGGATACTATACAATATCAATCTACTGCTGTAGGATACTATACAAAATCAATCTACTGCTGTAGGATACTATACAATATCAATCTACTGCTGTAGGATATTATACAATATCAATCTACTGCTGTAGGATACTATACAATCTACTGCTGTAGGATACAATATCAATCTACTGCTGTAGGATACTATACAATATCAATCTACTGCTGTAGGATACAATACAATATCAATCTACTGCTGTAGGATACTATACAATATCAATCTAGTGCTGTAGGATACTATACAATATCAATCTACTGCTGTAGGATACTATACAATATCAATCTACTGCTGTAGGATACAATACAATATCAATCTACTGCTGTAGGATACTATACAATCTACTGCTGTAGGATACAATATCAATCTACTGCTGTAGGATACTATACAATACAATCTACTGCTGTAGGATACAATACAATATCAATCTACTGCTGTAGGATACAATACAATATCAATCTACTGCTGTAGGATACTATACAAAATCAATCTACTGCTGTAGAATACTACACAATATCAATCTACTGCTGTAGGATACAATACAATATCAATCTACTGCTGTAGGATACTATACAATATCAATCTACTGCTGTAGGATACTATACAAAATCAATCTACTGCTGTAGGATACTATACAATATCAATCTACTGCTGTAGGATATTATACAATATCAATCTACTGCTGTAGGATACTATACAATCTACTGCTGTAGGATACAATATCAATCTACTGCTGTAGGATACTATACAATATCAATCTACTGCTGTAGGATACAATACAATATCAATCTACTGCTGTAGGATACTATACAATATCAATCTAGTGCTGTAGGATACTATACAATATCAATCTACTGCTGTAGGATACTATACAATATCAATCTACTGCTGTAGGATACAATACAATATCAATCTACTGCTGTAGGATACTATACAATCTACTGCTGTAGGATACAATATCAATCTACTGCTGTAGGATACTATACAATATCAATCTACTGCTGTAGGATACAATACAATATCAATCTACTGCTGTAGGATACTATACAATATCAATCTAGTGCTGTAGGATACTATACAATATCAATCTACTGCTGTAGGATACTATACAATATCAATCTACTGCTGTAGGATACAATACAATATCAATCTACTGCTGTAGGATACTATACAATCTACTGCTGTAGGATACAATATCAATCTACTGCTGTAGGATACTATACAATATCAATCTACTGCTGTAGGATACAATACAATATCAATCTACTGCTGTAGGATACTATACAATATCAATCTAGTGCTGTAGGATACTATACAATATCAATCTACTGCTGTAGGATACTATACAATATCAATCTACTGCTGTAGGATACTATACAATATCAATCTACTGCTGTAGGATACAATACAATATCAATCTACTGCTGTAGGATACTATACAATATCAATCTAGTGCTGTAGGATACTATACAATATCAATCTACTGCTGTAGGATACTATACAATATCAATCTACTGCTGTAGGATACAATACAATATCAATCTACTGCTGTAGGATACTATACAATCTACTGCTGTAGGATACAATATCAATCTACTGCTGTAGGATACTATACAATATCAATCTACTGCTGTAGGATACAATACAATATCAATCTACTGCTGTAGGATACTATACAATATCAATCTAGTGCTGTAGGATACTATACAATATCAATCTACTGCTGTAGGATACTATACAATATCAATCTACTGCTGTAGGATACAATACAATATCAATCTACTGCTGTAGGATACTATACAATCTACTGCTGTAGGATACAATATCAATCTACTGCTGTAGGATATTATACAATATCAATCTACTGCTGTAGGATACAATACAATATCAATCTACTGCTGTAGGATACTATACAATATCAATCTAGTGCTGTAGGATACTATACAATATCAATCTACTGCTGTAGGATACTATACAATATCAATCTACTGCTGTAGGATACAATACAATATCAATCTACTGCTGTAGGATACAATACAATATCAATCTACTGCTGTAGGATACTATACAATATCAATCTACTGCTGTAGGATACTATACAAAATCAATCTACTGCTGTAGGATACTATACAAAATCAATCTACTGCTGTAGGATACAATACAATATCAATCTACTGCTGTAGGATACTATACAATATCAATCTACTGCTGTAGGATACTATACAATATCAATCTACTGCTGTAGGATACTATACAATATCAATCTACTGCTGTAGGATACTATACAATATCAATCTACTGCTGTAGGATACAATACAGCTACAATATCAATCTACTGCTGTAGGATACTATACAATATCAATCTACTGCTGTAGGATACTATACAATATCAATCTACTGCTGTAGGATACTATAC
Organism: Salvelinus namaycush; assembly: GCF_016432855.1. Lineage (NCBI taxonomy): Eukaryota > Metazoa > Chordata > Actinopteri > Salmoniformes > Salmonidae > Salvelinus > Salvelinus namaycush. Next base: position 5,623,652 of record NC_052329.1, on the reverse strand, counting down.
AATATCAATCTACTGCCGTAGGATACAATACAGCTACAATATCAAATATAAAACCTACCCTGATGGTATACCGCACAGTACACCTAGCAACAAAGATCCTATAAATGTAATTCTATGCACCTAGCAACAAAGATCCTATAAATAGAATTCTATGTACCTAGTCACAAAGATCCTATAAATGTCATTCTATGCACCTAGCAACAAAGATCCTATAAATGTCATTCTATGTACCTAGCAACAAAGATCCTATAAATGTCATTCTATGCACCTAGCCACAAAGACCTGCTGTTGCCATGACATAGACTGACCAGGTGAATCCACGTGAAAGCTATGATCCCTTATTGATGTCACTTGTTAAATCCACTTCAATCAATATAGATGAAGGGGAGGAGACAGGTTAAAGAAGGGTAAATGGGAAAGGCAAAATATTTAAGTGTCTTTGAACGGGGGTATGGTGGTAGGTGCCAGGCGCACCAGTTTGTGTCAAGAACTGCAACACTCCTGGGTTTTTCACACTCAACCGTTTCCCGTGTGTATCAAGCTTGTATCTTGACACAAGTGTGAGAAGCATTGGAGTCAACATGGGCCAGCATTCGACACCTTGTAGAGTCCCTACCCCGACTAATTGAGGCTGTTCTGAGGGAAAAGGAGGGGGGGGGGGGGGGGGGGGGGTTGCTTAATGGGAAGGTGTTCTTAATGTTTTGTAGAATATACAAATGTTCATCACGAGAATCCCTACCTTGTTGAAGCTGGGTAATGGGGTCCCCTCCGCCGGGCTCTCAAAGCATACCGGCTCCTCCTCCTCGCTGGACAGCTGGGGCCTCAGGGTGGGGCTGAGTGGGCTGCAGGGGCTTGTAGGAAAGAAGCAATGCGTTGCGGGGGAGATGGGCGTCGGCGCCAGCTTCACCTCGGGACTCTTGGGCGAGGGTAGCAGAGAGGTGGGCGACAGGGTTAGGTTTGCCTGGAGAGCGCGAGAGAGAGAGAGCAAGAAAGAGAGAGAGAGGGGAGAGCGCGAGAGGGGAGAGAGAGAGAGAGAAGGAGGGGAGTGAGAGGGTAGGGGAGGGGAGAAAGAGAAGGAGGGGAGTGAGAGGGTGTGTGAGAGAGAGAGAGAGGGTGTGAGAGAGAGCGAGAGAGAGGGTGAGAGAGAGAAAGGGTGAGAGAGAGAGAGGGTGAGAGAGAGAGAGAGAGAGAGAGAGAGAGAGAGGGGAGAGCGCGAGAGGGAGAGAGAGAGGGGAGAGCGCGAGAGGGAGAGAGAGAGCGCGAGAGAGAGAGGGGAGAGCGCGAGAGGGGAGAGAGAGAGAGAAGGAGGGGAGTGAAAGGGTAGGGGAGGGGAGAATGAGAGAGAGAGAGAGAGAGAGAGAGAGAGGGTGAGAAGGAGGGGAGTGAAAGGGTAGGGGAGGGGAGAATGAGAGAGAGAGAGAGAGAGAGAGAGAGAGGGTGAGAGAGAGAGAGAGAGAGAGAGAGACAGAGAGAGAGAGAGAGAGAAGTCAGTTCCTATTACCTTGCAGTCTCACCATAACAGGTTTTTAACTACCTGTCCAGGGGCTACAGATGAAATTAGAACAATATGAGCAACAATGCAAAATATAGGCCAAGAGAGAGAAGCAGAAGAGCTTGATTCTGGTACGAAGTTTTAAACGAAGAAGATGTACATTACACATGACACAGGCTTCCAGATCACATCCATGAAAGCCCACAGATTACATCCATGAAAGCCCACAGATCACATCCATGAAAGCCCACAGATCACATCCATGAAAGCCCACAGATCACATCCATGACAGCCCACAGATCACATCCATGAAAGCCCACAGATCACATCCATGAAAGCCCACAGATCACATCCATGAAAGCCCACAGACCACATCCATGAAAGCCCACAGATCACATCCATGAAAGTCCACAGATCACATCTATGAAAGCCCACGGATCACATCCATGAAAGCCCACAGATCACATCCATGAAAGCCCACAGATCACATCTATGAAAGCCCACAGATCACATCCATGAAAGCCCACAGATCACATCCATGAAAGCCCACAGATCACATCCATGAAAGCCCACAGATCACATCCATGAAAGCCCACAGATCACATCCATGAAAGCCCACAGATCACATCCATGAAAGCCCACAGACCACATCCATGAAAGCCCACAGACCACATCCATGAAAGCCCACAGATCACATCCATGAAAGCCCACAGATCACATCCATGAAAGCCCACAGATCACATCTATGAAAGCCCACAGATCACATCCATGAAAGCCCACAGATCACATCCATGAAAGCCCACAGACCACATCCATGAAACCCCACAGATCACATCCATGAAAGCCCACAGATCACATCCATGAAAGCCCACAGATCATATCCATGAAAGCCCACAGATCACATCCATGAAAGCCCACAGATCACATCCATGAAAGCCCACAGATCACATCCATGAAAGCCCACAGATCATATCCATGAAAGCCCACAGATCACATCCATGAAAGCCCACAGATCATATCCATGAAAGCCCACAGATCACATCTATGAAAGCCCACAGATCACATCCATGAAAGCCCACAGATCACATCTATGAAAGCCCACAGATCATATCCATGAAAGCCCACAGATCACATCCATGAAAGCCCACAGATCATATCCATGAAAGCCCACAGATCACATCCATGAAAGCCCACAGATCATATCCATGAAAGCCCACAGATCACATCCATGAAAGCCCACAGATCACATCCATGAAAGCCCACAGATCACATCCATGAAAGCCCACAGATCACATCCATGAAAGCCCACAGATCATATCCATGAAAGCCCACAGATCACATCCATGAAAGCCCACAGATCATATCCATGAAAGCCCACAGATCACATCTATGAAAGCCCACAGATCACATCCATGAAAGCCCACAGATCACATCTATGAAAGCCCACAGATCATATCCATGAAAGCCCACAGATCACATCCATGAAAGCCCACAGATCATATCCATGAAAGCCCACAGATCACATCCATGAAAGCCCACAGATCATATCCATGAAAGCCCACAGATCACATCCATGAAAGCCCACAGATCACATCCATGAAAGCCCACAGACAACCGCTTCAGAGACACACATGACGACTTCACACAGGCGACAAAACAGAACAAACCAAAATCTGTAAATAGCTCAATGACCCCCCCCCCCCCCCCCCTCTCTATTCACATAGACACTGACCCACCCCTCCTATTCACATAGACACTGACCCACCCCTCCTATTCACACTGACCCACTCCTCCTATTCACATAGACACTGACCCACCCCTCCTATTCACATAGACACTGACCCACCCCTCCTATTCACACTGACCCACTCCTCCTATTCACATAGACACTGACCCACCCCTCCTATTCACATAGACACTGACCCACCCCTCCTATTCACACTGACCCACTCCTCCTATTCACATAGACACTGACCCACTCCTCCTATTCACATACACTGACCCATCCCTCCTATTCACATAGACACTGACCCACCCCTCTATTCACATAGACACTGACCCACCCCTCCTATTCACATAGACACTGACCCACCCCTCCTATTCACATAGACACTGACCCACCCCTCCTATTCACATAGACACTGACCCACCCCTCCTATTCACATAGACACTGACCCACCCCTCCTATTCACATAGACACTGACCCACCCCTCCTATTCACATAGACACTGACCCACCCCTCCTATTCACATAGACACTGACCCACCCCTCCTATTCACATAGACACTGACCCACCCCTCCTATTCACATAGACACTGACCCACCCCTCCTATTCACATAGACACTGACCCACCCCTCTATTCACATAGACACTGACCCACCCCTCCTATTCACATAGACACTGACCCACCCCTCCTATTCACATAGACACTGACCCACCCCTCCTATTCACATAGACACTGACCCACCCCTCCTATTCACATAGACACTGACCCACCCCTCCTATTCACATAGACACTGACCCACCCCTCCTATTCACATAGACACTGACCCACCCCTCCTATTCACATTGACACTGACCCACTCCTCCTATTCACATAGACACTGACCCACCCCTCCTATTCACATAGACACTGACCCACCCCTCCTATTCACATAGACACTGACCCACCCCTCCTATTCACATAGACACTGACCCACCCCTCCTATTCACATAGACACTGACCCACCCCTCTATTCACATAGACACTGACCCACCCCTCCTATTCACATAGACACCGACCCACCCCTCTATTCACATAGACACTGACCCACCCCTCCTATTCACATAGACACTGACCCACTCCTCCTATTCACATAGACACTGACCCACTCCTCCTATTCACATAGACACTGACCCACTCCTCCCATTCACATAGACACTGACCCACCCCTCTATTCACATAGACACTGACCTACTCCTCCTATTCACATAGATACTGACCCACTCCTCCTATTCACATAGACACTGACCCACCCCTCTATTCACAGACACTGACCCACCCCTCTATTCACATAGACACTGACCCACCCCTCCTATTCACATAGACACTGACCCACCCCTCCTATTCACATTGACACTGACCCACTCCTCCTATTCACACTGACCCACTCCTCCTATTCACATAGACACTGCCCCACCCCCTCTATTCACATAGACACTGACCCACTCCTCCTATTCACATAGACACTGACCCACTCCTCCTATTCACACTGACCCACTCCTCCTATTCACATAGACACTGCCCCACCCCCCCTATTCACATTGACACTGACCCACTCCTCCTATTCACACTGACCCACTCCTCCTATTCACATAGACACTGCCCCACCCCCTCTATTCACATAGACACTGACCCACTCCTCCTATTCACATAGACACTGACCCACTCCTCCTATTCACACTGACCCACTCCTCCTATTCACATAGACACTGCCCCACCCCCCCTATTCACAGACACTGACCCACTCCTCCTATTCACAGACACTGACCCACCCCTCTATTCACAGACACTGACCCACCCCTCTATTCACACTGACCCACCCCTCTATTCACATAGACACTGACCCACTCTATTCCCCCAGAAAAGCTGTGTTGGCACCAAGCAGATTTTTACCTGCGTCATAGAACAGGACAGAGCGAGAGACAGAGCGAGAGTGAGAGACAGAGAGAGAGACAGAGAGAGACAGAGAGAGAGAGACAGAGAGAGAGAGAGAGAGAGAGAGAGAGAGAGAGAGAGAGAGAGAGAGAGAGAGAGAGAGAGAGAGAGAGAGAGAGAGAAAGACAGAGAGACAGAGAGACAGAGAGACAGAGACAAAGACAGAGACAAAGACAGAGAGACAGAGAGACAGAGACAGAGACAGAGACAGACAGAGAGAGAGAGCGAGAGAGAGACAGACAGAGAGACACAGAGAGACAGAAACAGAGACAGACAGAGAGAGAGACAGAAACAGAGAGAGACAGAGAGACAGAGATTACTGACCTTATCCTGCTTTAGAAACAACATTAATCATGATCGTACAGTATCCTGAAGTGCCCTCTATTCAACACAATACACCTGACACAACACAACTACCAACCAGTCCTAACTATGGACCAGTAACCTGAGTCATCCTACAGAACACATCCTCCCTCTAACATCCTCGTTCTTTCCTACCTGGACGGGGGAGAAGAGGAAGAGAGAGAAGCGACAACCATTCTGTCCCATGTCTTCTCCCAACAGCTTCTGTCGGAGCCGAAGTGAGGGAGTTGTGATGTAAATCTGCCTGCCAGCCTGTCAGAGAATGGCCTTGAGCTCTGTCTGTCTCCGTCTCTGTCTCTCTCTCTCTCTCTTTCTCTCTCTCTCTCTCTCTGTGTCTCTCTTTCTCACTCTCACTCTCTCTCTCTCTCTTTCTCTCTCTCTCTCTCTCTCTCTCTGTGTCTCTCTTTCTCACTCTCTCTCTCTCTTTCCTTGAGCTCATTAGCTCATCAATGTCAGCCGATTGGAGAGTGTTCAGGGCTTTGGGCCCTTCCCCCCACCTCTCTCTCACGACTCACACGTGGCTGGATGGGGATATTCTTGACCTGACATACACATACCACTAGGTGGCGGTTTTGTGTCAGCAATAAAATCCACAGCAAAACATTGTTCAGCCTACTAACATGACAGTACAGCTGTATACTGGTATCCTAAGCTTGTCGTTGCCTCGGTTTCACTACAACAAAACTGCGATGCAAGTCTGTATGAATAGAGACAGGTCGGCTGACGAACCAAAATGATGCAGATCGATAGAGCCAGTTACCTTATTATGATTCTGAACAGTCAAATAGCTTAGATGACTAGAAGCTTCCGTGTGGGGGGATCGTAGGTGTCTTGTTTCACCTAGTTTTCATTTGTTTCTTGGTACTACGTCTTTGAGGTGTTTTGACTGATCTCATGTCTTTGCTAAAACGGCCAAAATTCGCTGTAACAATGTACAGTATTTGATGGAAAACAAGTGCTTATTGGGCAAATGTACGTTTTCAATAAACATTTGGAGACCAAATATAGTTTTACATGTTCACAACTCCGTCTGTTTTGCCCCATATTACAGTAAAATTAACGGTATCCGTTTCATACAAATTAAGCAGAAATGAGTGACACAGAATATCATTTTTCTTCTGTGGGTTTTTATGTTTATCAAGCACCTCTACTGGCCTCTGTGTCAGACAGAGATCTCTAGAGCACCTCTACTGGCCTCTGTGTCAGACAGAGATCTCTAGAGCACCTCTACTGGCCTCTGTGTCAGACAGAGATCTCTAGAGCACCTCTACTGGCCTCTGTGTCAGACAGAGATCTCTAGAGCACCTCTACTGGCCTCTGTGTCAGACAGAGATCTCTAGAGCACATCTACTGGCCTCTGTGTCAGACAGAGATCTCTAGAGCATTTAGAATAAACATGCAGAGTAGAAAGTTGGCATTAGATTTTGACCGCAAGACAAGGATCAGGATATCCTGTTTCTTAAGAGAAGCCTAAACGAAGACACGGTGAACAAGGCTAAAACATGCCAAGTCAGAGAGATAAAGCCTTGGTTGTTTCCTGCTACAACATCTACTAAAAGGTTTTACTTTGTTTTGAGGCACATTGAAAAAACTATTCTGTAAGGAGTGATTTGAAAGTGCAAACAAAAGCTGGTACCAGATCTTGACGGGGGGGTTTTTTGTCAGTCAACTTCTCAAACTATATCGTTGTCAGATCTGAGATCAGCTAGGCCAAGACTTGGACAGCAACACACAGACAGTGATATACTGACCTGCAGCTTCTCGATGAGGGGGGAACTCCTGGAAGTCTTCATCTTGACTTTGGGGGGGTGCGGAGAGACGATGCTGGGTTTCTATGGACACGACAGACACCAAAGAGTTAACAGAGACAGTTGCCACTATAAGGCCAAGATGGTGATGACAGAGACAGACCACTAGAACGCAATCCCCAGAAAGAAGACAACTAACAGACCCAAAAACATCACTCGGGCACGCTTGACATTTAAAGGTAATTTCCAGGCCTTTTGTTGAAAAAGGTGAAATTTCCTCGTAGCCAAATTAGCATTTTCCATTTTTTCCTAATTGCAACATGACATTTTATGTCTAAAACAGACTTGACAACTTGTACCTCCGGTTCCCCATGGTCAGGTTTAACGTTGTGGAGCTGCAGGGAGCACGGAGGAGGTCTCCTTTTAACAGGCTTCCTCTGCAACACAATGACAGAATAGTTACATACAAATACAGGCATTCAGATACAAGTACAGGCATTCAGATAATACTTTAGGCATTCAGATACAAGTACAGGCATTCAGATACAAATACAGGCATTCAGATAATACTTTAGGCATTCAGATACAAGTACAGGCATTCAGATACAAATACAGGCATTCAGATAAAAATACAGTCACTCAGATAAAAATACAGGCATTCAGATAAAAATACAGTCACTCAGATAAAAATACAGGCATTCAGATACAAATACAGGCATTCAGATACAAATACAGGCATTCAGATAATACTTCAGGCATTCAGATAAAAATACAGTCATTCAGATACAAATACAGGCATTCAGATACAAATACAGGCATTCAGATACAAATACAGGCATTCAGATAATACTTCAGGCATTCAGATACAAATACAGTCATTCAGATACAAATACAGGCATTCAGATACAAATACAGTCATTCAGATACAAATACAGGCATTCAGATACAAGTACAGGCATTCAGATACAAATACAGTCATTCAGATACAAATACAGGCATTCAGATACAAGTACAGGCATTCAGATACAAATACAGTCATTCAGATACAAATACAGGCATTCAGATAATACTTCAGGTATTCAAATACAGGCATTCGGGCATTGGTATCCTCTATACTAGTGTTGTCACGATACCAGGATTAGTATCACAATATAATACAATGCAAACTGCATTGCTACAGATGCTGGTCCGATACCAGTGTCAGCCGTGACCGGGAGACCCATGAGGCGACGGTGGGCTTTTGGTTTCTCTCTCTCTCTAAAAACAGAAATAAATCATTCTAAATAACAAACTGCCTTTATTTACAAATTAGTAATAATGTCTCAGCCCATGTTCAAGAATGGCCTTTTTCTCACTTACTTTAGGTTATTTGAAATCAAAATAATCTCTAAAATACAGTTATTTTTTAAACAAAGCGATTATTATTATTATTATCATTAATTAATTTTGAATTATATAAAAGCCCCTTAGATATTAATTTAGAATCCTCCAATCCTCTAAATCGAATTATTGGTGGAGAGTTACGTCATTGAAAAAAAAAAAATTCTGATATACTGTAGGCCTACCTTAGGCGACATGAGTCTCACTAGTGTTGAGTAATGTGCTGTTAAAAGTGGTGTAGGTCTTATTTATTTAAAGAGCATATTGAAGTTAGAAGCAATAGGATTTGAAGCAGTAGCCTACCCGCTGTGGTCAACTATTTCAGCACCCGTTTTGCACTGCTCTGAGACAAGCGTAGGGACTGGTCTTGATAAATCAATGAGATGTTATTTTAACTGAATCTCCGTTTGAGTATTGGTTAGACTACAATTAGGGTGTGGAAATGTTATGCTCTTAGTACTGTAGCCTACTCCCGACCGGTCACGTTGTACAGCGCCATATTTTCCTGACGGAAACTCTGAGGGTTTTGTTTTTCTTGGAATAGAAACACTATAATATTAAGCAAATTAATTAAGCTACATTTCTTAAAATCAATCCCATATACTATGTTCTTACAAAAAAAGGTTTTCAATTCTCTAGTACAGCCACTATATTGAAGGCTTATCAAATGCTTCTCAAAGATGCCCTCTAGTGGTCAAACTAGCATTGTGATGGTAAAAATGGCTGACAATTAAATAACGTACCATAGAATTATGTGGCAGCCTGCAAGGTGTGTTGCAGTATGACGCAACTTTTACAGGAAGAACCACGGTACCATCACAATACTCAATACTAAAACGATAACAAAAACAATACCAGAGGAAAAAGAGAAGGTGTATTAGCCAAAGTCATAGAGAGAACAGAGGCACTTGATCCAGACAGATCTTTTGAGTTCAATACATTTCAAATGTTTGATGACAATTTTTCAGAGACAGCCATGTATGGATTAATTATACAATCAATTTGACTTCGTTTTTTCTTTACCAATCTAACTACGTAATATTATGGTCCTAATTTATTTGAATGGTAAATCTCTATCTATTGATAAACTGGATAAATAAAGATGTAGCCTAGGCCTATTCAAAAATACAGGTGAATGCCTATTCAATAGGAGTGTGTGGATGCATTGAGTTATTGAGCTTGTGTGGGCTGATTTCATGGTGCTACAGATGTAAAACAATCTGTTTGCTTTCCATACGGGACTTATTTTACTGTTACTGATCAATAACTTTATTTTTTAAATAAAAGTGTGCGCTGTCTCTTTAAGACCTAATGATGTCATTCACACAGCGAGAGAGAGACAGGAGAGATGTGACTGAGGCAAGGGCCAGGTAGTGAATGAATAACGTTTGTTTGGCGACGACTATAGTTTTTAGTGACAATCAGCATACTTTGCGTTATGGTTCTGCATATTACCACAAACACAGTAGTAGGGTAGTGAATTGATGTTAGCTTCAGCTGCAAGCTAGCAAGGAAAGTTAGCCTAGGAAGCTGCAAGCTAGCAAGGAAAGTTAGCCTAGGAAGCTGGAAACTAGCAAGGAAAGTTATCCTAGGAAGCTGGAAGCTACCGGTATCTTTTGTTCTTGCATTGTAAAGTCTTCTAGCGAACAGAAATTAACGGTTGCAAAATTTCTACATGCCCTGTTGCATTATTCAAGTGTGTTCAATTCTGTGCAGTATGAGAGGGGAGATAACATGACACAGTCCAGACTCCCAGTGGATCCTCAGGACAGACTCCCAGTGGTTCCTCAGGACAGACTCCCAGTGGTTCCTCAGGACAGACTCCCAGTGGTTCCTCAGGACAGACTAGAGTCAGTATGAGAGGGGAGATAACATGATGCAGTCCAGACTCCCAGTGGATCCTCAGGACAGACTAGAGTCAGTAAGAGAGGGGAGATAACATGATGCAGTCCAGACTCCCAGTGGTTCCTCAGGACAGACTAGAGTCAGTATGAGAGGGGAGATAACATGATACAGTCCAGACTCCCAGTGGTTCCTCAGGACAGACTAGAGTCAGTATGAGAGGGGAGATAACATGATGCAGTCCAGACTCCCAGTGGTTCCTCAAGACAGACTAGAGTCAGTATGAGGGGAGATAACATGATACAGTCCAGACTCCCAGTGGTTCCTCAGGACAGACTAGAGTCAGTATGAGAGGGGAGATAACATGGTACAGTCCAGACTCCCAGTGGTTCCTCAGGACAGACTAGTCACTATGAGAGGGGAGATAACATGATACAGTCCAGACTCCCAGTGGTTCCTCAGGACAGACTCCCAGTGGTTCCTCAGGACAGACTAGTCAGTATGAGAGAGGAGATAACATGAAACAGTCCAGACTCCCAGTGGATCCTCAGGACAGACTAGAGTCAGTATGAGAGGGGAGATAACATGATGAAGTCCAGACTCCCAGTGGTTCCTCAGGACAGACTAGAGTCAGTATGAGAGGGGAGATAACATGATGCAGTCCAGACTCCCAGTAACCACCTTATCACTCCCTGCTGCACAGATATCAGGAATGACCTAATAACCATCAGAGGAGAACAGAGAGAAAACATTGAGGAGTCAGACCCAGAAATCAGCATGGGAGTTGTGGGAGTTGACTGTAGAAGGGAGGAGGAGGGAGGAGGAGGGGAGGAGGAGGGAGGAGGAGGGGAGGAGAGGAGGAGGAGGGGGCAGCAGAGAGAAAACATTGAGGAGTCAGACCCAGAAATCAGCATGGGAGTAGTGGGAGTTGACTGTAGAGGGGAGGAGGGAGGATGAGGGGAGGAGGGAGGAGGAGGAGGGGGGAGCAGGGAGGAGGGGGGCAGCAGAGAGAAAATAATAGCAGAGGTAGATAGAGAGAGAGAGGCCAACACAACCGGTGATAAGATGAAGACCAGGACAAAGCCCCTGATGTCATGTCCCAGGCAGCAGTATGATGTTGACCAGCTGTGTCTGGGATGCCATGTCTCTCTTCCTGTGGACAGATAGAACCACAATCACAGCTCTGTATTCAGGGAGAGATCAAAATGCCTCCAAGGAATCCAGAAGGTTCTTCTCCTCAATGGAGGGCACTTTGTCCAGAGTACTTTCTTGGCTCACGGCGATGCCAAAGGTCATGTTCGTGACCTTGTTTCAAAGTTCGCTGAACGTCGGACCTTTTGTGTTTCAGAAGGACTCACCGGTCAAGCCTTCGGTGGCCGAGTTGGCTGGGAGATTCAAAGATCACGCCATACCGATACCAACTCCAAACGACCAGGTAAAGTTCTGTGGTAAAGTTGTCATGTCTGTCTGTCTCCTCCTCTGTCGTTGATGGTTAACTCACTGGTTTATCCTCTATAATGGAGGGTATAGACAGGTGTTGTATAGTATACTCAAAACGTCTGTACTTTTTAAATACTAAAGACATGAAGAAGAAACAAACCGTTCGGTACAATAATGTTTTGTTACTTTGGGTATTTTTATTAAATGTGTCTCACGCTGTCTACTGATTGAGAGAGGATCAAGTCTGTCAACGCAGCCGATGTCCCCTTAAAGACACCGTGCCTGGTCCACCTGGACTCACTGCTGGCTCTAGTCTGTCCTGAGGAACCACTGGGAGTCTGTCCTGAGGAACCACTGGGAGTCTGGACTGAGGAACCACTGGGAGTCTGGACTGAGGAACCACTGGGAGTCTGTCCTGAGGAACCTCTGGGAGTCTGTCCTGAGGAACCACTGGGAGTCTGGACTGTATCATGTTATCTCCTCTCTCATACTGACTCTAGTCTGTCCTGAGGAACCACTGGGAGTCTGGACTGCATCATGTTATCTCCTCTCTCATACTGACTCTAGTCTGTCCTGAGGAACCACTGGGAGTCTGGACTGTTTCATGTTTATCTCCTCTCTCATACTGACTCTAGTCTGTCCTGAGGACCACTGGATTCTGGACTGTATCATGTTATTCTCCTCTCTCATACTGACTCTAGTCTGTCCTGAGGAACCACTGGGAGTCTGGACTGTTTCATGTTATCTCCTCTCTCATACTGACTCTAGTCTGTCCTGAGGAACCACTGGGAGTCTGGACTGTTTCATGTTATCTCCTCTCTCATACTGACTCTAGTATGACCTGAGGAACCACTGGGAGTCTGGACTGTATCATGTTATCTCCCCTCTCATAGTGACTCTAGTCTGTCCTGAGGATCCACTGGGAGTCTGGACTGTTTCATGTTATCTCCTCTCTCATACTGACTCTAGTCTGTCCTGAGGAACCACTGGGAGTCTGGACTGCATCATGTTATCTCCCCTCTCATACTGACTCTAGTCTTCTGAGGAACCACTGGGAGTCTGGACTGTATCATGTTATCTCCCCTCATAGTGACTCTAGTCTGTCCTGAGGAACCACTGGGAGTCTGGACTGTACCATGTTATTCTCCCTCTCATACTGACTCTAGTCTGTCCTGAGGAACCACTGGGAGTCTGGACTGTATCAGTTATCTCCCCTCTCATACTGACTCTAGTCTGTCCTGAGGAACCACTGGGAGTCTGGACTGCATCATGTTATCTCCCCTCTCATACTGACTCTAGTCTGTCCTGAGGAACCACTGGGAGTCTGGACTGCATCATGTTATCTCCCCTCTCATACTGACTCTAGTCTGTCCTGAGGATCCACTGGGAGTCTGGACTGCATCACGTTATCTCCCCTCTCATACTGACTCTAGTCTGTCCTGAGGATCCACTGGGAGTCTGGACTGTTTCATGTTATCTCCTCTCTCATACTGACTAGTCTGTCCTGAGGAACCACTGGGAGTCTGTCCTGAGGAACCACTGGGAGTCTGGACTGCATCATGTTATCTCCCCTCTCATACTGACTCTAGTCTGTCCTGAGGAACCACTGGGAGTCTGGACTGTATCATGTTATCTCCCCTCTCATAGTGACTCTAGTCTGTCCTGAGGATCCACTGGGAGTCTGGACTGTTTCATGTTATCTCCTCTCTCATACTGACTCTAGTTTGTCCTGAGGAACCACTGGGAGTCTGTCCTGAGGAACCACTGGGAGTCTGGACTGCATCATGTTATCTCCCCTCTCATACTGACTCTAGTCTGTCCTGAGGAACCACTGGGAGTCTGGACTGTATCATGTTATCTCCCCTCTCATAGTGACTCTAGTCTGTCCTGAGGAACCACTGGGAGTCTGGACTGTACCATGTTATCTCCCCTCTCATACTGACTCTAGTCTGTCCTGAGGAACCACTGGGAGTCTGGACTGTATCATGTTTCTCCTCTCATACTGCCTCTAGTCTGTCCTGAGGAACC
>NC_052329.1:5548664-5609561 GCF_016432855.1 Salvelinus namaycush | reverse complement strand
AGAACATTATATCTAGTGTGACATGAACATATATCTACTGCTGTTCACACTAGATATATGTTCATTTCACTCTAGTATATGTTCATTTCACTCTAGATATATGTTCATTTCACAGTAATATATGTTCATTTCACACTAGATATATGTTCATTTCACTCTAGATATATGTTCATTTACACTAGATATATTCATTTCACTCTAGATATATGTTCATTTCACTAGATATATGTTCATTTCACACTAATATATGTTCATTTCACAGTAGTATATGTTCATTTCACACTAGATATATGTTCATTTCACACTAGATATATGTTCATTTCACTCTAGATATAGTTCATTTCACACTAGATATATGTTCATTTCTCACTAGATATATGTTCATTTCTCACAGATATATGTTCATTTCACACTAGAATATGTTCATTTCACACTAGATATATGTTCATTTCACACTAGATATATGTTCATTTCTCACTAGATATATGTTCATTTCTCACTAGATATATGTTCATTTCTCACTAGATATATGTTCATTTCACACTAGATATATGTTCATTTCACACTAGATATATGTTCATTTCTCACTAGATATATGTTCATTTCACTCTAGATATATGTTCATTTCACACTAGATATATGTTCATTTCACTCTAGATATATGTTCATTTCACTCTAGATATATGTTCATTTCACACTAGATATATGTTCATTTCACACTAGATATATGTTCATTTCTCACTAGATATATGTTCATTTCTCACTAGATATATGTTCATTTCACACTAGATATATGTTCATTTCTCACTAGATATATGTTCATTTCTCACTAGATATATGTTCATTTCACACTAGATATATGTTCATTTCACACTAGATATATGTTCATTTCACACTAGATATATGTTGATTTTCAGGTAGAAATGTGTTCAACCATTGAAGTAGCGAGCAAGTTTACTAGACAGCTACGGTAGTTGCCTTGGTAACCAAACAAAACAGACTTGCTCGTTCATCTAACCAAACCATCAGTCCTAGCTTGCTATTATGAAAATCGAAATTTAACCATAACAATAATATTTTCAATTGGACTTGTGCTTTCAAAAGCAGCTCAAACACAGACCATGTAACTATGGAACTATAGCCATTGAAATCTACTATGAAAATGTACCATGCTTTATTTTCGATTTAGTCCCGGGCCTAACAACACTCATGCCTAATATACTCTCCAAACATCGGCTTCTCGGGCATTATCACTTTTATTCAACGGATTACCAACATATTCACACAATACTGGACATATTTTCATTAACTTTATATTGATGAATTTATTCATATTTCTTCATCCTTTCACAAGACATAGTCCTGAAACAAATCTACGGTTGCTTTGCTGTTCTGTCTGCACTGTTTGACGTGACTGTAAATTAGCCGTAGTTGGCTAGCTAGCGAGCAAGGGATAAGAACATTGCCAGCCAGTATGGCAATGGAACATTTAAAACGAACGACTGGGTCCATAGATACAGAACAAAAAGACTGAAAAACTGGGTCGTGTTTCTTGTATCCGAACTGATAGAAAGAACGACCAGCCGGCTTCGGTAGCAACCCTAGATTTGTGTCGGGACTATATCTCGTGGAAGGATGAAATAGTATAAATTAATTAATCAAAATAATTCCTCATTATTTGAATATGTTGGTAACCCGTTGTATAAAAGTGATAATGCCATCAAAGTCGGTGTTTGGAGGATATATTGGCACGGGTGTGACAAAGTCGAGGGCCAGCAAACCGTGCCAATATATCGCCTTCTCTGGCATTATCACTTAAATAATGCACGCTCTAGAATGCCCTTAAAGCCAATCAGAAACGAGTGTTCAACAATACCATGGTATAACTGGTTTTAATGTCCATTCTAGAATGCCCTTAAAGCCAATCAGAAACGAGTGTTCAACAATACCATGGTATAACTGGTTTTAATGTCCATTCTAGAATGCCCTTAAAGCCAATCAGAAACGAGTGTTCAACAATACCATGGTATAACTGGTTTTAATGTCCATTCTAGAATGCCCTTAAAGCCAATCAGAAACGAGTGTTCAACAATACCATGGTATAACTGGTTTTAATGTCCATTCTAGAATGCCCTTAAAGCCAATCAGAAACGAGTGTTCAACAATACCATGGTATAACTGGTTTTAATGTCCATTCTAGAATGCCCTTAAAGCCAATCAGAAACGAGTATTCAACAATGCCATGGTATAACTGGTTTTAATGTCCATTCTAGAATGCCCTTAAAGCCAATCAGAAACGAGTATTCAACAATGCCATGGTATAACTGGTTTTAATGTCCATTCTAGAATGCCCTTAAAGCCAATCAGAAACGAGTGTTCAACAATACCATGGTATAACTGGTTTTAATGTCCATTCTAGAATGCCCTTAAAGCCAATCAGAAACGAGTATTCAACAATGCCATGGTATAACTGGTTTTAATGTCCATTCTAGAATGCCCTTAAAGCCAATCAGAAACGAGTGTTCAACAATACCATGGTATAACTGGTTTTAATGTCCATTCTAGAATGCCCTTAAAGCCAATCAGAAACGAGTATTCAACAATGCTGTAGTATAAGTTTGTTTTTAATGTCAGAACAAAACCCTGATGATATTAACGGTTCACTGCAAGGAGAAAGACAGTGTGTGTGACCTAATAAGGACTCTAAAAGCCTGTTTAGTAGAACCAATGATGTCCATTGACCGCCTACGTAGCCTATCAACTTGATTTGTAGTCCTTGATTTGTAGTCCTGTCGTGTTCTACTGGAATCGTGAATCCTGTGTGTTCATCAGTGGCCTGTCATTATTTACTGTATCTGCTTCTATATGAATTAGCTAGACAACCACCGTGCACAGCAGATACCATGTCGCCAGCTTTTTCAGTCCACAAATTGGATTGTCATCAAAGGGACTCATTATTCAGAGATAATGGGGATTTTCATGACCTTGTTGCTCCCCCCCCCCCTACATTAGGGATATACTAATTCATCGCCTTTCCAACAGAGTATAGGTAACATGACAGCCGCTGTCACATAGCTCATACACTATATATGCAAAAGTATGGAAACGTCTAAGAGCAACAACGGCTCAGCCGTGAAGTGGTAGACCACACAAGCTCACAGAACGGGACCGCCGAGTGCTGAAGCGCGTAAAAATCGTCTGTCCTCGGTTGCAACTCTCACTACCGAGTTCCAAACTGCCTCTGGAAGCAACTTCAGCACAATAACTGTTTGTCGGGAGCTTCATGAAATGGGTTTCCGTGGCCGAGCAGCCGCACACAAGCCTAAGATCACCACGCTCAATGCCAAGCGTCGACTGGAGTGGTGTAAAGCTCGCCACCATTGGGCTCTGTAGCAGTGGAAACGCGTTCTCTGGAACGATGAATCACGCTTCACCATCTGGCAGTCTGACGGACTTATCGGGGTTTGGCGGATGCCAGGAGAATGCTACCTGCCCCAATGCATAGTGCCAACTGTAAAGTTTGGTGGAGGAGGAATAATGGTCTGGGGCTGTTTTTCGTGGTCCGGGCCCCTTAGTTCCAGTGAAGGGAAATCTTAACGCTACAGCATACAATAACATTCTAGATGATTCTGTGCTTCCAACTTTGTGGCAACAGTTTGGGGAAGGCCCTTTCCTGTTTCAGCATGACAATGCCCCCGTGCACAAAGCGAGATCCATACAGAAATGGTTTGTCGAAATCGGTGTGGAAGAACTTGACTGGCCTGCACAGAGCCCTGACCTCAACCCCATCGAACTCCTTTGGGGTGCATTGGAACGCCGACTGCGAGCCAGGCCTAATCGCCCAACATCAGTGCCCGATCTCACTAATGCGCTTGTGGTTGAATGGAAGCAAGTCCCCGCAACAATTTTCCAACATTGGAAAGCCTCCCCAGAAGAGTGGAGGCTGTTATAGCATCAAAGGGGAGACCAACACCATTTTAATGCCCATGATTTTGGAATGAGATGTTTGACGTGTAGGTGTCCACTTTTGGTCACAGTAGTTTATGGTTAGGGTTAGTGCTCTAGTGCTCCTCAATCTCAGTGAAACACCTGACCATCACATACATATGTTTAGACAGATTGGAAACTCTTGTTGGAATCTATGGACAGGCATTGTTTAAGTTTTTAAGAGAAGTCCACAGGTATCAATTTTTTCATATGAATGACAAATCGTCCCATCACTTTAAAGTTAAAATATGTATGGTGTACCACAAGGATCAGTTCTGGACCCCTTTACCTATTATTATGGAACTACTTGGTTGCATAGCTCAAACCCCTATCACTATCATCTTTCTCTCTCTTTCTCTCTCTCCCCTCTTTCTCTCTCTCTCTCTTTCTCTCTCTTTCCGTAGGCCGTCATTGTAAATAAGAATGTGTTCTTAACTGACTTGCCTAGTTGAATAAAGGGTAAATAAAGGTTCCATTTCTCTCATTCCTCCCTCATCCTCCACCAGTGATAGTAGTCCTGGCGTTTGTGATCTGTTGGCTGCCCTACCATATTGGCCGTAGCCTGTTTGCCCAGGTGGATGACTACGAGGAGGCGAAACTGAGCCAGGACTTCAACGTAGGCTCCATGGTCCTCTGTTACCTCAGCGCCTCCATCAACCCTGTCCTCTACAACCTCATGTCCAGGAAGTACCGCGCCGCCGTGCACCGCCTCTTCCTGCTTAGACACGAGCCCCACCCCCGACGCTATGGTAACAACAACCATCGACCAACCGGACAGAGACAGCAGCTGTCCCTCAGAGAAGAAACCACCACACTGGACGATACCATGATCGGAGTGTAGGAGGTTGCTAAGGACAGTGCCATGACCTCTAACCTCCCAGAGTTTGGAAAGAAGTGTCTGGTGCAGGAGACGACATCCAGTACAGTCACACTACAACACTATGAGTACAGTCACACTACAACACTATGTAGCATCCAGTACAGTCACACTACAACACTATGTAGCATCCAGTACAGTCACACTACAACACTATGAGTACAGTCACACTACAACACTATGAGTACAGTCACACTACAACACTATGTAGCATCCAGTACAGTCACACTACAACACTATGTAGCATCCAGTACAGTCACACTACAACACTATGTAGCATCCAGTACAGTCACACTACAACACGATGAGTACAGTCACACTACAACACTATGTAGCATCCAGTACAGTCACACTACAACACTATGAGTACAGTCACACTACAACACTATGAGTACAGTCACACTACAACACTATGTAGCATCCAGTACAGTCACACTACAACACTATGTAGCATCCAGTACAGTCACACTACAACACTATGTAGCATCCAGTACAGTCACACTACAACACTATGAGTACAGTCACACTACAACACTATGTAGCATCCAGTACAGTCACACTACAACACGATGAGTACAGTCACACTACAACACTATGAGTACAGTCACACTACAACACTATGAGTACAGTCACACTACAACACCATGAGTACAGTCACACTACAACACTATGAGTACAGTCACACTACAACACGATGTAGTATCCAGTACAGTCACACTACAACACCATGAGTACAGTCACACTACAACACTATGAGTACAGTCACACTACAACACTATGTAGCATCCAGTACAGTCACACTACAACACTATGTAGCATCCAGTACAGTCACACTACAACACGATGAGTACAGTCACACTACAACACTATGTAGCATCCAGTACAGTCACACTACAACACTATGAGTACAGTCACACTACAACACTATGTAGCATCCAGTACAGTCACACTACAACACTATGTAGCATCCAGTACAGTCACACTACAACACGATGAGTACAGTCACACTACAACACAATTTAGCATCCAGTACAGTCACACTACAACACTATGTAGCATCCAGTACAGTCACACTACAACACTATGAGTACAGTCACACTACAACACTATGTAGCATCCAGTACAGTCACACTACAACACTATGTAGCATCCAGTACAGTCACACTACAACACTATGTAGCATCCAGTACAGTCACACTACAACACTATGTAGCATCCAGTACAGTCACACTACAACACGATGAGTACAGTCACACTACAACACTATGTAGCATCCAGTACAGTCACACTACAACACTATGTAGCATCCAGTACAGTCACACTACAACACTATGAGTACAGTCACACTACAACACTATGTAGCATCCAGTACAGTCACACTACAACACGATGAGTACAGTCACACTACAACACTGTCACATCCAGTACAGTCACACTTCAACACTATGAGTACAGTCACACTACAACACTATGAGTACAGTCACACTACAACACCATGTAGCATCCAGTACAGTCACACTACAATACTATGAGTACAGTCACACTACAACACTATGTAGCATCCAGTACAGTCACACTACAATACTATGAGTACAGTCACACTACAACACTATGTAGCATCCAGTACAGTCACACTACAATACTATGAGTACAGTCACACTACAACACTATGAGTACAGTCACACTTCAACACTATGTAGCATCCAGTACAGTCACACTACAACACGATGCGTACAGTCACACTACAACACTATGAGTACAGTCACACTACAACACGATGAGTACAGTCACACTACAACACGATGAGTACAGTCACACTACAACACTAGGTAGCATCCAGTACAGTCACACTTCAACACCATGTAGCATCCAGTACAGTCACACTACAACACGATGAGTACAGTCACACTACAACACTATGTAGCATCCAGTACAGTCACACTACAACACTATGAGTACAGTCACACTTCAACAATATGTAGCATCCAGTACAGTCACACTTCAACAATATGTAGCATCCAGTACAGTCACACTACAACACTATGAGTACAGTCACACTACAACACTATGAGTACAGTCACACTTCAACAATATGTAGCATCCAGTACAGTCACACTTCAACAATATGTAGCATCCAGTACAGTCACACTACAACACTATGAGTACAGTCACACTACAACACTATGAGTACAGTCACACTACAACACTATGAGTACAGTCACACTTCAACACTATGAGTACAGTCACACTTCAACACTATGAGTACAGTCACACTACAACACTATGAGTACAGTCACACTACAACACTATGAGTACAGTCACACTACAACACTATGTAGCATCCAGTACAGTCACACTACAACAATATGTAGCATCCAGTACAGTCACACTACAACACTATGAGTACAGTCACACTACAACACTATGAGTACAGTCACACTTCAACAATATGTAGCATCCAGTACAGTCACACTTCAACAATATGTAGCATCCAGTACAGTCACACTACAACACTATGAGTACAGTCACACTACAACACTATGAGTACAGTCACACTACAACACTATGAGTACAGTCACACTTCAACACCATGAGTACAGTCACACTTCAACACGATGAGTACAGTCACACTACAACACTATGAGTACAGTCACACTACAACACCATGAGTACAGTCACACTACAACACTATGAGTACAGTCACACTACAACACTATGAGTACAGTCACACTACAACACGATGTAGCATCCAGTACAGTCACACTACAACACTATGAGTACAGTCACACTACAACACTATGAGTACAGTCACACTACAACACTATGTAGCATCCAGTACAGTCACACTACAACACTATGAGTACAGTCACACTACAACACTATGAGTACAGTCACACTACAACACTATGAGTACAGTCACACTACAACACTATGTAGCATCCAGTACAGTCACACTACAACACTATGAGTACAGTCACACTACAACACGATGAGTACAGTCACACTACAACACTATGTAGCATCCAGTACAGTCACACTTCAACAATATGTAGCATCCAGTACAGTCACACTACAACACGATGAGTACAGTCACACTACAACACCATGAGTACAGTCACACTACAACACCATGAGTACAGTCACACTACAACACCATGAGTACAGTCACACTACAACACCATGAGTACAGTCACACTACAACACGATGAGTACAGTCACACTACAACACTAGGTAGCTGAGAGTGTTAAAACTGGGTTTATAGAGGACAGCGTCGACCTGCTGTCATCCTGATTATAAACTGGAGAGATTGTTCCATCGGCTTTGGGAGAGATGGAGGGATGAAGCCATATTTCAGAGAGAGGTGTTTTATAAAGGGAACCTGGGCTTTTGTCTTCTAGTTGGAGGTGAAGGAAAGGGCTCTGGGTTGCAGTAGATTCACAGCGACTGGGTTTGTCTCGACTGTTATTCTATGTGAAATGTTTGAATATTCATGTGTATTTACATATTATTCTATGTGAAATGTTTGAATATTCATGTGTATTTACATATTGTAGCGATGGGACGTGATGAGCTGCTGGTGCAACCACTTTGGGCAAAAGATACTGGATGGTTCATTAGTTTGACCTAAATGGACTAATTCATGTTTAGTCTCACGCCTCATTATCCTGTTTAGACAGAGACAAGACTGCCAAGTTAACTAAATCTCCATTTTGTCTGTTTAAATGCTGAGTGATGTGTTAAGTTTGTTTTATTTAATGTCAAGATGTACTGTGTGTTGAGTACTGTGCTGTGTGTAGAGGACTGTGTGTAGAGGACTGTGTGTAGAGGACTGTGTGTAGAGGACTGTGTGTAGAGGACTGTGTGTAGAGGACTGTGTGTAGAGGACTGTGTGTAGAGGACTGTGTGTAGAGGACTGTGCGTAGAGGACTGTGTGTAGAGGACTGTACTGTGTGTAGAGGACTGTACTGTGTGTAGAGGACTGTGCTGTGTGTAGAGGACTGTGCTGTGTGTAGAGGACTGTGTGTAGAGGACTGTGTGTAGAGGACTGTGTGTAGAGGACTGTGCTGTGTGTAGAGTGCTGTGTGTAGAGGACTGTGCTGTGTGTAGAGGACTGTGCTGTGTGTAGAGGACTGTGTGTAGAGGACTGTGTGTAGAGGACTGTGCTGTGTGTAGAGGACTGTGTGTAGAGTACTGTGTGTAGAGTACTGTGTGTAGAGTACTGTGTGTAGAGTACTGTGTGTAGAGTACTGTGTGTAGAGTACTGTGTGTAGAGTACTGTGCTGTGTGTAGAGGACTGTGTGTAGAGGACTGTGTGTAGAGGACTGTGTGTAGAGGACTGTGTGTAGAGGACTGTGTGTAGAGGACTGTGTGTAGAGGACTGTGTGTAGAGGACTGTGCTGTGTGTAGAGGACTGTGCTGTGTGTAGAGGACTGTGCTGTGTGTAGAGGACTGTGCTGTGTGTAGAGGACTGTGTGTAGAGTACTGTGTGTAGAGGACTGTGTGTAGAGGACTGTGTGTAGAGGACTGTGTGTAGAGGACTGTGTGTAGAGGACTGTGCTGTGTGTAGAGGACTGTGTGTAGAGGACTGTGCTGTGTGTAGAGGACTGTACTGTGTGTAGAGTGCTGTGTGTAGAGGACTGTGCTGTGTGTAGAGGACTGTGCTGTGTGTAGAGGACTGTGCTGTGTGTAGAGGACTGTACTGTGTGTAGAGTGCTGTGTGTAGAGGACTGTACTGTGTGTAGAGTGCTGTGTGTAGAGGACTGTGTGTAGAGGACTGTGTGTAGAGGACTGTTCTGTTTGTAGAGGACTGTGTGTAGAGGACTGTTCTGTGTATAGAGGACTGTTCTGTGTGTAGAGGACTGTTCTGTGTGTAGAGGACTGTGCTGTGTGTAGAGGACTGTGCTGTGTGTAGAGGACTGTGCTGTGTGTAGAGGACTGTGCTGTGTGTAGAGGACTGTGCTGTGTGTAGAGGACTGTGTGTAGAGGACTGTGTGTAGAGGACTGTGTGTAGAGGACTGTGTGTAGAGGACTGTGTGTAGAGGACTGTACTGTGTGTAGAGGACTGTACTGTGTGTAGAGGACTGTACTGTGTGTAGAGGACTGTACTGTGTGTAGAGGACTGTGCTGTGTGTAGAGGACTGTGCTGTGTGTAGAGGACTGTACTGTGTGTAGAGTGCTGTGTGTAGAGTGCTGTGTGTAGAGGACTGTGTGTAGAGGACTGTGTGTAGAGGACTGTGTGTAGAGGACTGTGTGTAGAGGACTGTGCTGTGTGTAGAGGACTGTTCTGTGTGTAGAGGACTGTGCTGTGTGTAGAGGACTGTGTGTAGAGGACTGTACTGTGTGTAGAGGACTGTACTGTGTGTAGAGGACTGTGCTGTGTGTAGAGGACTGTGCTGTGTGTAGAGGACTGTGCTGTGTGTAGAGGACTGTACTGTGTGTAGAGTGCTGTGTGTAGAGTGCTGTGTGTAGAGTGCTGTGTGTAGAGGACTGTGTGTAGAGGACTGTGTGTAGAGGACTGTGTGTAGAGGACTGTGCTGTGTGTAGAGGACTGTTCTGTGTGTAGAGGACTGTGCTGTGTGTAGAGGACTGTGCTGTGTGTAGAGGACTGTGTGTAGAGGACTGTGCTGTGTGTAGAGGACTGTGTGTAGAGGACTGTGCTGTGTGTAGAGGACTGTGTGTAGAGGACTGTGCTGTGTGTAGAGTGTGCTGTGTGTAGAGGACTGTACTGTGTGTAGAGTGCTGTGTGTAGAGGACTGTGCTGTGTGTAGAGTGCTGTGTGTAGAGGACTGTGTGTAGAGGACTGTTCTGTGTGTAGAGGACTGTGTGTAGAGGACTGTTCTGTGTGTAGAGGACTGTTCTGTGTGTAGAGGACTGTGCTGTGTGTAGAGGACTGTGCTGTGTGTAGAGGACTGTGCTGTGTGTAGAGGACTGTGCTGTGTGTAGAGGACTGTGTGTAGAGGACTGTGTGTAGAGGACTGTGTGTAGAGGACTGTACTGTGTGTAGAGGACTGTACTGTGTGTAGAGGACTGTGCTGTGTGTAGAGGACTGTGCTGTGTGTAGAGGACTGTACTGTGTGTAGAGTGCTGTGTGTAGAGTGCTGTGTGTAGAGTACTGTGTCTGTCATTTTGATGTTGGGTTTCCAGATACGAAGGGACCTGTTTGCCTCAGTATTAGTTATCTGTTGTACAGAGCCTTCAGAAAGTAGTCATACCCCTCGACTTACTCCACTTTTAGTTGGGTTACAGCCTGATTGTTTTTCTCACCCATCTACACACAATAGCACATCATGATAATGTGAAAATATGGTTTTAGAAATGTTTGCAAATTTATTGAAAATGAAATACATAAATATCTAATTTACATAAGTATTCACACCCCTGAGTCAATACATGTTAAAATCATCATTGGCAGCGATTACAGCTGTGAGTCATTCTGGGTAAATCTCTTAGCGTTTTCCACATCTGGATTGTAAAATATTTGCCCGTTATTCTTTTTAAAATTCTTCAAGCTCTGTTAGGTTGGTTGTTGGTCATCGTTAGAAAACCTTTTTCAGGTCGTGCCATAGATTTTCAAGTAGATTTAAGTCAAACCTGTAACTCGGGCCACTCAGGAACATTCAGTGTCTTCTTGGTAAACAACTCCAGTGTAGATTTGGCCTTGTGTTGTAGGTTATTGTCCTGCAGAAAGGTGAATTCATCTCCCAGTGTCTGGTGGAAAGCAGACTAAACCAGGTTTTCCTTAAAGATTTTATTTGTGCTTTTCTCCATTCCGTTTCTTTTTTATCCTGAAAATCTCCCCAGTCCTTAACGATGACAAGCATACCCATAACATGATGCAGCCACCACCATGATGCAGCCACCACTATTAAAATATGGAGAGTGGTACTCCATAATGAGTTGTATTGGATTTGCGCCAAACATAGCACTTTGTATTCAGTATGCAAATTGATTTCTTTGCCACATTTTTGAAGTATTACTTTAATGCCTTGTTGTAAACAGGATGCATGTTTTGGAATATTTTATTTATGTACCGGCTTCCTTCTTTTCACTCTGTCATTTCGGTTAGTATTGTGGAGTAACTACAATGTTGTTGACTCATCCTCAGTTTTCTCCTATCACAGCCATTAAACTCTGTAACTGTTTTAAAGTCACCATTGGCCTCGTACATTACAGCCTTATTCTAAAATGTATTTCATAGTTTTTTCCCCCCTCATCAATCTACACACAATACCCCATAATGACATCACAATACCCCATAATGACATCACAATACCCCATAATGACATCACAATACCCCATTATGACATCACAATACCCCATTATGACATCACAATACCCCATTATGACATCACAATACCCCATAATGACATCATAATACCCCATAATGACATCACAATACCCCATAATGATAAAGTGAAAACAGGTTTTTAGAATTGAAATATGACATTTACAGAAGTATTCAGACCCTTTACTCAGTACTTTGTTGAAGCACCTTTGGAAGCGATTACAGCCTCGAGTCTTCTCGGGTATGACGCTACAAGCTTGACACACCTGTGTCATGACGTGGCCCTTTCTGGGGGTAGATCGTGGTATCCCCCCTCTCTCACTCTCTCCTACACCCAGGTTTTAGTATCTCCGGTCATAAATTCCTGGCGGAGACTCTCTCCCCCTGGTCATGCAGAAAGGGAGAGAGAGAGAACAAAGGACTTCCCTTGGCCGAACTCCTAAGTCCCCAAAATAGGAGAATTAAACAATATTGCTTATTTTGAGAATGTGAGAATAGTCTGTGGACACTTAAGGGACAGTTGTGACGAGTGTGTTTCATTTGGTCTCATGAAGGACAGGAAACACACATAACTGTATCTCTTAAAGTGTATATTTCCCAGCTGTCAGGTTTACTGTACATCTAAATATTGTGAAAAGTATGTGATTAAACATGAAACTATTTGTGTAAAGATGTAATGTGATATTAATCTTCTAAATGAGAGTATGGATTTTTCATATAAAGATTAAATAGTCA
Source organism: Salvelinus namaycush (assembly GCF_016432855.1). Taxonomy (NCBI): domain Eukaryota; kingdom Metazoa; phylum Chordata; class Actinopteri; order Salmoniformes; family Salmonidae; genus Salvelinus; species Salvelinus namaycush. The sequence continues at coordinate 5,596,676 of NC_052329.1, read as the reverse complement.
GTGGCCACGCCCAGACATCACATTAAGCATCATGGAACCGCCCTTTTCTAATGTTACGTATAAAACCCACTCCTGATGAAATTCACATCAGACTAAGCAAACCCCAGCGTGAGCAGAAGGGTACAAATGGTTGAATTTCTAAGACCAGAACATGCCGGGTGACGCTGGTGTGTGAAGTGGTTTAAACTACAACTCTACCAAAGGACAAGACTATTCCACGTGGAGCATTGGCTACCCGGCTGAAAATGGTTAAACTCTGAGACTATCGATCCCTGCAGAATAAGAGCAAATCTTAGACACGAATTGCTAGTCTGCAGCTAGAAATTGCGTAAACCGAGTACGAGAATACAGACAACCGCCGAAACACCTATTCTATGAGACCATTTCTGAATGGTACTCTGAAGTATCCATTCTAACCATGAAAAACACTTTGTGACTTCAATGAAAGTTAACCAGAGAGACTTTGTCGACTTTCTCCATCAGACGGACCGGATTCCAACAGAGAAGATGACAACGACACGCGGGCGTAAAATTTTAATTGCAATTCCTTTTCGAATGAGCGGACGTTCATGGGCAAAGGATTAGCATTTCAATTAATATAATTATAGACTGTGTGTAATGAATCCATGTTGTCTTTCCCGCTCTTTTCTCAGTCCACACCCACTTCCCTTTGTCTACCAAGCAGTCATATCGGCCACTAGGGACTCTTTCCGATCATTTTTAATAACCAATATTTACAGTTTGTTTATGTATTTCTGTGATTATTTAGTTAGTTAGTAAATAAATAAGTAAGCCAATTTGTATGTTGCTGATTCATTATGGAAACTAGGGTTCGTGCGGAAACCAAGAATTTTACGACGTTCAGATGAGACGGAAGGTAATAATTATAATTAATTAATAGAAGACTAATTGATCAGATATTAAAATATCTGAAGTTATGACTCTGTAAACCAACATTTTCCGTGGTGCCCCTTCTTCCTAGTTAATTACATTTACATGATTAGTTTAATCACGTAATAAAAATGACAGAGAATTGATAAAATAGGTCTTCACTTTTAATAAGTCGTCACGACACCTGTATTTGGGGAGTTTCTCCCATTCTTCTCTGCAGATATTCTCAAACTCTGTCAGGTTGGATGGGGAGTGTTGCTGAACAGCTATTTTCAGGTCTCCAGAGATGTCCGATTGGGTTCAAGTCCGGGCTCTGGCTGGGCCACTCAAGGACATTCAGAGACTTGTCCTGAAGCCACTCCTGCGTGTCTTGTCTGTGTGCTTAGAGTCGTTGTCCTATTGGAAGTTGAACCTTCCCTCCCAGTCTGAGGTCCTGAGCGCTCTGGAGCAGGTTTTCAATAAGGATCTCTCTGTATTTGCTCCGTTCATCTTTCCCTCGATCCTGACTAGTCTCCCAGTCCCTGTCGCTGAAAAACATCCCCACAGCATGATGCTGCCACCACCATGCTTCACCGTAAGGATGGTGCCAGGTTTCCTCCAGATGTGACGCTTGGCATTCAGGCCAAAGAGTTCAATCTTGGTTTCATCAGACCGGAGAATCTTGTTTCTCATGGTCTGAGAGTCTTTAGGTGCCTTTTGGCAAACTCCAAGTGGGCTGTCATGGGCCATTTACCGAGGAGTGGCTTCCGTCTGGCCACTCTACCTTGAAGGCCTGATTGGTGGAGTGCTGCAGAGATGGTTGTCCTTCTGGAAGATTCTCCCATCTCCACAGAGGAACTCTAGAGCTCTGTCAGAGTGACCAGCGGGTTCTTGGTCACCTCCCTGACCAAGGCCCTTCTCCCCCGATTGCTCAATTTGGCTGGGCGGCCAGCTCTAGGAAGAGTCTTGGTGGTTCCAAAATTCTTCCATTTAAGAATGATGGAGGCCACTGTGTTCTTGGGGACCTTCAATGCTGCAGAAAAAAATGGTACCCTTCCCCAGATCTGTGCCAAAGGTGCTTCAACAACGTACTGATTAAAGTGTCTGAGTACTTATGTAAATGTGATATTTCAGTTAAATTTGCAAACATTTCTAAAAACCTGTTTTTACGTTGTCATTATGGGGTATTGTAGATTGATGAGGAAAACCATTTATTTAATCCATTTTAGAATAAGGCTGTAACGTAACAAAATGTGGAAAAAGGGGAAGGGGTCTGAATACTTTCAGAATGTACTGTAGATGGGCATCGCCATAACAACGGGGTTGAATACTTATTGACTCAATACATTTCAGCTTTTTATATTTTATTTAAATAATTTCAAAAAAACATAATTCTACTTTGACATTATGGGATATTGTGTTATTAAGGCCAGTGACAAAACATCTCAATTTAATCCGTTTTTAAATTCAGGCTGTTACACAACAAAAATGGGGGGGGGGAAATTCAAGGGGTTGTAATACTTTCTGAAGGCTCTGTTTCAGAGTACCTCGTTGCAGTTCTGCTACAAACACATTCGTACTGCTACAGAAATGTCTTTCTCAAGAGCTCTTTGTCACTTCAAGGTATTAACTTGTTCTCAGAAATTATATAAAAATGTGTTAATACAGGTTGTTGTTATTAAATGTCTGTTGTCCCTGTGGTGTGGACATTTGCCCCTGTGTGCGTGTAAAGTACTTAAGTGAAAATACTTTAAAGTACTACTTAAGTAGTTTTTGGGGGGGTATCTACTTTACTATTTATATTTTTGATGACTTTTACTTCACTACATTCCTAAAGAAAAGAATGTACTTTTTACCTTATACATTTTCCCTGACACCCAAAAGTACTAGTTACATTTTGAATTCTTAGCAGGACAGGAAACTGGTCCAATTCACACACGTACCGTATCAAGAGAACATCCCTGGTCATCTACTGCCTCTGATCTGGCAGACTCACTAAACAGAGAACATCCCTGGTCATCTACTGCCTCTGATCTGGCAGACTCACTAAACACAAAATGCTTCGTTTGTAATGTCTGAGTTTGGAGTGTGCCTCTAGCTGTCCGTATAAATAAAAACTAAAAACAAGGAAATGGTGCCGTCTGGTTTGCTTAATATAATGAATTTGAAATGATTTATACTTTTACTTTTGATACTTCAGTATATTTCAAACCAAATACTTTTAAACTTTTACTCAAGTATGACAATTGGGTACTTTTTACACCACTGTGTGTGTATATATCTGTCTGTCTGTCTGTGTCTCCACCTGGAAAACAAACCTGATAAGGGCAGATCAATATGAAAATATAAGATCTGATGTCTGTGTGTGTAGAGAGAAGACTGACTCCACTAATCATATTTACTCCACTTAGAGCAGACTGACTCCACTAATCATATTTACTCCACATAGACAGAGCAGAATGACTCCACTAATCATATTTACTCCACATAGACAGAGCAGACTGACTCCACTAATCATATTTACTCCACTTAGAGAGAGCAGACTGACTCCACGAATCATATTTACTCCTTTTAGGGCAGACTGACTCCTAATCATATTTACTCCACTTAGAGCAGACGGACTCCACTAATCATATTTACTCCACTTAGAGCAGACTGACTCCACTAATCATATTTACTCCACTTAGAGCAGACTGACTCCACTAATCATATTTACTCCACTTAGAGCAGACTGACTCCACTAATCATATTTACTCCACTTTAGAGCAGACTGACTCCACTAATCATATTTACTCCACTTAGAGCAGACTGACTCCACTAATCATATTTACTCCACTTAGAGCAGCCTGATTCCACTAATCATATTTACTCCACTTAGACAGAGCAGAATGACTCCATAATCTGGGTCTGATTTGCCTCCCATGTGATGTACACATGAAGAAAAAATTAATTAACCATGCTTCCATCCAACCTGCAGGTGAATTTACCTGACTAGTGAAAAAGGTCACGACCGGATGGAAACATTAAGTAAATGCCAACAGACAATGTGTTCGTACCACATTATTTTTTGTGTTGGTTAAATTAATTATGCGAGGAATGTTGGTGGAAAATGCCTTTATGCGTAGATATAATAACCATCATATCCAAAAAATAAAGTTGTAGTCACGCGATGATGTGTTGTGTGGTCCTCCCACTACGACTCGGGAAACCGTGCAGTTTATCAGGCTGCAGATTAAATACGTGATGATGTGTTGTGTGGTCCTCCCACTACGACTCGAGAAACCGTGCAGTTTATCAGGCTGCAGATTAAATACGTGATGATGTGTTGTGTGGTCCTCCCACTACGACTCGAGAAACCGGGCAGTTTATCAGGCTGCAGATTAAATACGTGATGATGTGTTGTGTGGTCCTCCCACTACGACTCGGGAAACCGTGCAGTTTATCAGGCTGCGGATTAAATACGTGATGATGTGTTGTGTGGTCCTCCCACTACGACTCGAGAAACCGTGCAGTTTATCAGGCTGCAGATTAAATACGTGATGATGTGTGGTCCTCCCACTACGACTCGAGAAACCGTGCAGTTTATCAGGCTGCAGATTAAATACGTGATGATGTGTGGTCCTCCCACTACGACTCGAGAAACCGTGCAGTTTATCAGGCTGCAGATTAAATACGTGATGATGTGTTGTGTGGTCCTCCCACTACGACTCGGGAAACCGTGCAGTTTATCAGGCTGCGGATTAAATACGTGATGATGTGTTGTGTGGTCCTCCCACTACGACTCGAGAAACCGTGCAGTTTATCAGGCTGCAGATTAAATACGTGATGATGTGTGGTCCTCCCACTACGACTCGAGAAACCGTGCAGTTTATCAGGCTGCAGATTAAATACGTGATGATGTGTTGTGTGGTCCTCCCACTACGACTCGAGAAACCGTGCAGTTTATCAGGCTGCAGATTAAATACGTGATGATGTGTTGTGTGGTCCTCCCACTACGACTCGAGAAACCGTGCAGTTTATCAGGCTGCAGATTAAATACGTGATGATGTGTTGTGTGGTCCTCCCACTACGACTCGAGAAACCGTGCAGTTTATCAGGCTGCAGATTAAATACGTGATGATGTGTTGTGTGGTCCTCCCACTACGACTCGAGAAACCGTGCAGATTAAATACGTGATGATGTGTTGTGTGGTCCTCCCACTACGACTCGAGAAACCGTGCAGTTTATCAGGCTGCAGATTAAATACGTGATGATGTGTTGTGTGGTCCTCCCACTACGACTCGAGAAACCGTGCAGTTTATCAGGCTGCAGATTAAATACGTGATGATGTGTTGTGTGGTCCTCCCACTACGACTCGAGAAACCGTGCAGTTTATCAGGCTGCAGATTAAATACGTGATGATGTGTTGTGTGGTCCTCCCACTACGACTCGAGAAACCGTGCAGTTTATCAGGCTGCAGATTAAATACGTGATGATGTGTTGTGTGGTCCTCCCACTACGACTCGAGAAACCGGGCAGTTTATCAGGCTGCAGATTAAATACGTGATGATGTGTTGTGTGGTCCTCCCACTACGACTCGAGAAACCGTGCAGTTTATCAGGCTGCAGATTAAATACGTGATGATGTGTGGTCCTCCCACTACGACTCGAGAAACCGTGCAGTTTATCAGGCTGCAGATTAAATACGTGATGATGTGTTGTGTGGTCCTCCCACTACGACTCGAGAAACCGTGCAGTTTATCAGGCTGCAGATTAAATACGTGATGATGTGTTGTGTGGTCCTCCCACTACGACTCGAGAAACCGTGCAGTTTATCAGGCTGCAGATTAAATACGTGATGATGTGTTGTGTGGTCCTCCCACTACGACTCGGGAAACCGTGCAGTTTATCAGGCTGCAGATTAAATACGTGATGATGTGTTGTGTGGTCCTCCCACTACGACTCGGGAAACCGTGCAGTTTATCAGGCTGCAGATTAAATACGTGATGATGTGTGGTCCTCCCACTACGACTCGAGAAACCGTGCAGTTTATCAGGCTGCAGATTAAATACGTGATGATGTGTGGTCCTCCCACTACGACTCGAGAAACCGTGCAGTTTATCAGGCTGCAGATTAAATACGTGATGATGTGTTGTGTGGTCCTCCCACTACGACTCGAGAAACAGTGCAGTTTATCAGGCTGCAGATTAAATACGTGATGATGTGTTGTGTGGTCCTCCCACTACGACTCGGGAAACCGTGCAGTTTATCAGGCTGCGGATTAAATACGTGATGATGTGTTGTGTGGTCCTCCCACTACGACTCGAGAAACCGTGCAGTTTATCAGGCTGCAGATTAAATACGTGATGATGTGTTGTGTGGTCCTCCCACTACGACTCGAGAAACCGTGCAGTTTATCAGGCTGCAGATTAAATACGTGATGATGTGTTGTGTGGTCCTCCCACTACGACTCGGGAAACCGTGCAGTTTATCAGGCTGCAGATTAAATACGTGATGATGTGAGGTCCTCCCACTACGACTCGAGAAACCGTGCAGTTTATCAGGCTGCAGATTAAATACGTGATGATGTGTTGTGTGGTCCTCCCACTACGACTCGAGAAACCGTGCAGTTTATCAGGCTGCAGATTAAATACGTGATGATGTGTTGTGTGGTCCTCCCACTACGACTCGAGAAACCGTGCAGTTTATCAGGCTGCAGATTAAATACGTGATGATGAACTTCACAGGGCGGCGAAGGAGCCTGGTGACGAGCTTGATGCTCCTTTATAATAGATATCCAGGGTCTAATTCTGGTGACGTGTTGATCGATGATTGGCTGCCGTTTGGAAAATATAAATAATAATCTCAAACCCGACGCATATTGTTTTATGCAGATTTTATTCGCATGAAAATCTGTGGTAAATTGGATGGAAACGCAGTTTATAGAATTGAATTAGTCCTTTATCAACCAAAGAATAAAATCCAGGAGACATTGGTTGTCTCCCAAATGTCAACGTACAGTATGCAGTTCTTTTACCCGGCCTGTCCTTGGCTTTACGTCTGCTGATTTTCCACCACAGAGGGGAGCTACAGTGTTGGTTAAAAAACAATCAATCTTGAAACTATTCAGGAGTTGGCAACAGTTCGTCCTATACCACAGGTCCAGAGTCAGATCACCTCTGCTTAGGTAAGGGTAACCTGCTCCTAGATCTGTGGTAAGGGTAACCTGATCCTAGATCTGTGGTAAGGATCATCTAATCCTAGATCTGTGTTAAGGGTCACCTGATCCTAGATCTGTGGTAAGGATCATCTGATCCTAGATCTGTGGTAAGGGTCACCTGATCCTAGATCTGTGGTAAGGGTCACCTGATCCTAGATCTGTGGTAAGGGTCACCTGATCCTAGATCTGTGGTAAGGGTCACCTGATCCTAGATCTGTGGTAAGGGTCACCTGATCCTAGATCTGTGGTAAGGGTCACCTGATCCTAGATCTGTGGTAAGGGTCACCTGATCTTAGATCTGTGGTAAGGGTCACCTGATCTTAGATCTGTGGTAAGGGTCACCTGATCCTAGATCTGTGGTAAGGGTCACCTGATCCTAGATCTGTGGTAATGGTCACCTGATCTTAGATCTGTGGTAAGGGTCACCTGATCTTAGATCTGTGGTAAGGGTCACCTGATCCTAGATCTGTGGTAAGGGTCACCTGATCCTAGATCTGTGGTAAGGGTCACCTGATCCTAGATCTGTGGTAAGGGTCACCTGATCTTAGATCTGTGGTAAGGGTCACCTGATCTTAGATCTGTGGTAAGGGTCACCTGATCCTAGATCTGTGGTAAGGGAAATCTGCTATGTCAATAAAATGTAATTTTTGCTTTGTTGATAGAAAATGTGTGAGGTTAATGTATGGACCTACAAGCCAGCTTTTGTTTCATTTCTATTTTCAGTGGTGTCCTGCTCTGCTAGAATATATTCATCCTCAGCAAACCACGATCACCACTTCCTGTCTCTGTCAGCAACAGAAGCATTCATACTGTATATACCAACTTCACAACGTTCATCAGTAAGGCCGAACTTTTATGAACTAAACAGCGACTCCTCTCCTCTCCTCTCCTCTCCTCTCCTCTCCTCTCCTCTCCTCTCCTCTCCTCTCCTCTATCTCTGCCGGTTGATCTGTCTCAACTTAAAAAATATGGATGTCTTCCTTAATTGACCCCCCATAACCGTAACGGACATATACCAGGAGCTGTGCCAGGCCCGCCACGTCTGTTGACTCATCCAACTGTAACGCATAGAATTCACTGGCTTGAATGTGAAGCAGTAATTGTTTCAAAACATCTCCTGCCATGTGACTGATGCGTCGTGAAACAGTGTTGTTTGATGAAGTCATTATCTGTATAGTTCTTTGGGGCCTTTTCCCCCAGCATTGTCCCAGTCATATCTGCGTCAGCAGGAAGAATTAAGTCCTTCACAATAGTATGGGGCTTGCCTGTCCTAGCCACTCGGTAGCTCACCATATAAGACGCTTCTAGCCCCTTCTTATTAATTATTAATTAATCTGTTGCTTTTATACATGTCTTAATACTTACGGTTAATGTGATTGGACGTTAATTATTTGACTAGGCTCCCTGTTTTTGACATTGTGTTGTTATTTCACTGAACACTAGACGGTTTAATTGTATTTTTTGGCAGTGAAACGAGGCGACTCGAGGAGAGAGAAAAAAACATCACCCAAATGTATAACCTCGTTGGAAAATCTAAATGGACTGTTGTATTTAATGTGACACACGTACCCCAGTTTGAGAATAAATGATCTAGAGAATCCAGAGCAGGTGGGACACGTTTTGCATTTCCGTCGTCGGTAACCTCTTCAGACATCTATCCAACATATTAGTCCCAAAACATGATACATTTCTGAAATCCACAAGATGTTTCCTAATCACACACACATTTTTTAAATTAGATTGGACCACTACAGTATGTTAGATTGGCTACTCCATGCTGTCCTCCTGTAGCTACTCCATGCTGTCCTCCTGTTGCTACTCCATGCTGTCCTCCTGTTGCTACTCCATGCTGTCCTCCTGTTGCTACTCCATGCTGTCCTCCTGTTGCTACTCCATGCTGTCCTCCTGTTGCTACTACATGCTGTCCTCCTGTTGCTACTCCATGCTGTCCTCCTGTTGCTACTCCATGCTGTCCTCCTGTTGCTACTCCATGCTGTCCTCCTGTTGCTACTCCATGCTGTCCTCCTGTTGCTACTACATGCTGTCCTCCTGTTGCTACTCCATGCTGTCCTCCTGTTGCTACTCCATGCTGTCCTCCTGTTGCTACTCCATGCTGTCCTCCTGTTGCTACTCCATGCTGTCCTCCTGTTGCTACTCCATGCTGTCCTCCTGTAGCTACTCCATGCTGTCCTCCTGTTGCTACTACATGCTGTCCTCCTGTTGCTACTCCATGCTGTCCTCCTGTAGCTACTCCATGCTGTCCTCCTGTAGCTACTCCATGCTGTCCTCCTGTTGCTACTCCATGCTGTCCTCCTGTTGCTACTACATGCTGTCCTCCTGTAGCTACTTCATGCTGTCCTCCTGTAGCTACTCCATGCTGTCCTCCTGTTGCTACTCCATGCTGTCCTCCTGTAGCTACTCCATGCTGTCCTCCTGTTGCTACTCCATGCTGTCCTCCTGTAGCTACTCCATGCTGTCCTCCTGTAGCTACTTCATGCTGTCCTCCTGTAGCTACTCCACGCTGTCCTCCTGTAGCTACTCCATGCTGTCCTCCTGTAGCTACTTCACGCTGTCCTCCTGTAGCTACTCCACGCTGTCCTCCTGTAGCTACTTCATGCTGTCCTCCTTTAGCTACTCCATGCTGTACACCTGGCAACCGTGTCAGCGTGCACTGCGCCCGGCCCGCACACAGGAGTCACTAGTGCGCGATGGGACAAGAACATCCCTGTTGGCCAATCCCTCCCTTAACCCGGACGACGCTGGGCCGATTGGGCATCCGCCCCATGGGTCTCCCGGTCGCGACCGGCTGCTACAGAGCCTGGACTCAAACCAGGATCTCTAGTGGCACAGCTAGCACTGCGATGTAGAACCTTAGACCACTGAGACAGAGCCTGGACTCTAACCAGGATCTCTAGTGGCACAGCTAGCACTGCGATGTAGAACCTTAGACCACTGAGACAGAGCCTGGACACGAACCAGGATCTCTAGTGGCACAGCTAGCACTGTGATGTAGAACCTTAGACCACTGAGACAGAGCCTGGACTAGAACCAGGATCTATAGTGGCACAGCTAGCACTGCGATGTAGAACCTTAGACCACTGAGACAGAGCCTGGACTCGAACCAGGATCTCTAGTGGCACAGCTAGCACTGTGATGCAGAACCTTAGACCACTGAGACAGAGCCTGGACTCTAACCAGGATCTCTAGTGGAACAGCTAGCACTGTGATGTAGAACCTTAGACCACTGAGACAGAGCCTGGACTCGAACCAGGATCTCTAGTGGCACAGCTAGCACTGCGATGCAGAGCCTTACACCACTGAGACAGAGCCTGGACTCTAACCAGGATCTCTAGTGGCACAGCTAGCACTGTGATGTAGAACCTTAGACCACTGAGACAGAGCCGGGACTCGAACCAGGATCTCTAGTGGCACAGCTAGCACTGCGATGTAGAACCTTAGACCACTGAGACAGAGCCTGGACTAGAACCAGGATCTCTAGTGGCACAGCTAGCACTGCGATGCAGAGCCTTAGACCACTGAGACAGAGCCTGGACTCGACCCAGGATCTCTAGTGGCACAGCTAGCACTGCGATGTAGAACCTTAGACCACTGAGACAGAGCCTGGACTCGACCCAGGATCTCTAGTGGCACAGCTAGCACTGCGATGTAGAACCTTAGAGCACTGAGACAGAGCCTGGACTAGAACCAGGATCTCTAGTGGCACAGCTAGCACTGCGATGTAGAACCTTAGACCACTGAGACAGAGCCTGGACTCTAAACAGAATCTCTAGTGGCACAGCTAGCACTGCGATGTAGAACCTTAGACCACTGAGACAGAGCCTGGACTAGAACCAGGATCTCTAGTGGCACAGCTAGCACTGCGATTTAGAACCTTAGACCACTGAGACAGAGCCTGGACTCTAACCAGGATCTCTAGTGGCACAGCTAGCACTGCGATTTAGAACCTTAGACCACTGAGACAGAGCCTGGGCTCTAACCAGCATCTCTAGTGGCACAGCTAGCACTGCGATGTAGAACCTTAGACCACTGAGACAGAGCCTGGACTAGAACCAGGATCTCTAGTGGCACAGCTAGCACTGTGATGCAGAACCTTAGACCACTGAGACAGAGCCTGGGCTCTAACCCAGGATCTCTAGTGGCACAGCTAGCACTGCGATGTAGAACCTTAGACCACTGAGACAGAGCCTGGACTAGAACCAGGATCTCTAGTGGCACAGCTAGCACTGCGATGTAGAACCTTAGACCACTGAGACAGAGCCTGGACTCTAACCAGAATCTCTAGTGGCACAGCTAGCACTGCGATGTAGAACCTTAGACCACTGAGACAGAGCCTGGACTAGAACCAGGATCTCTAGTGGCACAGCTAGCACTGCGATGTAGAACCTTAGACCACTGAGACAGAGCCTGGACTAGAACCAGGATCTCTAGTGGCACAGCTAGCACTGCGATTTAGAACCTTAGACCACTGAGACAGAGCCTGGACTAGAACCAGGATCTCTAGTGGCACAGCTAGCACTGTGATGTAGAACCTTAGACCACTGAGACAGAGCCTGGGCTCGAACCAGGATCTCTAGTGGCACAGCTAGCACTGCGATGTAGAACCTTAGACCACTGAGACAGAGCCTGGACTCTAACCAGGATCTCTAGTGGCACAGCTAGCACTGCGATGTAGAACCTTAGACCACTGAGACAGAGCCTGGACTCTAACCAGGATCTCTAGTGGCACAGCTAGCACTGTGATGTAGAACCTTAGACCACTGAGACAGAGCCTGGACTCTAACCAGGATCTCTAGTGGCACAGCTAGCACTGCGATGTAGAACCTTAGACCACTGAGACAGAGCCTGGACTAGAACCAGGATCTCTAGTGGCACAGCTAGCACTGCGATGTAGAACCTTAGACCACTGAGACAGAGCCTGGACTCTAACCAGGATCTCTAGTGGCACAGCTAGCACTGCGATGTAGAACCTTAGACCACTGCGCCACTCGGGAGGCCCGACCAACACTTTCTGAATTCACCCTAAAGGGAACGGATGGAAGGTTGTCTGTCCTATTTCCCCTTTTCTATCCCGTTTCTCCAAAACCACCAACAAAACATGTTTATACGTCCTGTTGACTGAATGTACTTCCTGTTATTATGGTCCACGCCACCACTCCTCCCTGTAACTGGTTTATAGCCTCTCTCTCACCCTCACCTTCACACCTGACCAACAGAGGCCACGCCTCTATCCCACTAACCCCTCATAGCCCCCAATGTCCTCTCTGTCTGTCTGCTGTAGACGCCTCCCCCCTCATAATCTCATGAGTCTCTCTTTCTCCCTCTCTCACAGAGAAATAAAGTCTCACTTCCCTCTATTTCTACTGAGAGACAGGGTTCTGGTGTTGAACTATAATAAACCGCTATATCTTCTTCTGGCTGCAAGCCCGAGGTCGGTACATTTATGACAACAGCCGGCTCAAGTGCAGGGCGCGAAATTCAAAATATATTTTTTAGAAATATTTAACTTTCACACATTAACAAGTCCAATACAGCATTTGAAAGATAAACATCTTGTGAATCCAGCCAACATGTCCGATTTTTAAAATGTTTTACAGCGAAAACACCACGTATATTTATGTTAGCTCACCACCAAATACAAAAAAGGACAGACATTTTTCACAGCACAGGTAGCATGCACAAAACCAACCTAACTAACCAAGAACCAACCAAACTAACCAAGAAACAACTTCATCAGATGACAGTCTTATAACATGTTATTCAATAAATCTATGTTTTGTTCAAAAAATGTGCATATTTGAGCTATAAATCAGTTTTACATTGCAGCTACCATCACAGCTACCGTCAGAAATGGCACCGAAGCAGCCAGAGTAATTACAGACACCAACGTCAAATACCTAAATACTCATCATAAAACATTTCTGAAAAATACATGGTGTACAGCAAATGAAAGACAGGCATCTTGTGATTCCAGCCAATATTTCCGATTTCTTAAGTGTTTTACAGCGAAAACACAATATAGCATTATATTAGCTTACCACAATAGCCAGAAACACAAGCCATTCCCCAGCAGCAAAAGTTAGCGATCGTAACAAACCAGCAAAAGATATATAATTTTTGACTAACCTTGATAAGCTTCATCAGATGACAGTCCTATAACATCAGGTTATACATACACTTATGTTTTGTTCGAAAATGTGCATATTTAGAGCTGAAATCAGTGGTTATACATTGTGCTAACGTAGCATCTTTTTCCCACAACGTCCGGATATTTTTCTGACACTCACATATTCTGACCAAATAACTATTCATGAACATAACTAAAAAATACATGTTGTATAGGAAATGATAGATACACTAGTTCTTAATGCAATCGCCGTGTTAGAATTCTAAAAATAACTTCATTACGATATGCAGTTTACGTTATGGCGAGAGCGTGCCCAAAACCTGGCCGCAAACTACTGGTACAACATGTACGACAGATATATGAAATAACATCATAAAATGGGTCCTACTTTTGATGATCTTCCATCAGAATGTTGTACAAGGGGTCCTTTGTCCAGAACAATCGTTGTTTGGATTTAGAATGTCCTCTTCTCCAGTCAATTAGCACGGAAAGCTAGCAAAGTGGCGCGAAGCTCTCCTTCCTGAACATACGCAGACAAAGCAACACGCCTAACGTCCCGAAAAAATTTCAATAATCGAATAAAACTATATTGAAAAAACATACTTTACGATGATATTGTCACATGTATCAAATAAAATCAAAGCCGGAGATATTAGTCGTCTATAACGACAGCTTTACAGAAGGCAATACCAGGTCCCTTCTCGCGCGCTCCAGAAAACAGGAAACTGGTGACACGTCATACAAAGAGCTTTTATTCGACCCCAGATCAAGTTATACACTCCATTTCTTCTCTCACTGCCTGTCAACATCTAGTGGAAGATGTATGAAGTGCATGTATACTGATATATATCAAGGACATTTATAGGCAGGCCCTAGAACAGATTTTCCACTTCCTGTCAGGAAGTTTGCTACAAAATGAGTTCTGTTTTACTCACAGATATAATTCAAACGGTTTTAGAAACTAGAGAGTGTTTTCTATCCAATAGTAATAATAATATGCATATTGTACGAGCAAGAATTGAGTACGAGGCCGTTTGAAATGGGCCCCTTTTATCCAGGCTACTCAATACTGCCCCTGCAGCCCAAACAGGATATGCAGTGCTTTCAGAGAGTATTCAGACCCATTGACTTTTTTCATATTTTATTACGTTACAGCCTTATTCTAAAATGGATTTAAAAAATAATCATCCTCATCAATCTACACACAATACCCAATAATGACATCACAATACCCAATAATGACATCACAATACCCAATAATGACATCACAATACCCAATAATGACAAAGTGAAAACAGGTTTTTATACATTTTTGCAAATGTATAATAAAAAATAAAAAACAGAAATACCTTATTTACATTATTATTTAGACCATTTGCTACGAGACTCAAAATTGAGCTCAGGTGCTTCCTGTTTCCATTGATCATCCTTGTTATGTTCTACAACTTGATTGGAGTCCACCTGTGGTAAATTCAATTGATTGGACATGATTTGGAAAGGCACACACCTGTCTATATAAGGTCACACAGTTGACAGTGCATGTCAGAGTAAAAACCAAGCCATGAGGTCGAAGGAATTGTCCGTAGAGCTCCGAGACAGGATTGTGTCGAGGCACAGATTTGGGGAAAGGTACCAAAACATTTATACAGCATTGAAGGTGCCCAAGAACACAGTGGCCTCCATCATTCTTAAATGGAAGAAGTTTGGAACCCCCAAGACTCTTCCTAGAACTGGCTGCCCAGCCAAACTGAGCAGTCGGGGGAGAAGGGCCTTGGTCAGGGAGGTGACCATGAACTCGATGGTCACTCAGAGAGCTCCAGAGTTCCTCTGTGGAGATGGGAGAACCTTCCAGAAGGACAAACATCTCTGCAGCACTCCACCAATCAGGCCTTTATGGTAAAGCGGCCAGACGGAAGCCACTCCTCAGTAAAAGGCACATGACAGCCCGCTTGGAGTTTGCCAAAAGGCACCTAAAGGACTAAACAAGATTCTCTGGTCTGATGAAACCAAGATTGAACTCTTTGGCCTGAATGCCAAGCGTCACATCTGGAGGAACCTGGCACAATCCCTACGGTGAAGCATGGTGGTGGCAGCATCATGCTGTGGGGATGTTTTTCACCGGCAGGGACTGGGAGAATAGTCAGGATCGAGGCAAAGATGAACGGAACAAAGTACAGAGAGATGCTTGATGAAAACCTGCTCCAGAGCGCTCAGGACCTCAGACTGGGGGGAAGGTTCACCTTCCAACAGGACAACCACCCTAAGCACACAGCCAAGACAATGCATTTTCTTAATTCAAAGACTCAATCATGGACACTTATTGACAGTTGTGGCTGCTTCACGTGATGTATTGTTGCCTCTATGTTCTTGCCCTTTGTGCTGTTGTCTGTGCCCAATAATGTTTGTACCATATTTTGTGTTGCTACCGTGTTGTGCTGCTACTGTGTTGTAATGCTGCCGTGTTGTGTTGCTGCCATGTTGTGTTGCTGCCATGTTGTGCTCCTGCCATGTTGTGTTGCTGCCATGTTGTAATGCTGCCATGTTGTGTTGCTGCCATGTTGTAATGCTGCCATGTTGTGTTGCTGCCATGTTGTAATGCTGCCATGTTGTGTTGCTGCCATGTTGTAATGCTGCCATGTTGTGTTGCTGCCATGTTGTAATGCTGCCATGTTGTGTTGCTGCCATGTTGTGCTGCTGCCATGTTGTGCTGCTGCCATGTTGTGTTGCTACCATGTTGTGCTGCTGCCATGTTGTGCTGCTGCCATGTGTTGCTGCCATGTTGTGTTGCTGCCATGTTGTGTTGCTGCCATGTTGTGTTGCTGCCATGTTGTGCTGCTGCCATGTTGTGTTGCTGCCATGTTGTGTTGCTACCATGTTGTGCTGCTGCCATGTTGTGCTGCTGCCATGTTGTGTTGCTGCCATGTTGTGCTGCTGCCATGTTGTGTTGCTACCATGTTGTGCTGCTGCCATGTTGTGCTGCTGCCATGTTGTGTTGCTGCCATGTTGTGATGCTGCCATGTTGTGCTGCTGCCATGTTGTGTTGCTGCCATGTTGTGTTGCTGCCATGTTGTAATGCTGCCATGTTGTGTTGCTGCCATGTTGTGCTGCTGCCATGTTGTGCTGCTGCCATGTTGTGTTGCTGCCATGTTGTGCTGCTGCCATGTTGTGTTGCTGCCATGTTGTGTTGCTGCCATGTTGTAATGCTACCATGTTGTGTTGCTGCCATGTTGTAATGCTGCCATGTTGTGTTGCTGCCATGTTGTAATGCTGCCATGTTGTGTTGCTGCCGCCATGTTGTGTTGCTCCCGCCATGTTGTGTTGCTGCCATGTTGTGTTGCTGCCATGTTGTGCTGCTGCCATGTTGTGTTGCTGCCATGTTGTGTTGCTGCCATGTTGTGATGCTGCCATGTTGTGCTGCTGCCATGTTGTGTTGCTGCCATGTTGTGTTGCTGCCATGTTGTAATGCTGCCATGTTGTGTTGCTGCCATGTTGTGCTGCTGCCATGTTGTGCTGCTGCCATGTTGTGTTGCTGCCATGTTGTGCTGCTGCCATGTTGTGTTGCTGCCATGTTGTGTTGCTGCCATGTTGTAATGCTACCATGTTGTGTTGCTGCCATGTTGTAATGCTGCCATGTTGTGTTGCTGCCATGTTGTAATGCTGCCATGTTGTGTTGCTGCCGCCATGTTGTGTTGCTGCCATGTTGTGTTGCTGCCATGTTGTGCTGCTGCCATGTTGTGTTGCTGCCATGTTGTGTTGCTGCCATGTTGTAATGCTGCCATGTTGTGCTGCTGCCATGTTGTGTTGCTGCCATGTTGTGTTGCTGCCATGTTGTGCTGCTGCCATGTTGTGCTGCTGCCATGTTGTGGTGCTGCCATGTTGTGTTGCTGCCATGTTGTGCTGCTGCCATGTTGTAATGCTGCCATGTTGTGCTGCTGCCATGTTGTGTTGCTGCCATGTTGTGTTGCTGCCATGTTGTGCTGCTGCCATGTTGTAATGCTGCCATGTTGTAATGCTGCCATGTTGTAATGCTGCCATGTTGTGTTGCTGCCATGTTGTGTTGCTGCCATGTTGTGTTGCTGCCATGTTGTGTTGCTGCCATGTTGTGTTGCTGCCATGTTGTGTTGCTGCCATGTTGTAATGCTGCCATGTTGTGTTGCTGCCATGTTGTGTTGCTGCCATGTTGTGCTGCTGCCATGTTGTGTTGCTGCCATGTTGTGCTGCTGCCATGTTGTGTTGCTGCCATGTTGTGTTGCTGCCATGTTGTAATGCTGCCATGTTGTGTTGCTGCCATGTTGTGTTGCTGCCATGTTGTGCTGCTGCCATGTTGTAATGCTGCCATGTTGTGCTGCTGCCATGTTGTGTTGCTGCCATGTTGTGTTGCTGCCATGTTGTGCTGCTGCCATGTTGTGCTGCTGCCATGTTGTGTTGCTGCCATGTTGTAATGCTGCCATGTTGTGTTGCTGCCATGTTGTAATGCTGCCATGTTGTGTTGCTGCCATGCTGTGTTGCTGCCATGTTGTGCTGCTGCCATGTTGTGTTGCTGCCATGTTGTGCTGCTGCCATGTTGCGTTGCTGCCATGTTGCGCTGCTGCCATGTTGTTTTGCTACCATGTTGTAATGTTGCCATGTTGTTTTGCTGCCATGTTGTTTTGCTGCCATGTTGTGTTGCTGCCATGTTGTGCTGCTGCCATGTTGTGCTGCTGCCATGTTGTGTTGCTGCCATGTTGTGTTGCTGCCATGTTGTAATGCTGCCATGTTGTGTTGCTGCCATGTTGTGTTGCTGCCATGTTGTAATGCTGCCATGTTGTGTTGCTGCCATGTTGCGTTGCTGCCATGTTGCTTTGCTACCATGTTGTAATGTTGCCATGTTGTTTTGCTGCCATGTTGTTTTGCTGCCATGTTGTGTTGCTGCCATGTTGTGTTGCTGCCATGTTGTTTTGCTGCCATGTTGTGTTGCTGCCATGTTGTGTTGCTGCCATGTTGTTTTGCTACCATGTTGTTGTTGTGTTGCTACTATGCTATGTTTTCATGTGTTGCTGCCATGCTCTGTCTCTCTCCCCCTCCATCTCTCCCCCCGCTCTATCTCTCTCTCTGTGGCATCTCTATCTCTATCTCTGTGTGGCATCTTTATCTCTCTCTCTGTGGCATCTCACCCTCTACTCCCTCTATTCCTTCATCTCCAACAGGAAGTGAGCTTGCTCGGCTGTGACAAATACTTCTACAACAGAGGGGAAGAGAGCGATTTACTGTAGTTCAACACCAGAACCTTGTCTCTCAGCAGAACAGAGGGAAGTGAGACTTTTCCCCCCCAGCAACCATAGTGAGTGTTTGTGTGTGTGTGTGTGAGATCGAGAGACTCATAAAGCCAATCTTTAAGAACGGAGACAAATTATACCCTAACAATCACTGAGGAATTTGTGTGAACAGTAACTTGGGGAAGGTTTTCTGTAGTATTATAAATGTAAGACTTATTATCTTCCTTAATAAGCACAATGTCTTGAGTAAAAGCCAGATTGGATTTATACCAAAACATATTTACCCCCTACACACTCTGATAGATAAACATGTCCACCACAATATATGCTGGCTTTATCGACTTCCAAAAAGCATTTGATTATTTTTGACATGCATGACTGTCCTACAAAGTTATTGAATGTGGTGTAGGGGGTAAAACATGACATAATTAAATCAATGTATACTGGCAATACGTGAAGCATCACAACGGGCAATTAAATAACATCATTATTTAACCAGGAGCGGGCCTTTGCCAGGATTGCAATCGCAGCAATCTTCAATATTTACATCAATGAATTGGCCACTATTCTAGAAAAATCCTCAGCCCCTGGTGTTAGTCTCCACAATTCAAAGGTTAAATGCTGTCAAAGACAGCACATCCTACAGCAGAGCCTGGACCTGCTAGAGCAGTACTGCCAGACCTCAAAGTGGCAGTAAACCCCAAAAAGACATTGAATGTGTCATTGAACCAATTGCACTTTATGGCAGCGAGGTGTGGGGTCCACTTGCAAAACAAGATTTCATCAAATGGGACAAACACCCCATTGAAACCCTGCATGCAGAGTTCTGTAAGATTCTCCTACATGTCCAGATGGAAAACTACAAACAATGCATGCTGGGCAGAATTAGGCTAATATCCACTAATAATGAAAACTCAAAAAAGAGCAATTCAGTTTTGGAAACATCTAAAATACAGTGACCCCCTCTCATATCATTACCAAGCCCTGTAATGCCAAGAGCTGAGCAAAGAAAAGAGTCCCCTCATCCAGCTGGTCCTGGGGCTGAGTTCACTAACCTGTTCTACTAACACACTGAAGCCTCAGTCCCCTCATCCAGCTGGTCCTGGGGCTGAGTTCACAAACCTGTTCTACTAACACACTGAAGCCTCAGTCCCCTCATCCAGTTGGTCCTGGGGCTGAGTTCACAAACCTGTTCTACTAACACACTGAAACCTCAGGACCCTCATCCAGCTGGTCCTGGGGCTGAGTTCACTAACCTGTTCTACTAACACACTGAAACCTCAGGACCCTCATCCAGCTGGTCCTGGGGCTGAGTTCACTAACCTGTTCTACTAACACACTGAAGCCTCAGTCCCCTCATCCAGCTGGTCCTGAGTTCACTAACCTGTTCTACTAACACACTGAAGCCTCAGTCCCCTCATCCAGCTGGTCCTGGGGCTTAGTTCACTAACCTGTTCTACTAACACACTGAAGCCTCAGTCCCCTCATCCAGCTGGTCCTGGGGCTGAGTTCACTAACCTGTTCTACTAACACACTGAAGCCTCAGTCCCCTCATCCAGCTGGTCCTGGGGCTGAGTTCACAAACCTGTTCTACTAACACACTGAAGCCTCAGTCCCCTCATCCAGCTGGTCCTGGGGCTGAGTTCACTAACCTGTTCTACTAACACACTGAAGCCTCAGTCCCCTCATCCAGCTGGTCCTGGGGCTGAGTTCACTAACCTGTTCTACTAACACACTGAAGCCTCAGTCCCCTCATCCAGCTGGTCCTGGGGCTGAGTTCACTAACCTGTTCTACTAACACACTGAAGCCTCAGTCCCCTCATCCAGCTGGTCCTGGGGCTGAGTTCACTAACCTGTTCTACTAACACACTGAAGCCTCAGTCCCCTCATCCAGCTGGTCCTGGGGCTGAGTTCACTAACCTGTTCTACTAACACATTGAAGCCTCAGTCCCCTCATCCAGCTGGTCCTGGGGCTGAGTTCACTAACCTGTTCTACTAACACACTGAAGCCTCAGTCCCCTCATCCAGCTGGTCCTGGGGCTGAGTTCACTAACCTGTTCTACTAACACACTGAAGCCTCAGTCCCCTCAACCAGCTGGTCCTGGGGCTGAGTTCACTAACCTGTTCTACTAACACACTGAAGCCTCAGTCCCCTCATCCAGCTGGTCCTGGGGCTGAGTTCACTAACCTGTTCTACTAACACACTGAAGCCTCAGTCCCCTCATCCAGCTGGTCCTGGGGCTGAGTTCACTAACCTGTTCTACTAACACATTGAAGCCTCAGTCCCCTCATCCAGCTGGTCCTGGGGCTGAGTTCACTAACCTGTTCTACTAACACACTGAAGCCTCAGTCCCCTCATCCAGCTGGTCCTGGGGCTGAGTTCACTAACCTGTTCTACTAACACACTGAAGCCTCAGTCCCCTCATCCAGCTGGTCCTGGGGCTGAGTTCACTAACCTGTTCTACTAACACATTGAAGCCTCAGTCCCCTCATCCAGCTGGTCCTGGGGCTGAGTTCACTAACCTGTTCTACTAACACACTGAAGCCTCAGTCCCCTCATCCAGCTGGTCCTGGGGCTGAGTTCACAAGCCTGTTCTACTAACACACTGAAGCCTCAGTCCCCTCATCCAGCTGGTCCTGGGGCTGAGTTCACTAACCTGTTCTACTAACACACTGAAGCCTCAGTCCCCTCATCCAGCTGGTCCTGGGGCTGAGTTCACAATCCTGTTCTACTAACACACTGAAGCCTCAGTCCCTCAACCAGCTGGTCCTGGGGCTGAGTTCACTAACCTGTTCTACTAACACATTGAAGCCTCAGTCCCCTCATCCAGCTGGTCCTGGGGCTGAGTTCACTAACCTGTTCTACTAACACACTGAAGCCTCTCCCCTCATCCAGCTGGTCCTGGGGCTGAGTTCACAAACCTGTTCTACTAACACATTGAAGCCTCAGACCCCTCAACCAGCTGGTCCTGGAGCTGAGTTCACAAACCTGTTCTACTAACACACTGAAGCCTCAGTCCCCTCATCCAGCTGGTCCTGGGGCTGAGTTCACAATCCTGTTCTACTAACACACTGAAGCCTCAGTCCCCTCATCCAGCTGGTCCTGAGTTCACTAACCTGTTCTACTAACACACTGAAGCCTCAGTCCCCTCATCCAGCTGGTCCTGGGACTGAGTTCACTAACCTGTCCTACTAACACACTGAAGCCTCAGTCCCCTCATCCAGCTGGTCCTGGGGCTGAGTTCACTAACCTGTTCTACTATCACACTGAAACCTCAGTCCCCTCATCCAGCTGGTCCTGGGGCTGAGTTCACAAACCTGTTCTACTAACACACTGAAGCCTCAGTCCCCTCATCCAGCTGGTCCTGGGGCTGAGTTCACTAACCTGTTCTACTAACACACTGAAGCCTCAGTCCCCTCATCCAGCTGGTCCTGGGGCTGAGTTCACAGACCTGTTCTACTAACACACTGAAGCCTCAGTCCCCTAATCCAGCTGGTCCTGGGGCTGAGTTCACTAACCTGTTCTACTAACACACTGAAGCCTCAGGACCCTCATCCAGCTGGTCCTGGGGCTGAGTTCACTAACCTGTTCTACTAACACACTGAAGCCTCAGGACCCTCATCCAGCTGGTCCTGGGGCTGAGTTCACTAACCTGTTCTACTAACACACTGAAGCCTCAGTCCCCTCATCCAGCTGGTCCTGGGGCTGAGTTCACTAACCTGTTCTACTAACACACTGAAGCCTCAGTCCCCTCAACCAGCTGGTCCTGGGGCTGAGTTCACTAACCTGTTCTACTAACACACTGAAGCCTCAGTCCCCTCATCCAGCTGGTCCTGGGGCTGAGTTCACTAACCTGTTCTACTAACACACTGAAGCCTCAGTCCCCTCATCCAGCTGGTCCTGGGGCTGAGTTCACTAACCTGTTCTACTAACACATTGAAGCCTCAGTCCCCTCATCCAGCTGGTCCTGGGGCTGAGTTCACTAACCTGTTCTACTAACACACTGAAGCCTCAGTCCCCTCATCCAGCTGGTCCTGGGGCTGAGTTCACTAACCTGTTCTACTAACACACTGAAGCCTCAGTCCCCTCAACCAGCTGGTCCTGGGGCTGAGTTCACTAACCTGTTCTACTAACACACTGAAGCCTCAGTCCCCTCATCCAGCTGGTCCTGGGGCTGAGTTCACTAACCTGTTCTACTAACACACTGAAGCCTCAGTCCCCTCATCCAGCTGGTCCTGGGGCTGAGTTCACTAACCTGTTCTACTAACACATTGAAGCCTCAGTCCCCTCATCCAGCTGGTCCTGGGGCTGAGTTCACTAACCTGTTCTACTAACACACTGAAGCCTCAGTCCCCTCATCCAGCTGGTCCTGGGGCTGAGTTCACTAACCTGTTCTACTAACACACTGAAGCCTCATTCCCCTCATCCAGCTGGTCCTGGGGCTGAGTTCACTAACCTGTTCTACTAACACATTGAAGCCTCAGTCCCCTCATCCAGCTGGTCCTGGGGCTGAGTTCACTAACCTGTTCTACTAACACACTGAAGCCTCAGTCCCCTCATCCAGCTGGTCCTGGGGCTGAGTTCACAAGCCTGTTCTACTAACACACTGAAGCCTCAGTCCCCTCATCCAGCTGGTCCTGGGGCTGAGTTCACTAACCTGTTCTACTAACACACTGAAGCCTCAGTCCCCTCATCCAGCTGGTCCTGGGGCTGAGTTCACAATCCTGTTCTACTAACACACTGAAGCCTCAGTCCCTCAACCAGCTGGTCCTGGGGCTGAGTTCACTAACCTGTTCTACTAACACATTGAAGCCTCAGTCCCCTCATCCAGCTGGTCCTGGGGCTGAGTTCACTAACCTGTTCTACTAACACACTGAAGCCTCTCCCCTCATCCAGCTGGTCCTGGGGCTGAGTTCACAAACCTGTTCTACTAACACATTGAAGCCTCAGACCCCTCAACCAGCTGGTCCTGGAGCTGAGTTCACAAACCTGTTCTACTAACACACTGAAGCCTCAGTCCCCTCATCCAGCTGGTCCTGGGGCTGAGTTCACAATCCTGTTCTACTAACACACTGAAGCCTCAGTCCCCTCATCCAGCTGGTCCTGAGTTCACTAACCTGTTCTACTAACACACTGAAGCCTCAGTCCCCTCATCCAGCTGGTCCTGGGACTGAGTTCACTAACCTGTCCTACTAACACACTGAAGCCTCAGTCCCCTCATCCAGCTGGTCCTGGGGCTGAGTTCACTAACCTGTTCTACTATCACACTGAAACCTCAGTCCCCTCATCCAGCTGGTCCTGGGGCTGAGTTCACAAACCTGTTCTACTAACACACTGAAGCCTCAGTCCCCTCATCCAGCTGGTCCTGGGGCTGAGTTCACTAACCTGTTCTACTAACACACTGAAGCCTCAGTCCCCTCATCCAGCTGGTCCTGGGGCTGAGTTCACAGACCTGTTCTACTAACACACTGAAGCCTCAGTCCCCTAATCCAGCTGGTCCTGGGGCTGAGTTCACTAACCTGTTCTACTAACACACTGAAGCCTCAGGACCCTCATCCAGCTGGTCCTGGGGCTGAGTTCACTAACCTGTTCTACTAACACACTGAAGCCTCAGGACCAGAACATCCAATCAATCAGAATAAACCAAATTACAACACAGTCAAAACAAAACTTTTTGGGAAACACAAGCACAAAGCAAAACTACATTACCTATTGGGAAACACAAGCACAAAAGAAAACTACATTACTTTTTGGGAAACACAAGCACAAAGCAAAACTACATTACCTATTGGGAAACACAAGCACAAAGCACCACTACATTACCTATTGGGAAACACAAGCACAAAGCAAGACGCAGTGCTATCTGGCCGTAAATCGACAGTACACCGTGGCAAACTATTTGACCATGGTTACTGATCAAAACCTGAGAAGAACCTTGAATAAGTACAGCCTTAGTCAACACAGCCTTACTGAGCACAGCCTTAGTGAACACAGCCTTAGTGAACACAGCCTTAGTGAGCACAGCCTTAGTGAACACAGCCTTAGTGAACACAGCCTTAGTGAACACAGCCTTAGTGAACACAGTCTTAGTGAGCACAGCCTTAGTGAACACAGCCTTAGTGAACACAGCCTTAGTGAACACAGCCTTAGTGAACACAGCCTTAGTGAGCACAGTCTTAGTGAGCACAGCGTTAGTGAACCCAGCCTTGAAAGGGTAGACAGAAAAAGCTGGCTATCAACAGAAGAAAGGCTGTGGATCACTGCATTATGAATGGATTGGGGTTATCTGGCCCTGAGAGGAAAGGCTGTGGATCACTGCATTATGAATGGATTAGGGTTATCTGGCCCTGAGAGGAAAGGCTGTGGATCACTGCATTATGAATGGATTAGGGTTATCTGGCCCTGAGAGGAAAGGCTGTGGATCACTGCATTATGAATGGATTGGGGTTATCTGGCCCTGAGAGGAAAGGCTGTGGATCACTGCATTATGAATGGATTAGGGTTATCTGGCCCTGAGAGGAAAGGCTGTGGATCACTGCAGTATGAATGGATTGGGGTTATCTGGCCCTGAGAGGAAAGGCTGTGGATCACTGCAGTATGAATGGGTTAGGGGTTATCTGGCCCTGAGAGGAAATGCTGTGGATCACTGCATTATGAATGGATTAGGGTTATCTGGCCCTGAGAGGAAAGGCTGTGGATCACTGCATTATGAATGGATTAGGGTTATCTGGCCCTGAGAGGAAAGGCTGTGGATCACTGCATTATGAATGGGTTAGGGGTTATCTGGCCCTGAGAGGAAAGGCTGTGGATCACTGCATTATGAATGGATTAGGGTTATCTGGCCCTGAGAGGAAAGGCTGTGGATCACTGCATTATGAATGGATTAGGGTTATCTGGCCCTGAGAGGAAAGGCTGTGGATCACTGCATTATGAATGGATTAGGGTTATCTGGCCCTGAGAGGAAAGGCTGTGGATCACTGCATTGTGAAACAAACAGAGCTGCGCTTCCTCATAAAATGCACCAGACAATAATTAGAGATCATTACTTCCCCAAATTTGAAATGATAATTCTGTCTGCCAATCAGAGTAGAGGACAAGGAACATTACTTCCCCAAATTTGAAATGATATTTCAGTCTGCCAATCAGAGTAGAGGACATTGAGAGCTGTAGGTTGGCAGCACGACAAGATGAAGGACGGATAGAGACAATAATGATATCTAGCATTATTAGCATCTAGTCCATTTTTATATTTTCACCCCCCCCTTTTAAAGCCATTATAATTGATCTAGTCCATTTTTATATTTTCAATCCCCCCCCCCTTTTAAAACCATTATAATTGATCTAGTCCATTTTTATATTTTCATCCCCCCCCCCCCCCTTTTAAAGCCATTATAATTTATTTAGTCCATTATTATATTTTCAGCCCCCCCCCCCCCTCGAACAAGCCAAGATTTACATTACATTGTGTTTGTTCTAGTTTATGAGACAAGCTTCTACAGCTGAAATTATGATTATGTAGATGATGATGATGATGATGTGGTTGATGATGATGTGGTTGATGATGATGATGTGGTTGATGATGATGATGTGGTTAATGATGATGATGATGTGGTTGATGATGATGATGATGTGGTTGATGATGATGATGATGATGATGTGGTTGATTATGTAGATGATGATGATGATGTGGTTGATGATGATGATGATGTAGATGATGATGTGGTTGATGATGATGATGATGTGGTTAATGATGATGATGTGGTTGATGATGATGATGATGTGGTTAATGATGATGATGTGGTTGATGATGATGATGTGGTTGATGATGATGATGATGTGGTTGATGATGATGATGATGATGTAGATGATGATGATGATGTGGTTGATGATGATGATGATGTGGTTAATGATGATGATGATGTGGTTGATGATGATGATGTGGTTGATGATGATGATGATGATGATGTGGTTAATGATGATGATGATGATGATGTGGTTAATGATGATGATGATGATGTGGTTGATGATGATGTGGTTGATGATGATGATGATGTGGTTGATGATGATGATGATGTGGTTAATGATGATGATGATGTGGTTGATGATGATGATGTGGTTGATGATGATGATGATGTGGTTAATGATGATGATGATGTGGTAGATGATGATGATGATGATGTGGTTGATGATGATGATGATGATGATGTGGTTGATGATGATGATGTGGTTGATGATGATGATGTGGTTGATGATGATGATGTGGTTAATGATGATGATGATGTGGTTGATTATGATGATGATGTGGTTGATGATGATGATGATGATGTGGTTGATGATGATGATGATGATGTGGTTAATGATGATGATGATGATGTGGTTAATGATGATGATGATGTGGTTGATGATGATGATGTGGTTAATGATGATGATGATGTGGTTAATGATGATGATGATGATGTGGTTAATGATGATGTGGTTGATGATGATGATGTGGTTAATGATGATGATGTGGTTGATGATGATGATGATGTGGTTAATGATGATGATGATGTGGTTGATGATGATGTGGTTAATGATGATGATGTGGTTAATGTTGATGATGATGTGGTTGATGATGATGATGATGTGGTTAATGATGATGATGATGATGATGTGGTTAATGATGATGATGTGGTTAATGATGATGATGATGTGGTTAATGATGATGATGATGTGGTTAATGATGATGATGATGTGGTTGATGATGATGATGATGTGGTTGATGATGATGATGATGTGGTTGATGATGATGATGCTGTGGTTAATGATGATGATGTGGTTAATGATGATGATGATGTGGTTAATGTTGATGTGGTTAATGTTGATGATGATGTGGTTGATGATGATGTGGTTGATGATGATGATGTGGTTAATGATGATGATGATGTGGTTGATGATGATGATGATGATGATGTGGTTGATGATGATGATGTGGTTGATGATGATGATGTGGTTGATGATGATGATGATGTGGTTAATGATGATGATGATGTGGTTGATGATGATGATGATGATGTGGTTAATGATGATGATGTGGTTAATGTTGATGATGATGTGGTTGATGATGATGATGATGATGTGGTTAATGATGATGATGTGGTTAATGATGATGATGTGGTTAATGATGATGATGATGTGGTTAATGATGATGATGATGTGCTTAATGATGATGATGATGATGTGGTTGATGATGATGATGATGTGGTTAATGATGATGATGATGTGGTTAATGTTGATGATGATGTGGTTGATGATGATGATGATGTGGTTAATGATGATGATGATGTGGTTAATGATGATGATGATGTGGTTGATGATGATGATGATGTGGTTGATGATGATGATGTGGTTAATGATGATGATGATGTGGTTGATGATGATGATGATGATGTGGTTAATGATGATGTGGTTGATGATGATGATGATGTGGTTGATGATGATGATGATGTGGTTGATGATGATGATGATGTGGTTGATGATGATGATGTGGTTAATGATGATGATGTGGTTGATGATGATGATGTGGTTGATGATGATGATGATGTGGTTGATGATGATGATGATGTGGTTGATGATGATGATGATGTGGTTGATGATGATGATGTGGTTAATGATGATGATGATGATGATGATGTGGTTGATGATGATGATGTGGTTAATGATGATGATGTGGATGATGTGGTTAATGATGATGATGATGATGATGTGGTTAATGATGATGATGATGTGGTTGATGATGATGATGATGATGTGGTTGATGATGATGATGTGGTTAATGATGATGATGATGTGGTTGATGATGATGATGTGATTGATGATGATGATGTGGTTGATGATGATGATGATGATGATGATGTGGTTGATGATGATGATGTGGTTGATGATAATGATGATGATGATGTGGTTGATGATGATGATGATGTGGTTGATGATGATGATGATGATGTGGTTGATGATGTGGTTAATGATGATGATGTGGTTGATGAAGATGATGTGGTTGATGATGATGATGTGGTTAATGATGATGATGATGTGGTTGATGATGATGATGATGTGGTTGATGATGATGATGATGTGGTTGATGATGATGATGATGATGTGGTTGATGATGATGATGATGTGGTTAATGATGATGATGATGTGGTTGATGATGATGATGATGATGTGGTTAATGATGATGATGATGATGATGATGATGTGGTTGATGATGATGATGTGGTTAATGATGATGATGATGTGGTTAATGATGATGATGATGTGGTTGATGATGATGATGATGTGGTTAATGATGATGATGATGATGATGTGGTTGATGATGATGATGATGTGGTTAATGATGATGATGATGTGGTTGATGATGATGATGATGTGGTTGATGATGATGATGATGATGTGGTTAATGATGATGATGATGTGGTTGATGATGATGATGTGGTTGATGATGATGATGATGTGGTTGATGATGATGATGATGTGGTTAATGATGATGATGTGGTAGATGATGATGATGTGGTTAATGATGATGATGATGTGGTTGATGATGATGATGATGTGGTAGATGATGATGATGATGATGTGGTTAATGATGATGATGATGATGTGGTTGATGATGATGATGTGGTTGATGATGATGATGATGATGTGGTTGATGATGATGATGATGATGTGGTTAATGATGATGATGATGTGGTTGATGATGATGATGATGTGGTAGATGATGATGATGATGTGGTTAATGATGATGATGATGATGTGGTTGATGATGATGATGTGGTTGATGATGATGATGTGGTTGATGATGTGGTTGATGATGATGTGGTTAATGATGATGATGATGTGGTTAATGATGATGATGATGTGGTTAATGATGATGATGATGTGGTTGATGATGATGATGATGATGATGATGTGGTTAATGTTGATGATGATGTGGTTGATGATGATGATGATGTGGTTGATGATGATGATGATGTGGTTGATGATGATGATGATGTGGTTAATGATGATGATGATGTGGTTGATGATGATGATGATGTGGTTGATGATGATGATGATGTGGTTGATGATGATGTGGTTAATGATGATGATGATGATGTGGTTGATGATGATGATGTGGTTAATGATGATGATGTGGATGATGTGGTTAATGATGATGATGATGTGGTTGATGATGATGATGATGTGGTTGATGATGATGATGATGATGTGGTTAATGATGATGATGATGATGTGGTTGATGATGTGGTTAATGATGATGATGATGATGTGGTTGATGATGATGATGATGTGGTTGATGATGATGATGATGTGGTTGATGATGATGATGATGTGGTTGATGATGATGATGATGTGGTTAATGATGATGATGATGTGGTTGATGATGATGATGATGTGGTTGATGATGATGATGATGTGGTTAATGATGATGATGATGATGTGGTAGATGATGATGATGTGGTTGATGATAATGATGATGATGATGTGGTTGATGATGATGATGTGGTTGATGATGATGATGTGGTTGATGATGATGATGTGGTTAATGATGATGATGTGGTTAATGATGATGATGATGTGGTTGATGATGATGATGTGGTTGATGATGAGGTTGATGATGATGTGGTTGATGATTATGTGGTTGATGATGATGTGGTTAATGATGTGGTTAATGATGATGATGATGTGGTTGATGATGATGATGTGGTTGATGATGATGATGATGTGGTTAATGATGATGATGATGTGGTTGATGATGATGATGTGGTTGATGATGAGGTTGATGATGATGTGGTTGATGATGATGTGGTTGATGATGATGTGGTTGATGATGTGGTTAATGATGATGATGATGATGATGTGGTTAATGATGATGTGGTTGATGATGATGATGTGGTTGATGATGATGATGTGGTTGATGATGATGATGATGATGATGATGTGGTTGATGATGATGATGATGTGGTTAATGATGATGATGATGATGTGGTTGATGTGGTTGATGTTGATGATGATGATGATGTGGTTAATGATGATGGTGATGATGATAATGTTGATACTTACTACTTTTGAGCTACTTTGGAACTACTTACTTACATGTTAGCTAACCCTTCCCCAAACCCTAACTTTAACCCTTTTAGCTAACCCTTCCCCAAACCCTAACTTTAACACTTTAACCTAACTCCTAAACGTAACCCTATGCCCTAGCAACCTAGCTAGAATTTGTAACATATCACACGTTTTGACAATTCGTAACATATTGTACGTTTTGCGAATCCGGGCATAGAATACGAATTGTAATTCGTAACATATCATACAAAATGGATGATGGACATCCACAAATTAATACATACTGTAACGACCCTGGGTTTATAAGAAACGTAACATATCATACTAAATGGAATGTCCCGATTTGAATAAGTAAAGAATAATACGAAATGCAATGATACCAGGTTGAAGCTCAGTTATACTATTTCTTCAAAAACAAAATAGTGTCTTGCGAAATATATCGACTTGTTTGCACAATGACATCTGCCAAGTACATACTTAAATCATCAGCCTTACTATATCGTTAAACTGTTGTGCGAGAAAAGTGGCATCAATGCAACTGCGCGCTGAACGGAAGCCTCCGCCCTCCCTGTCTCTCCTTCGATCAGACTAGTTTCGTAAACTGCTTGTGAAGATATGACAGTGTAGTTATCTCTAAATATAAACACAGACCTCCGCCTTTTCAAGGAGTGTGCTCACATCTCTCATTCCCTCTCTGCGTGACTAGTGCGAGGAGAGTTCTGAGAACTGACTTCGCTCAAACAAACGCAGCAGCGCGGTCATCCGACGAGACAGAGAAGAGGACAGGAAAAGGTGCATATCGCGAATTCCTCAAGGATGGAGGTAAGCAACAGTTGTTTAACACGTTTAGGATGAAGTGTTTGGACAGTAGGATTTCGTTGTAGATTAAAAAAAAATATATATATTCACGGAACTCAACTCTGCTGAAGTTGGTTTTAACAACTTGTGGAAGCAGACTCTGTCGCCTTGGAAATGTGGAGTTGTTGGCTACAATTCTCTGCGGTGCGATGTTATATCACAAACTATTTGCTTTGTATTTAATAAAAAATCTATTTTTCATTGGGGTTTAAAATGTACTTTCTAATATTGGCTAGTTAAGCCACCCTGTACTTTTTTTCTGTGAAGAATCTCTGATTCACATTTTATCAGTGGTGGAAAAAGTCCCCAGTTGTCATAGGCTACTTTAGTAAAAAGTAAATGTTATTGCTAAAATAATTTTTAAATCTTTATATTTAGCAAACCAAAACAGCACCATTTTCTTGTTTTTCCCTTGTATTTACTGGGGGACACGCCAACACTCAGACATTACAAACGAAACGTGTGTGTTTAGTGAGTACGCCAGATCAGAGGCAGTAGGGATGACCAGGGATGTTTCTCTTGATAAGTGTGTGAATATGAACATTTTCCTGTCCTGCTAAGCATTCAAAAAGGAACGAGTACATTCGGGTGTCAGGGAAAATGTACAGAGTAAAAAGTATATGATTTTCTTTAGGAATGTAGTGAAATTAAAGTACAAGTTGTCCAATATATAAATAGTAAAGTACAGATACCTCCCAAAAACTACTTAAGTAGTACTTTAAAGTATTTTTTTAAAAACTTAAGTACTTTACAGCATTGCAATTTTATAACCATTTTACTAAACATAGCACATCCAGTCAAGTGACCTTGGTCACAGCCTACTGGGTGGGCACAGACGTCAATTCAACGTCTATTTATTTTCATTGAAATGACATGGAAACAGTGCTGATTCAAGCAGTGTATTCCCAATGGGAGAGTTACGTACAGAAAACATCCACACAGTCAATCATTGTTGTGAGCATCGACGACCCACACTCTGATAACTGGAGAGACACTCACATGATACTCAGGGGTACATTCCAAATAGGCATCCTATTCCCTACGTAGTGCACTACTTCTCCCACATGGACAAGAGGAATACCTATAGTTGAAGTCGTAATGACTCCAAACTAAGTGTATGTAAACTTCCGACTTCAACTGTTGGTTTTCCCTCTTGTCCAGGTGGAAGAGTAGTGCACTACGTAGGGAATAGGATGACCATTTGGAATGTATCATGAGTCTCTCCAGAATACCTACGTCAGAATGCTGTTCATTGACTACAGCTCAGCCTTCAACACCGTAGTACCCTCCAAGCTCATCATTAAGCTCGGGGCCCTGGGTCTGAATCCCACCCTGTGCAAACTGGGTCCTGGACTTCCTGACGGGCCGCCACCCGGTTGGTGAAGGTAGGAACCAATACCTCTACTTCGCTGATCCTCAACACGGTGGCCCCACAAGGGTGCGTGCTCAGCCCCCTCCTGTTCTCCCTGTTCACCCATGACTGTGTGGCAATGCACGCCACCAACTCAATCATCAAGTTTGCAGACGACACAACAGTAGTAGGCTTGATTACCAACAATGACGAGACGGCCTACAGGGAGGAGGTGAGGGCACTCAGAGTGTGGTGCCAGGAAAATAACCTCTCCCTCAATGTCAACAAAACAAAGGAGCTGATCGTGGACTACAGGAGACAGCAGAGGGAGCACGCCCCTATCCACAGTTTTAAGTTCCTCTGCGTACACATCACTGACGATCTGAAATGGTCCACCCACACAGACAGCGTGGTGAAGAAGGCCTCTTCAGATCGCCTCTTCAACCTCAGGATGCTGACGAAATTTGTCTTGGCCCCTAAAACCCTCACATACTTTTACAGATGCACAATTGAGAGCATCCTGTCGGGCTGTATCACCGCCTGGAAAGGCAACTGCACTGCCCGTTGCACCGCCCGTTGCCTTACCAGGCTATTGCACTTTTAGAGCTAGGAACACAAGCATTTCACTACACCCACAATAACATCTGCTAAATATGTGCATGTGACCACTAAAATTTGATGTGATTTACTGAGCCATGTGGGCCCTGGTCAAAAGTAGTTCACCATGTACGGAATAGGGTGCTGTTTGGGACACAACTTCAGCAGACTTATACATCCCATGAAGAGAACAGAGAGGGGGATCCAACAAGTTGTTTACAATTTTGTAAGAAAAATCCATGAAGTCAGCTGAGTTCTCTAAAATCAATTAGCTGTTTCTCTTCTCTGTCTCCTTCTCTCTTCCTGGACTTGCCGTCTCCACCTCTGTTTCTCTTCTCTGTCTCCTTCTCTCTCCTGGACTTGCCGTCTCCACCTCTGTTTCTCTTCTCTGTCTCCTTCTCTCTTCCTGGACTTGCCTTCTCCACCTCTGTTTCTCTTCTCTGTCTCCTTCTCTCTCCTGGACTTGCCGTCTCCACCTCTGTTTCTCTTCTCTGTCTCCTTCTCTCTTCCTGGACTTGCCTTCTCCACCTCTGTTTCTCTTCTCTGTCTCCTTCTCTCTCCTGGACTTGCCGTCTCCACCTCTGTTTCTCTTCTCTGTCTCCTTCTCTCTTCCTGGACTTGCCGTCTCCACCTCTGTTTCTCTTCTCTGTCTCCTCTCTCTCTCCTGGACTTGCCGTCTCCACCTCTGTTTCTCTTCTCTGTCTCCTTCTCTCTTCCTGGACTTGCCTTCTCCACCTCTGTTTCTCTTCTCTGTCTCCTCTCTCTCTCCTGGACTTGCCTTCTCCACCTCTGTTTCTCTTCTCTGTCTCCTCTCTCTCTCCTGGACTTGCCGTCTCCACCTCTGAATGCTCTGGCTATGAAAAGCCAACTGACATTTACTCCTGAGGTGCTGACCTGTTGCACCCTTTACAACCACTTGTGCTGGTCTTCTATGAACGTCTTGATTAACTATCTGGCCTTAATGGCCAGGTACTCTTAAAATCTCCACCCGATTGATCAAATTAAATGTTTCGTAACACCAAAACTAGCTGCCCACCAAACGCAAAGGAGACGAAAACTTAACTTTGCTGGATTATTAAAACACATCATCCTGGGATGTTTTGAAACATGATATGGTGTGTTGTAACACCTTGACAGGGACTGGGAGACCTACCTTAAAAGGTTCAAAACACTATTTTGGTGTTTTAAGTTCTGTTTAGGACAGAATTAGATACCTTCTCGTTTGGGGACGTTTTATCTCTCTCTGTAGCTTCTAAACACTATGATGGTGTTTCACCCTCCTGTCTAGTGAAGAATTAGATCGCTCCTTCTGGAATATTCTAATGTTTAACATCTGATCATTTGCCAGTTTAACCATTTTTGGCAGCCATTGTTGTGCACAGTGCTCCAAACCACCAGCAGTGACTAGAGGTTTTACCAATGATGTACGTACCTGTATATAAACCCTGGATTGTTGATGCTGTGTATTGGCCATTGACAGGCTTTGAAGCCACCGGTCGGCCATATTGGTACTCCCCGGTAGGAACAGTCCTCCATGGGAATGGATGGAATTCTATTTCAATTAAATGTTTCAAGGACAAAATTACATGTATTTAAGTATTTCTTTGTTGTAGTGGGGACAGTAACATTAGTACTCCCCCCCCCCCCCCCCAAAAAAAAATATATTAAGGACATTTAAAAAAATATATTTTTACATTTTAAATGTTAATGTTTAGCTCACATACTTTTAAAGTATGCATTAAAGTGTCTGTCATAGAATAAACGTGGCAAAATGTATGTAGGCATTTATAAATGCATTTATATAGCTTTACAATGGAAGAGGCGTGCCAAGATGGCTGCCCTGTGGCTTCAATACAGCACCTCCTGTCAGTCATCCAGGGTTTATACACATTATTGGGTTTTACAGCAAGCATTGCAGGATACTATGGAAGTCCAGAGAGGACATATGAAGAAAAAAATTAAAAATAGTTCCCTATTTATCTCGCCGTCACTACATAACAAAAGTTGTTTTGTCGCGATCACGAGATAATCAAAAGTACCACACATCATCCATTGATCTGTTCGGATGCACGATAACCACAGGATAACCAAACATAGAGAACTGAGGGATTGAATTCATTGGAAGTCTAGTTTTAATCTCCTTGCCCTTTCTATCTTGACGTGTCTCTGTTTTCAGAGTATTGTGGGTAATTCAACATTTTAAGACTTAATGATAAAAAAAAATTACACAATGTTGTATGCATGTTTGGGGGGGAAAAAGTATAATCTTTATTGGTATTAAAAGCAGATTGTTGTGCCATGAGGTGCAATGGATCAGGATGAATGGTTATCCAATCACCTGATCTCAGGTTAGGTAGACTACTTGTCATGGTTTCATTACACAATCATGGTGTTTTGAGACTTTCTGTTTTTACGGGTACTTTCCGGGCCTTTCCAGGGAGTTTTTCCCTCTCCACTGTGCTTCTGCGTTGCTTGCTCTTGGTGGGTTTTAGGCTGGGTGTCTGTAAAGCTCTTTGGGGGGTTTTAGGCTGGGTGTCTGTAAAGCTCTTTGGGGGGTTTTAGGCTGGGTGTCTGTAAAGCACTTTGGGGGGTTTTAGGCTGGGTGTCTGTAAAGCTCTTTGGGGGGTTTTAGGCTGGGTGTCTGTAAAGCACTTTGGGGGTTTTAGGCTGGGTGTCTGTAAAGCTCTTTGGGGGTTTTAGGCCGGGTGTCTGTAAAGCACTTTGGGGGGTTTTAGGCTGGGTGTCTGTAAAGCTCTTTGGGGGGTTTTAGGCTGGGTGTCTGTAAAGCTCTTTGGGGGGTTTTAGGCTAGGTGTCTGTAAAGCTCTTTGGGGGGTTTTAGGCTGGGTGTCTGTAAAGCACTTTTGGGGGGTTTTAGGCTGGGTGTCTGTAAAGCACTTTTGGGGGGTTTTAGGCTGGGTGTCTGTAAAGCACTTTGGGGGGTTTTAGGCTGGGTGTCTGTAAAGGTCTTTGGGGGGTTTTAGGCTGGGTGTCTGTAAAGCACTTTGGGGGGTTTTAGGCTGGGTGTCTGTAAAGGTCTTTGGGGGGTTTTAGGCTGGGTGTCTGTAAAGCACTTTGGGGGGTTTTAGGCTGGGTGTCTGTAAAGCACTTTGGGGGGTTTTAGGCTGGGTGTCTGTAAAGTACTTTGGGGGGGGGTTTAGGCTGGGTGTCTGTAAAGCACTTTGGGGGGGGGGTTTAGGCTGGGTGTCTGTAAAGCACTTTGGGGGGTTTTAGGCTGGGTGTCTGTAAAGTACTTTGGGGGGGGGGTTTAGGCTGGGTGTCTGTAAAGCACTTTGGGGGGGGGGTTTAGGCTGGGTGTCTGTAAAGCACTTTGGGGGGTTTTAGGCTGGGTGTCTGTAAAGCTCTTTGGGGGGTTTTAGGCTGGGTGTCTGTAAAGCTCTTTGGGGGTTTTAGGCTGGGTGTCTGTAAAGCTCTTTGGGGGTTTTAGGCTGGGTGTCTGTAAAGCTCTTTGGGGGGTTTTAGGCTGGGTGTCTGTAAAGCACTTTGGGGGGTTTTAGGCTGGGTGTCTGTAAAGCTCTTTGGGGGTTTTAGGCTGGGTGTCTGTAAAGCTCTTTGGGGGTTTTAGGCTGGGTGTCTGTAAAGCACTTTGGGGGTTTTAGGCTGGGTGTCTGTAAAGCTCTTTGGGGGTTTTAGGCTGGGTGTCTGTAAAGCTCTTTGGGGGTTTTAGGCTGGGTGTCTGTAAAGCTCTTTGGGGGTTTTAGGCTGGGTGTCTGTAAAGCACTTTGGGGGTTTTAGGCTGGGTGTCTGTAAAGCACTTTGGGGGTTTTAGGCTGGGTGTCTGTAAAGCTCTTTGGGGGGTTTTAGGCTGGGTGTCTGTAAAGCTCTTTGGTGGGTTTTAGGCTGGGTGTCTGTAAAGGTATTTGGGGGGTTTTAGGCTGGGTGTCTGTAAAGCACTTTGGGGGTTTTAGGCTGGGTGTCTGTAAAGCTCTTTGGGGGTTTTAGGCTGGGTGTCTGTAAAGCTCTTTGGGGGGTTTTAGGCTGGGTGTCTGTAAAGCACTTTGGGGGTTTTAGGCTGGGTGTCTGTAAAGCTCTTTGGGGGGTTTTAGGCTGGGTGTCTGTAAAGCACTTTGGGGGGTTTTAGGCTGGGTGTCTGTAAAGCTCTTTGGGGGGTTTTAGGCTGGGTGTCTGTAAAGCTCTTTGGGGGGTTTTAGGCTGGGTGTCTGTAAAGCTCTTTGGGGGTTTTAGGCTGGGTGTCTGTAAAGCTCTTTGGGGGGTTTTAGGCTGGGTGTCTGTAAAGCTCTTTGGGGGGTTTTAGGCTGGGTGTCTGTAAAGCACTTTTGGGGGGTTTTAGGCTAGGTGTCTGTAAAGCTCTTTGGGGGGTTTTAGGCTGGGTGTCTGTAAAGCACTTTTGGGGGGTTTTAGGCTAGGTGTCTGTAAAGCTCTTTGGGGGTTTTAGGCTGGGTGTCTGTAAAGCTCTTTGGGGGGTTTTAGGCTGGGTGTCTGTAAAGCACTTTTGGGGGGTTTTAGGCTGGGTGTCTGTAAAGCACTTTTGGGGGGTTTTAGGCTGGGTGTCTGTAAAGCACTTTTGGGGGGTTTTAGGCTGGGTGTCTGTAAAGCACTTTGGGGGGTTTTAGGCTGGGTGTCTGTAAAGCACTTTGGGGGGTTTTAGGCTGGGTGTCTGTAAAGTACTTTGGGGGGGGGTTTAGGCTGGGTGTCTGTAAAGCACTTTGGGGGGGGGGGTTTAGGCTGGGTGTCTGTAAAGCACTTTGGGGGGTTTTAGGCTGGGTGTCTGTAAAGCTCTTTGGGGGGTTTTAGGCTGGGTGTCTGTAAAGCTCTTTGGGGGTTTTAGGCTGGGTGTCTGTAAAGCTCTTTGGGGGTTTTAGGCTGGGTGTCTGTAAAGCTCTTTGGGGGTTTTAGGCTGGGTGTCTGTAAAGGTATTTGGGGGGTTTTAGGCTGGGTGTCTGTAAAGCACTTTGGGGGTTTTAGGCTGGGTGTCTGTAAAGCTCTTTGGGGGGTTTTAGGCTGGGTGTCTGTAAAGCTCTTTGGGGGTTTTAGGCTGGGTGTCTGTAAAGCACTTTTGGGCGGTTTTAGGCTAGGTGTCTGTAAAGCTCTTTGGGGGGTTTTAGGCTGGGTGTCTGTAAAGCACTTTTGGGGGGTTTTAGGCTGGGTGTCTGTAAAGCACTTTTGGGGGGTTTTAGGCTGGGTGTCTGTAAAGCACTTTGGGGGGTTTTAGGCTGGGTGTCTGTAAAGGTCTTTGGGGGGTTTTAGGCTGGGTGTCTGTAAAGCACTTTGGGGGGTTTTAGGCTGGGTGTCTGTAAAGTACTTTGGGGGGGGGGTTTAGGCTGGGTGTCTGTAAAGCACTTTGGGGGGGGGGTTTAGGCTGGGTGTCTGTAAAGCACTTTGGGGGGTTTTAGGCTGGGTGTCTGTAAAGCTCTTTGGGGGGTTTTAGGCTGGGTGTCTGTAAAGCTCTTTGGGGGTTTTAGGCTGGGTGTCTGTAAAGCTCTTTGGGGGTTTTAGGCTGGGTGTCTGTAAAGCTCTTTGGGGGGTTTTAGGCTGGGTGTCTGTAAAGCACTTTGGGGGGTTTTAGGCTGGGTGTCTGTAAAGCTCTTTGGGGGTTTTAGGCTGGGTATCTGTAAAGCTCTTTGGGGGGTTTTAGGCTGGGTGTCTGTAAAGCTCTTTGGGGGGTTTTAGGCTGGGTGTCTGTAAAGCTCTTTGGGGGTTTTAGGCTGGGTGTCTGTAAAGCTCTTTGGGGGTTTTAGGCTGGGTGTCTGTAAAGCTCTTTGGGGGTTTTAGGCTGGGTATCTGTAAAGCTCTTTGGGGGGTTTTAGGCTGGGTGTCTGTAAAGCTCTTTGGGGGGTTTTAGGCTGGGTGTCTGTAAAGTTCTTTGTGGGTTTTAGGCTGGGTGTCTGTAAAGCACTTTGACAACTGCTGATGTAAAAGGGGCTTTATAAAATAAATGGTATTGATTACAGACAACATATGGAGTCTACGGTAGATGGGCTTGTCGTGTCTTTGGCATCATTAAAACTGAAGACTTATCTTTATCAAAATTCATAATTTTCCTAATATTGATATTTTAATATCTGATCAATTAGTCTTCTGATTAATGAATTATTCTTTACCTCACGTCAGTCTCATTCCAAACGTCGTAAATTGTTGGTTATCTGTACGAACCCAGTCTTCACTATGAGTCATCCATACATCAATTGTCTTAAAATCATTTATTTACTAAGTAATTCACAGAACACAGATTAGAACTGTGCTCATGGGCGGTCCTCTGACTCAGTTAAACTCCTAAGGGAATTGGAGTTTCCCTCATTAAACAGTCTAAAGTCACATTACATAATTTCACAAATAGTTCCATCTTTACCTCTCTGACCACAGCAGCCTGGGTGTAGGAGACAGAGAGAGGGGGATGGTGCAGAGGTAGGGGGGTTGTCCTCGCTGTGTCCAAAGAGGGCAACGTCATGACAGGCTACAGACCACCTATGGATTCTATAGTAAATCTATACACTGAGTGAACAAAACATTAGGAACACCTTCCTAATATTGAGTTGCACCCCCCTTTCCCCCTCAGAACAACCTCAATTAGTCGGGGAATGGAGTCTACAAGGTGTCAAAAGTGTTCCATAGGAATGCTGGCCCATGTTGACTCCAATGCTTCCCACAGGGATGCTGGCCCATGTTGACTCCAGTGCTTCCCACAGGGAGGCTGGCCCATGTTGACTCCAATGCTTCCCTCAGGGATGCTGGCCCATGTTGACTCCAGTGCTTCCCACAGGGATGGTGGCCCATGTTGACTCCAATGCTTCCCACAGGGAGGCTGGCCCATGTTAACTCCAATGCTTCCCACAGGGAGGATGGCCCATGTTGACTCCAATGCTTCCCACAGGAATGCTGGCCCATGTTGACTCCAATGCTTCCCACAGGGAGGATGGCCCATGTTAACTCCAATGCTTCCCACAGGGAGGATGGCCCATGTTGACTCCAATGCTTCCCTCAGGGATGCTGGCCCATGTTGACTCCAGTGCTTCCCACAGGGATGCTGGCCCATGTTGACTCCAATGCTTCCCACAGGGATGCTGGCCCATGTTGACTCCAATGCTTCCCACAGGGAGGCTGGCCCATGTTGACTCCAATGCTTCCCACAGGAATGCTGGCCCATGTTGACTCCAATGCTTCCCACAGGGAGGATGGCCCATGTTAACTCCAATGCTTCCCACAGGGAGGCTGGCCCATGTTGACTCCAATGCTTCCCACAGGGAGGATGGCCCATGTTAACTCCAATGCTTCCCACAGGGAGGCTGGCCCATGTTGACTCCAATGCTTCCCACAGGGATGCTGGCCCATGTTGACTCCAGTGCTTCCCACAGGGATGCTGGCCCATGTTGACTCCAGTGCTTCCCACAGGGATGCTGGCCCATGTTGACTCCAGTGCTTCCCACAGGGATGCTGGCCCATGTTGACTCCAATGCTTCCCACAGGGATGCTGGCCCATGTTGACTCCAGTGCTTCCCACAGGGATGCTGGCCCATGTTGACTCCAATGCTTCCCACAGGAATGCTGGCCCATGTTGACTCCAATGCTTCCCACAGGGATGCTGGCCCATGTTGACTCCAGTGCTTCCCACAGGGATGCTGGCCCATGTTGACTCCAATGCTTCCCACAAGGATGCTGGCCCATGTTGACTCCAATGCTTCCCACAAGGATGCTGGCCCATGTTGACTCCAGTGCTTCCCACAGGGATGCTGGGCCATGTTGACTCCAATGCTTCCCACAGGGATGCTGGCCCATGTTGACTCCAATGCTTCCCACAGGAATGCTGGCCCATGTTGACTCCAATGCTTCCCACAGGGTTGCTGGCCCATGTTGACTCCAGTGCTTCCCACAGGGATGCTGGGCCATGTTGACTCCAGTGCTTCCCACAGGGATGCTGGCCCATGTTGACTCCAATGCTTCCCACAGGAATCCTGGCCCATGTTGACTCCAATGCTTCCCACAGTTGTGTCAATTGGCTGGATGTCCTTTTCTGGATACAGCAGCGTTGCAGTTCTTGACACATTCTACCAGAAAAAAGTTTCAAAAAGTATTATAAATAAATATATACAGTAATGTGGATGTATAGACCATTGAAGACAGTGATGCCGAAACGTTGGTGTTTTGCCCAATAAATTACTGGGAGTTTATATATAGAGTGTGTGACTCTCTTTATTTATTATTATAGTTTATAGTTTATTAGTCAGCATCTCTGGGTGTGCGACTGCTCATGCTTTTTATTGAAGTAACGACCCATGCCATCTACAGTTGAAGTCGGAAGTTTACATACACTTAGGTTAAGAGTCATTAAAACTCGTTTTTCAACCACTCCACAAATTTCTTGTTAAAACCTCTAACGAGTCACAAACCCGGATCCGGGATCCCCCCCATCAAAAAAGCTGACTAGCATAGCCTAGCCTAAAGCCACAGGGATATCATATAATAAAATGTTCATGAAATCACAAGTCCAAGACACCAGATGAAAGATACACATCTTGTGAATCCAGCCATCATTTCTGATTTTTAAAATGTTTTACAGGGAAGACACAATATGTATTTCTATTAGCTAACCACCATAGCAAAAGACAACTTTTTTTTCTCCACCATTTTTTTCCTGCATAGGTAGCTATCACAAATTCGACCAAATAAAGATATAAATAGTCACTAACCAAGAAACAACTTCATCAGATGACAGTCTGATAACATATTTATTGTATAGCATATGTTTTGTTCGAAAAATGTGCATATTTCAGGTATAAATCATAGTTTTACATTGCAGCCACCATCACAACTCTCACCAAAGCAACTAGAATAACTACAGAGAGCAACGTGAATTACCTAAATACTCATCATAAAACATTTATGAAAAATACACAGCGTACAGCAAATGAAAGACAAAGATCTTGTGAATCCAGACAATATTTCAGATTTTTTAAGTGTTTTACAGCGAAAACACAATTTAGCATTATATTAGCTTACTACAATAGCCAACCACACAACAGCATTGATTCATGCACGTTAGCGATAACGAATAAACCAGCAAAAGATATTAATTTTTTCACTAACCTTCTCAAAACTTCATCAGATGACAGTCCTATAACATCATATTACACAATACATATATTGTTTGTTCGAAAATGTGCATATTTAGCGGCACAAATCGTGGTTATACAATGAGATCGTGGTTATACAAAGCTGCCAACAAAATGTCGGGAGAAATCTTGGGAGAGGCACCTAATCTAATCAATAACTAATCATAAACTTGACTAAAAAATACAGGTTGGACAGCAAATGAAAGATACATTAGTTCTTAATGCAACCGCTGTGTTAGATTTTTAAAATTAACGTTACTACGACATACAGCGTGCGCTAAAGCGAGACCGCACCGAAATTAATGGCGGAATAATAGTTTTACATTTTTCAACAGAACAACGAATTAACATCATAAATAGTTCTTACTTTTTGATGAGCTTCCATCAGAATCTTGTGCAAGTACAATTGTAAAGAGTAGGGCCATCAACACACTTACAACCAGTACACAGTGTAAAGAGTAGGGCCATGTAACACACTTACAACCGTAACACAGTGTAAGAGTAGGGCCATGAACACACTTACAACCAGTAACCACAGTGTAAAGAGTAGGGCCATGTACACACACTTACAACCACAGTAACACAGTGTAAAGTAGTAGGGCCATGTAACACACTTACAACCCAGTAACACAGTGTAAAGAGTAGGGCCATGTAACACACTTACACCAGTAACACAGTGTAAAGAGTAGGGCCATGCACACACTTACAACCAGTAACACAGTGTAAAGATTGAGGGCCCTGACACACTTACAACCAGTAACACAGTGTAAAGAGTAGGGACATCAACACACTTACAACCAGTAACACAGTGTAAAGAGTAGGGCCATGTAACACACTTACAACCAGTAACACGAGTGTAAAGAGTAGGGCCATGAACACACTTACAACCAGTAACACAGTGTAAAGAGTAGGGCCATGTAACACACTTACAACCAGTAACCAGTGTAGAGTAGGCATGTACACACTTACAACCAGTAACACATGTAAAGAGTAGGCCATGCAACACACTTACAACCAGTAACACAGTGTAAAGAGTAGGGCCTGCAACACACTTACAACCATACAC
The DNA here is from genome assembly GCF_016432855.1 of Salvelinus namaycush. Taxonomy (NCBI): domain Eukaryota; kingdom Metazoa; phylum Chordata; class Actinopteri; order Salmoniformes; family Salmonidae; genus Salvelinus; species Salvelinus namaycush. The sequence continues at coordinate 5,553,143 of NC_052329.1, read as the reverse complement.
AGTGTAAAGAGTAGGGCCATGTAACACCACTTTACAACCATAACCACTTACAACCAGTAACACGTGTAAAAGAGTAGGGCCATGTACACCACTTACAACCAGTAACACAGTGTAAAGAGTAGGGCCATGTACACTTACACCAAACACACTTACAACCAGTAACACAGTGTAAGAGTAGGGCCATGCAACACACTTACAACCAGTAACACAGTGTAAAGAGTAGGGCCATACAACACACTTACAACCAGTAACACAGTGTAAGAGTAGTGCCATGCAACACACTTACAACCATATAACACAGTGTAAAGAGTAGGGCCATGTAACACACTTACAACCAGTAACACAGTGTAAAGAGTAGGGCCATCACACACTTACAACCCAGTAACACAGTGTAAGAGTAGGGCCATGTAACACACTTACAACCAGTAACACAGTGTAAAGAGTAGGGCCATACAACACACTTACAAAAACCAGTAACACAGTGTAAAGAGTAGGGCCTGCAACACACTTACAACCAGTAACACAGTGTAAAAGAGTAGGGCCATGCAACACACTTTACCAACCAGTAACACAGTGTAAAGAGTAGGGCCATGTAACCACACTTACAACCATAACACAGTGTAAGAGTAGAGGGCCATGTAACACACTTACAACCAGTAACACAGTGTAAGAGTAGGCCATGCAACACACTTACAACCAGTAACACAGTGTAAAGAGTAGGGCCATGAACACACTTACAACCAGTAACACAGTGTAAAGAGTAGGGGCCATGTAACAACACTTTACAACCAGTAACACAGTGTAAAGAGTAGGGCCATGCAAACACACTTACAAACCAGTAACACAGTGTAAAGAGTAGGGCCATGAACACACTTACAACCAGTAACACAGTGTAAGAGTAGGCCATGCAACACACTTACAACCTAACACAGCGTAAAGAGTAGGCCATGTAACACACTTACAACCAGTAACACAGTGTAAAGAGTAGGGCCATGTAACACACTTACAACCAGTAAACACAGTGTAAAGAGTAGGCCATGCAACACACTTACAACCAGTAACACAGTGTAAAGAGTAGGCCATGACAACACTTACAACCAGTACACAGTGTAAAGAGAGGGCCATGTAACACACTTACAACCAGTAACACAGTGTAAGAGTAGGGCCATCAACACACTTACAACCAGTAACACAGTGTAAAGAGAGGGCCATCAACACCTACAACCAGTAACACAGTGTAAAGAGTAGGGCATCACACACTTACAACCAGTAACACAGTGTAAAGAGTAGGGCCATCAACACACTTACAACCAGTACACAGTGTAAAGAGTAGGGCATGTAACACACTTACAACCAGTAACACAGTGTAAAGAGTAGGGCCATACAACACACTACAACCAGTAACACAGGGTAAAGAGTAGGGCCATGTAACACACTTACAACCAGTAACACAGTGTAAAGAGTAGGGCCATGTAACACACTTCAACCAGTAACACAGTGTAAAGAGTAGGCCATGTTAACACACTTACAACCAGTAACACAGTGTAAAGAGTAGGGCCATGCAACACACTTACAACCATGTAACACACTTACAACCAGTAACACAGTGTAAAGAGTATGGGACCATGTACACACTTACAACCAGTAACACAGTGTAAAGAGTAGGGCCATGCAACACAACTTACACCAGTAACACAGTGTAAAGAGTAGGGCCATCACACACTTACAACAGTAACACAGTGTAAAGAGTAGGGCCATTGTAACACACTTACAACCAGTAACACAGTGTAAAGAGTAGGGGCCATGTAACACACTTCAACCAGTAACACAGTGTAAAGAGTAGGGCCATGCAACACTTACAACCAGTAACACAGTGTAAAGAGTAGGGCCATGAACAACTTACAACCAGTAACACAGTGTAAAGAGTAGGGCCATGTAACACACTTACAACCAGTAACACACAGTGTAAAGAGTAGGGCCATGCAACACACTTACAACCAGTAACACAGTGTAAAGATTAGGGCCATGACACACTTACAACCAGTAACACAGTTTAAAGAGTAGGGCCATGTACACACTTACACCGTAACACAGTGTAAGAGTTAGGGGCCATGTACACACTTACAACCAGTACACAGTGTAAAGAGTAGGGCCATGTAACACACTTACAACCAGTAACACAGTGTAAAGAGTAGGGCCATGTAACACACTTACAACCAGTAACACAGTGTAAAGAGTAGGGCCATGTAACACACTTACAACCGTAACACAGTAAAGAGTAGGGCCATAACACACTTACAACCAGTAACACAGTGTAAAGAGTAGGGGCCATGTAACACACTTACAACCAGTAACACAGTGTAAAGAGTAGGGCCATGTAACACACTTACAACCAGTAACACAGTGTAAGAGTAGGGCCATAACACACTTACAACCAGTAACACAGTGTAAAGAGTAGGGCCATGCAACACACTTACAACCAGTAACACAGTGTAAAGAGTAGGGCCATGCAACACACTTACAACCAGTAACACAGTGTAAAGAGTAGGGCCATGTAACACACTTACAACCAGTAACACAGTGTAAAGAGTAGGGGCCATGTAACACACTTACAACCAGTAACACAGTGTAAAGAGTAGGGCCATGTAACACACTTACAACCAGTAACACAGTGTAAAGAGTAGGGCCATGTAACACACTTACAACCAGTAACACAGTGTAAAGAGTAGGGCCATGTAACACACTAACAACCAGTAACACAGTGTAAAGAGTAGGGCCAGCACACTTACAACCAGTACACAGTGTAAAGAGTAGGGCCATGCAACACACTTACAACCAGTAAACAGTGTAAAGAGTAGGGCCATGTAACACACCTTACAACCAGTAACACAGTGTAAAGAGTAGGGCCATGTAACACACTTACAACCGTAACACAGTGTAAAGATAGGGCCATGCACACACTTACAACCAGTAACACAGTGTAAAGAGTAGGGCCATGACACACTTACAACCAGTAACACAGTGTAAAGGTAGGGCATCAACACACTTACAACCAGTACACAGTGTAAAGAGTAGGGCCATGTAACACACTTACACCAGTAAACACAGTGTAAAGAGTAGGGCCATGCACACACTTACAACCAGTAACACAGTGTAAAGAGTAGGGCCATGTAACACACTTACAACCAGTACACAGTGTAAAGAGTAGGGCCAGTCAACACACACTTACAACCAGTAACACAGTGTAAAGAGTAGGCCACTTCACACAACTTACAACCAGTAACACAGTGTAAAGAGTAGGGCCATAACACACTTAACACCAGTAACACACGTGTAAAGCAGTAACACACTTACAACAGTAACCACATGTAAAGAGCAGCACATTACAACAGCACATGTAAGAGGCCTAACACACTTACAACCAGTAACACAGTGTAAAGAGTGGCCATGCAACACCTTACAACAGTAAACACAGTGTAAAGAGTAGGGGCCATGCAACACACTTACAACCAGTAACACAGTGTAAGAGTAGGGCCATGTACACACTTTACAACCAGTAACACACTTACAACCAGTAACACACATTAAACCATAACACACTTACAACCAGTAACACTTAAAGCAACCTGAACACACTTACAACAGTAACACAGTGTAAAGAGTAGGCCATGCAACACACTTACAACCAGTGTAAACACAGTGTAAAGAGTAGGGCCATGAACACCTTACAACCAGTAACACAGTGTAAAGAGTAGGCCATGTAACACACTTACAACCAGTAACACAGTGTAAAAGAGTAGGGCCATGTAACACACTTACAACCAGTAACACAGTGTAAAGAGTAGGGCCATGAACACACTTACAACCAGTAACACAGTGTAAAGAGTAGGGGCCATGCAACACACTTACAACCAGTACACAGTGTAAAGAGTAGGGCCATGCAACACACTTACAACCAGTAACACAGTGTAAAGAGTAGGGCCATGAAACACTTACAACCAGTAACACAGTGTAAAGAGTGGGGCCATGCAACACACTTACAACCAGTAACACAGTGTAAAGGAGTAGGGCCATCAACACACTTACAACCAGTAACACAGTGTAAAGAGTAGGGCCATGTAACACACTTACACCAGTAACACAGTGTAAAGAGTAGGGCCATCAACACACTACAACCAGTAACACAGTGTAAAGAGTAGGGCCTGCAACACACTTACAACCGTAACACAGTGTTAAAGAGTAGGGGCATAACACACTTACAACCAGTAACAACCAGTGTAAAGAGTGGGCCATGCAACCACTTACAACCAGTAACACAGTGTAAGAGTAGGGCAAGCAACACACTTACAACCAGTAACACAGTGTAAAGAGTAGGGCCATGTAACACACTTACAACCAGTAACACAGTGTAAAGAGTAGGGCCATGCAACACACTTACAACCAGTAAACACAAGTGTAAAGAGGTAGGGGCCCGCCACA
>NC_052329.1:5517102-5548564 GCF_016432855.1 Salvelinus namaycush | reverse complement strand
GCACCCAAAGTACATTCATCTCTAGGAGACAGAAAATCGTCTCCTTCCTGAGCGGTATGACGGCTGCGTGGTCCCATGGTGTTTATACTTGCGTACTATTGTGTACAGATGAACGTGGTACCTTCAGGCGTTTGGAAATTGCTCCCAAGGATGAACCAGACTTGTGGAGGTCCACAATTTTTTTCTGAGGTCTTCGCTGATTTCTTTTGATTTTCCCATGATGTCAGGCAAAGAGGCACTGAGTTTGAAGGTATGGCCTTGAAATACATCCACAGGTACACCTCCAAATGACTCAAATGATGTCAATTAGCCTATCAGAAGCTTCTAAAGCCATGACATCATTTTCTGGAATTTTCCAAGCTGTTTAAAGACACAGTTAACTTAGTGTATGTAAACTTCTGACCCACTGGAATTGTGATAGTGAATTATAAGTGAAATAATCCGTCTGTAAACAATTGTTGGAAAAATGACTTGTGTCACGCACAAAGTAGATGTCCTAACCGACTTGCCAAAACTATAGTTTGTTAAAACTTCTTGTCAATAGGGGGGCGCCATTTCGACTTTGTAAAAATTCGGTCCCAAATTAAACTGCCTCGTACTCAATTCTTGCTCGTACAATATGCATATTATTATTACTATTGGATAGAAAACACTCTCTAGTTTCTAAAACCGTTTGAAATATCTGTGAGTAAAACAGAACTCAAGTTGCAGCTAACTTCCTGTCAGGAAGTGAGAAATCTGAAATCGATGCTCTGTTCCAGGGTCAGTTTATTAAATTGCATGTTATCTATGAGTGACATGCACTGCATACGATTTCCCCTAGATGTCAGTAAGCAGTGAGAATTGGAATGGTGTTGCTAGGCAGATCTGAGGCCATATAAAGGCTCATGGAACCGGGGGTGCACTCTTTTCAACGTTCGTCATGCGCCAAAGGAGGACCTCAGGATGGCATTCTGAAAAGCTCCGTTATAGGCCTTAGATATATCCGGCTCTGATTTTATTCGTATAGGTGTTAAAGACATCATAATGTAGTTATTTTAAACCGAGTTAATCAGTTTATATCAGTATATTGCGATTTTCGGATATTCTTTGTGCTGCGTTATGAAGAGTTGGGCAGTCTGGGCCACATAGCTAATGTTTGCTGCTAATCCTAAGTTGAAGACGGCAAACTACAACCGAGCAACGATGATTCTGGACAAAGTACATGTTACTGGTTGTAAGTTGGTAAGTGTTGCATGGCCCTACTCTTTACACTGTGTTACTGGTTGTAAGTGTGTTACATGGCCCTACTCTTTACACTGTGTTACTGGTTGTAAGTGTGTTACATGGCCCTACTCTTTACACTGTGTTACTGGTTGTAAGTGTGTTACATGGCCCTACTCTTTACACTGTGTTACTGGTTGTAAGTGTGTTGATGGCCCTACTCTTTACACTGTGTTACTGGTTGTAAGTGTGTTACATGGCCCCTACTCTTTACACTGTGTTACTGGTTGTAAGTGTGTTGCATGGCCCTACTCTTTACACTGTGTTACTGGTTGTAAGTGTGTTGATGGCCCTACTCTTTACACTGTGTTACTGGTTGTAAGTGTGTTGATGGCCCCTACTCTTTACACTGTGTTACTGGTTGTAAGTGTGTTGATGGCCCTACTCTTTACACTGTGTTACTGGTTGTAAGTGTGTTACATGGCCCTACTCTTTACACTGTGTTACTGGTTGTAAGTGTGTTACATGGCCCTACTCTTTACACTGTGTTACTGGTTGTAAGTGTGTTGATGGCCCTACTCTTTACACTGTGTTACTGGTTGTAAGTGTGTTACATGGCCCTACTCTTTACACTGTGTTACTGGTTGTAAGTGTGTTACATGGCCCTACTCTTTACACTGTGTTACTGGTTGTAAGTGTGTTGCATGGCCCTACTCTTTACACTGTGTTACTGGTTGTAAGTGTGTTGCATGGCCCTACTCTTTACACTGTGTTACTGGTTGTAAGTGTGTTGCATGGCCCTACTCTTTACACTGTGTTACTGGTTGTAAGTGTGTTACATGGCCCTACTCTTTACACTGTGTTACTGGTTGTAAGTGTGTTAGCATGGCCCTACTCTTTACACTGTGTTACTGGTTGTAAGTGTGTTGCATGGCCCTACTCTTTACACTGTGTTACTGGTTGTAAGTGTGTTACATGGCCCTACTCTTTACACTGTGTTACTGGTTGTAAGTGTGTTACATGGCCCTACTCTTTACACTGTGTTACTGGTTGTAAGTGTGTTGCATGGCCCTACTCTTTACACTGTGTTACTGGTTGTAAGTGTGTTGATGGCCCTACTCTTTACACTGTGTTACTGGTTGTAAGTGTGTTACATGGCCCTACTCTTTACACTGTGTTACTGGTTGTAAGTGTGTTACATGGCCCTACTCTTTACACTGTGTTACTGGTTGTAAGTGTGTTGCATGGCCCCTACTCTTTACACTGTGTTACTGGTTGTAAGTGTGTTGCATGGCCCTACTCTTTACACTGTGTTACTGGTTGTAAGTGTGTTACATGGCCCTACTCTTTACACTGTGTTACTGGTTGTAAGTGTGTTACATGGCCCTACTCTTTACACTGTGTTACTGGTTGTAAGTGTGTTGCATGGCCCTACTCTTTACACTGTGTTACTGGTTGTAAGTGTGTTGCATGGCCCTACTCTTTACACTGTGTTACTGGTTGTAAGTGTGTTGCATGGCCCTACTCTTTACACTGTGTTACTGGTTGTAAGTGTGTTACATGGCCCTACTCTTTACACTGTGTTACTGGTTGTAAGTGTGTTACATGGCCCTACTCTTTACACTGTGTTACTGGTTGTAAGTGTGTTACATGGCCCTACTCTTTACACTGTGTTACTGGTTGTAAGTGTGTTACATGGCCCTACTCTTTACACTGTGTTACTGGTTGTAAGTGTGTTGCATGGCCCTACTCTTTACACTGTGTTACTGGTTGTAAGTGTGTTGCATGGCCCTACTCTTTACACTGTGTTACTGGTTGTAAGTGTGTTACATGGCCCTACTCTTTACACTGTGTTACTGGTTGTAAGTGTGTTACATGGCCCTACTCTTTACACTGTGTTACTGGTTGTAAGTGTGTTACATGGCCCTACTCTTTACACTGTGTTACTGGTTGTAAGTGTGTTACATGGCCCTACTCTTTACACTGTGTTACTGGTTGTAAGTGTGTTGCATGGCCCTACTCTTTACACTGTGTTACTGGTTGTAAGTGTGTTACATGGCCCTACTCTTTACACTGTGTTACTGGTTGTAAGTGTGTTGCATGGCCCTACTCTTTACACTGTGTTACTGGTTGTAAGTGTGTTACATGGCCCTACTCTTTACACTGTGTTACTGGTTGTAAGTGTGTTACATGGCCCTACTCTTTACACTGTGTTACTGGTTGTAAGTGTGTTACATGGCCCTACTCTTTACACTGTGTTACTGGTTGTAAGTGTGTTACATGGCCCTACTCTTTACACTGTGTTACTGGTTGTAAGTGTGTTACATGGCCCTACTCTTTACACTGTGTTACTGGTTGTAAGTGTGTTACATGGCCCTACTCTTTACACTGTGTTACTGGTTGTAAGTGTGTTGCATGGCCCTACTCTTTACACTGTGTTACTGGTTGTAAGTGTGTTGCATGGCCCTACTCTTTACACTGTGTTACTGGTTGTAAGTGTGTTGCATGGCCCTACTCTTTACACTGTGTTACTGGTTGTAAGTGTGTTGATGGCCCTACTCTTTACACTGTGTTACTGGTTGTAAGTGTGTTACATGGCCCTACTCTTTACACTGTGTTACTGGTTGTAAGTGTGTTGATGGCCCTACTCTTTACACTGTGTTACTGGTTGTAAGTGTGTTGCATGGCCCTACTCTTTACACTGTGTTACTGGTTGTAAGTGTGTTGCATGGCCCTACTCTTTACACTGTGTTACTGGTTGTAAGTGTGTTGCATGGCCCTACTCTTTACACTGTGTTACTGGTTGTAAGTGTGTTGATGGCCCTACTCTTTACACTGTGTTACTGGTTGTAAGTGTGTTGCATGGCCCTACTCTTTACACTGTGTTACTGGTTGTAAGTGTGTTGATGGCCCTACTCTTTACACTGTGTTACTGGTTGTAAGTGTGTTACATGGCCCTACTCTTTACACTGTGTTACTGGTTGTAAGTGTGTTGCATGGCCCTACTCTTTACACTGTGTTACTGGTTGTAAGTGTGTTGATGGCCCTACTCTTTACACTGTGTTACTGGTTGTAAGTGTGTTGCATGGCCCTACTCTTTACACTGTGTTACTGGTTGTAAGTGTGTTGATGGCCCTACTCTTTACACTGTGTTACTGGTTGTAAGTGTGTTACTGGTTGTAAGTGTGTTGATGGCCCTACTCTTTACACTGTGTTACTGGTTGTAAGTGTGTTACATGGCCCTACTCTTTACACTGTGTTACTGGTTGTAAGTGTGTTGCATGGCCCTACTCTTTACACTGTGTTACTGGTTGTAAGTGTGTTGCATGGCCCTACTCTTTACACTGTGTTACTGGTTGTAAGTGTGTTACATGGCCCCTACTCTTTACACTGTGTTACTGGTTGTAAGTGTGTTACATGGCCCTACTCTTTACACTGTGTTACTGGTTGTAAGTGTGTTACATGGCCCTACTCTTTACACTGTGTTACTGGTTGTAAGTGTGTTACATGGCCCTACTCTTTACACTGTGTTACTGGTTGTAAGTGTGTTACATGGCCCCTACTCTTTACACTGTGTTACTGGTTGTAAGTGTGTTGATGGCCCTACTCTTTACACTGTGTTACTGGTTGTAAGTGTGTTACATGGCCCTACTCTTTACACTGTGTTACTGGTTGTAAGTGTGTTGCATGGCCCTACTCTTTACACTGTGTTACTGGTTGTAAGTGTGTTGCATGGCCCTACTCTTTACACTGTGTTACTGGTTGTAAGTGTGTTACATGGCCCTACTCTTTACACTGTGTTACTGGTTGTAAGTGTGTTGATGGCCCTACTCTTTACACTGTGTTACTGGTTGTAAGTGTGTTACATGGCCCTACTCTTTACACTGTGTTACTGGTTGTAAGTGTGTTGCATGGCCCTACTCTTTACACTGTGTTACTGGTTGTAAGTGTGTTGCATGGCCCTACTCTTTACACTGTGTTACTGGTTGTAAGTGTGTTACATGGCCCTACTCTTTACACTGTGTTACTGGTTGTAAGTGTGTTGCATGGCCCTACTCTTTACACTGTGTTACTGGTTGTAAGTGTGTTGCATGGCCCTACTCTTTACACTGTGTTACTGGTTGTAAGTGTGTTGCATGGCCCTACTCTTTACACTGTGTTACTGGTTGTAAGTGTGTTACATGGCCCTACTCTTTACACTGTGTTACTGGTTGTAAGTGTGTTGATGGCCCTACTCTTTACACTGTGTTACTGGTTGTAAGTGTGTTGATGGCCCTACTCTTTACACTGTGTTACTGGTTGTAAGTGTGTTACATGGCCCTACTCTTTACACTGTGTTACTGGTTGTAAGTGTGTTACATGGCCCTACTCTTTACACTGTGTTACTGGTTGTAAGTGTGTTACATGGCCCCTACTCTTTACACTGTGTTACTGGTTGTAAGTGTGTTGATGGCCCTACTCTTTACACTGTGTTACTGGTTGTAAGTGTGTTACATGGCCCTACTCTTTACACTGTGTTACTGGTTGTAAGTGTGTTACATGGCCCTACTCTTTACACTGTGTTACTGGTTGTAAGTGTGTTGCATGGCCCTACTCTTTACACTGTGTTACTGGTTGTAAGTGTGTTACATGGCCCCTACTCTTTACACTGTGTTACTGGTTGTAAGTGTGTTACATGGCCCTACTCTTTACACTGTGTTACTGGTTGTAAGTGTGTTACATGGCCCTACTCTTTACACTGTGTTACTGGTTGTAAGTGTGTTACATGGCCCTACTCTTTACACTGTGTTACTGGTTGTAAGTGTGTTACATGGCCCCTACTCTTTACACTGTGTTACTGGTTGTAAGTGTGTTGCATGGCCCCTACTCTTTACACTGTGTTACTGGTTGTAAGTGTGTTACATGGCCCTACTCTTTACACTGTGTTACTGGTTGTAAGTGTGTTACATGGCCCTACTCTTTACACTGTGTTACTGGTTGTAAGTGTGTTACATGGCCCTACTCTTTACACTGTGTTACTGGTTGTAAGTGTGTTGATGGCCCTACTCTTTACACTGTGTTACTGGTTGTAAGTGTGTTACTGGTTGTAAGTGTGTTACATGGCCCCTACTCTTTACACTGTGTTACTGGTTGTAAGTGTGTTACTGGTTGTAAGTGTGTTACTGGTTGTAAGTGTGTTACATGGCCCAGGACCACTTGGCCGTCCCCAGTCCACCTGCTCATGCTGCTGATCCAGGTCTCTCTCAACATGTTAACGTTGCCAAAGCAAGTGAGGTAGATCATAAAGTGAAATAAATTAACAGTAAATATTACTCACAAAAGTTCCAAAAAGAATAAAGACATTTCAAATGTCATATTATGTCTATATATAGTGATGTAATGATATGCAAATAGTTAAAGTACAAAATGGGGAAATAAACAGAATTATGGATTGTTCTTCAGGTCACAAATCTTGCTGCTGTGATGGAACACGGTGGTGTTTCACCCAGTAGATATGAGAGTTGATCAAAATTGGGTTTGTTTTCGAATTATGTGTAATCTGAGGGAAATATGTCTCTCTAATATGGTCATACATTTGGCAGGAGGTTAGGAAGTGCAGCTCAGTTTCCACCTCATTTTGTGGGCAGTGTTGCACATAGCCTGTCTTCTCTTGAGAGCCAGGTTTGCCTACGGCGGCCTTTCTCAATAGCAAGGCTATGCTCATTGAGTCTGTATGTAACAGTTTAACTTTAGTCCGTCCCCTCGCCCCCCGACCCGGGCGCGAACCAGGGACCCTCTGCACACATCAACAACAGTCACCCACGAAGCATCGTTACCCATCGCTCCACAAAGGCCGCGGCCCTTGCAGAGCAAGGGGAACCACTACTTCAAGGTCTCAGAGCAAGTGACGTCACCGATTGAAACGCTATTAGCGCGCACCACCGCTAACTAGCTAGCCATTTCACATCGGTTACATGTACATAGTCAAAGCCTTCCTTAAGGTTCAGTCAGTTACAGTGGTCAGGTATTCTGCCACTGTGTACTCTCTGTTTAGGGCCAAATAACATTCTAGTTTGCTCAGTATTTTTGTTAATTACTTGACACATTGGAAAGATGATATTTTTGTTTTCTCATGATTTGGTTGGATCTAAATTGTGTCCAGGGGCTCTGTGGGGTCTGTTTGTCCGTCCCCAGTCCACGACCAGGTGGTTGGTCGTTGGGACACTGTCTGGGGGCCCACATGCCGGTCACCGTGGTCCTGTCCCGGGGGTCAAGATGCAGGTCGGGGGACATTGCGGTCCTGTGCCGGGGGTCAAGATGCAGGTCGGGGGACACCGTGGCCCTGTCCCGGGGTCAAGATGCAGGTCGGGGGACACCGTGGCCCTGTCCCGGGGTCAAGATGCAGGTCGGGGGACACCGTGGCCCTGTCCCGGGGGTCAAGATGCAGGTCGGGGGACACAGTGGTCGTCCCGGGGGTCAAGATGCAGGTCGGGGGACACCGTGGCCCTGTCCCGGGGTCAAGATGCAGGTCGGGGGACACTGTGGCCCTGTCCCGGGGTCAAGATGCAGGTCGGGGGACACCGTGGCCCTGTCCCGGGGTCAAGATGCAGGTCGGGGGACACCGTGGCCCTGTCCCGGGGGTCAAGATGCAGGTCGGGAGACACTGTGGCCCTGTCCCAGGAGGGGGGGTCCACAAAAATGTAGAGGAAAACGTGACATGACAAATCAAGACAAGGTGAAATTAAGAATTATAAATCTTTATTGTGCATGGATCTTTGTAGATATCATGGCTATACAGACACACTTTAGATACATACTGATGATTCTACATTATAATTCCCATAACGAACATTTGAAAGTGATATGTCTGGTACCGGTAGTATTTATAGTATAACAAATTTTCATTTTGGAATGTACGGTGTATGAGGTAACTGCAAACATTAAAATTACATAAAAATGGTCTCATTTTTTTTGTGTGTGTGCATATTTTAATTATTTTATTTTTGTAGTGTTTTGTTTCGTCTCTCTCTCAGCCCGACAGGTAGTAGTTTGACCTGCCACCACGCTGAGCTGTTTACAATGGCACACGATGCAATCACTATCAAAAATAGGAATTTAATTCTTTAAAAACGACAAAGAATTAAGACATCAGAAATCAGAAGATGCCTGGTCGACCAAATCAATGTAATTTCCCTCCGCCCCCCAAAAAAACGTTATGCAAAGTACCTGTATCATCAGCTTTATAATGGTTGCAACAGCCAGAATCATATTTGTCCATAACAAAACACAACACTAGACTACTTACTGCCTGATCACAGACTACATTGATTAGCTCGCATAACTCGGCGAATCGGTTACAAAGACTTGGAACACACAGAAAAAAAAAAAAAAAAAGGGACATACTCATTTTTATGCCATTTTTTTACCCGGTGTGCAGGGTTATACGTAACGGGGGCGGTGTGGGTTTCAAAGTGTAAGGACTGTCCGATGCGCGTCCACGTTCAACCGAGAACCCTCCGCCTGGGACCTCGGTCCCGTGGATCTATACTTTCATATTAGGACATCATTTGGCTTTATTTGAACTAACGATAGCTAGCTACAAAGAGGCTGGAGAAATTGGTCCCAAAAGTCAACGGATGTGTGACGTCAAGTTTCGCTTGCTAGCCGACCAAAAAACGTTAACGGATGTGGCTATCAAGCCAATCTACTAGATTTATCTAATTTCACTGCGATTGGTTAGTCAACATGCAATTGTACCTGTATACTGTCAATCACAGGGATTAAATTATTAGCGTTTCGATTGAACAAGATCAGATTAATTGAGCCTTTCCCCAACCCTTTTCAGTGACTCGTGTCGGCATGTTGTCAATGTTTCTCAGTTTAGCTAGCATATTTTAAAGGATTCTGTATATTATTTGATAGAATTCAGGGGAAGGTCATGTCATTTGTTATTTGTTATTAAAATGTCAGTATTTCGGAATTTACGTATTGAATTAGACTACGTGTCAATTAGATTCTGTCACACACATTCGGTTTCAGCGTTACTTCATTCGTTAAACTGATGGATTTTGGATGTCCTCGGCCTTCTATATTTGTTGGAGAGCAACTACACCATCTTGTCCACCAACTACACCATCTTGTCCACCAACTACACCATCTTGTCCACCAACTACACCATCTTGTCCACCAACTACACCAGATTATCCACCAACTACACCATCTTGTCCACCAACTACACCATCTTGTCCACCAACTACACCAGATTATCCACCAACTACACCATCTTGTCCACCAACTACACCATCTTGTCCACCAACTACACCAGATTATCCACCAACTACACCATCTTGTCCACCAACTACACCATCTTGTCCACCAACTACACCAGATTATCCACCAACTACACCATCTTGTCCACCAACTACACCATCTTGTCCACCAACTACACCATCTTGTCCACCAACTACACCATCTTGTCCACCAACTACACCATCTTGTCCACCAACTACACCAGATTATCCACCAACTACACCAGATTATCCACCAACTACACCATCTTGTCCACCAACTACACCATCTTGTCCACCAACTACACCATCTTGTCCACCAACTACACCATCTTGTCCACCAACTACACCATCTTGTCCACCAACTACACCATCTTGTCCACCAACTACACCAGATTATCCACCAACTACACCATCTTGTCCACCAACTACACCATCTTGTCCACCAACTACACCATCTTGTCCACCAACTACACCATCTTGTCCTGGAGTACTTAAACACCCAGCCTCATTGAACATTCCCTTACTTTGAGTGACTGTAATCTCTCAACTTTAAACAATGAAATTTAAATACAAAAATCATGTGGTTTAACTTCTTTCTATTCTGTGGCAGCATGTAATAACATAACGTGAATTCAGCGATGCCATTCCTTTACTTCTTTATGGCTCCCTGATGAAACCGTAAGATCCATCACAAGACAATACTGGAGGAGAGACAGTGGTTTAATGTGATTTTGTCGTGTAGTGTACGCGCCCTGCACTGGTAAACCTGTAGCAGTGCGTTGAATAGATTCCACCATCCAGACTTGAGAGCGAGTGCTCAGCTGGGTCTCTATACCCATATTGCGCGCTGAAATCTACAACCCCCCCCGTGACGTGTAGCACCATGCACCGGGTGAAATGGCGTGAAGGAAGTGTGTGTCCGCAAAAAAGAAAAAAGGCCAAACTTTAGATCAACAGGAAGTACGAGTTAACACAGTTCTGATCTGCGGTAGTTTTTACTTTTCACGGTTTATGATTATTAAGCTATGTAGGTGTTTTCTCATTTTCTCTGGACATAGTTTATAATACCATATGCTTCAATCTTATAAAAAAATAGATATTCACATGAATGACTCTGATGTAAAGAAATCAAAATAAATCAGAAACGTTGATATCCTCCAAATACTATTATTTAATTTCATCATGATTATTATACGTATTATATGTTTACTAACATCAAATCAATATTGCTAAAAAATTAAATAAACAAAAACAAATTGTGTTTTCTAAAATAAAAATAATAAAAATAAAAAATAAACTTCAGCAAAATTAAGAAAATGCATCCAAGTTTATTTGTTTTCTTTAATCCTCTGAAAACAACAAACTGGTCTGATACCGACGGGAGAAAAAGCATCTGTTGTTACTATGAGAACACATCATGTGGAAGGTACTAGAACTTTTTTTTAAAACACCCAGAACACCAGTAGGGCTTGTACAATCTGAAAATACGTAGTTCTATAAAAATGGATAACAAAACCAAGACACATTCAGTCAAGGTTTCCTCTTTCACTTAAGGTGCAAAATGAAGTAGTGAAAAAACAAAAAAAACAAAGAGAGAATAAGGATAGTAAATGAAGTAGATGTTTTGTGCTGAAGAACAAAAAAAAAAGATTCTGCATGATTGTAAATACAAGCTACAGTATAACTATATGATAGTAAAAAATAATTAGAATTATTCATCATCATCGTCATTGTGTTAGTTTGGTTTTATGTTATATTTTCCCCTAAACTCTACTTCTGAGCGTTTAATTTCTCCAACTACTAACCGGTCCTTGTGTCTTCACTATACAAAAATATACTAACATTTCTCCAGTCGACTTTTGCATCCCTACACATTCTGAACATCAACAAAGTTGGAAAGTGCTAAATGAACGTTCTATAATGCAAACAAGAATTTGATATCTATTCGTCCTCTCTATTTAACCCTTTATATAAACTCCAGAAGGTGTGGTGGCCACTTCCCCCTTCCGAGGTATCTCTGTGGTACATCTGACCTCTGACCCCCCCCCCCATCCCCTCACCCAGCCACTTCCTAACTGTTGCTGTGTTCACATGCTAAATCGGAGTTATCGGAAGCTCCTAGTTCCCAGTTGGAAATTTCACTTGAATGACCTTCAAGTCAGAATTACAAGCGGGGAAACTGAGAAAATGTTGTTACTAGGGGTTGAGACATTTCACCACCGACCTTGAACCTTTTCAACCAAAACAAATGACAACAAATGAGTTTCTGACAATTACAACCTTATCAATTTGGATAAACGTAGCTAGTCTGACCATATTGTCAACGTTAAGCAAGCTAGCTAACTTTATTATAAGCAAATGTTAGCAAGCCTATCAAGCTAGCTTGAATCTAAATCGGTTGAATAATTATTCTGACTTCAAAAGCACTTGAACACAAATCTTGCCCAGTTTCCTATTTCCCACGAGCACGTGAAGCCAGGTAACTGTGGCACACCCTACACCTGTGCATCCGGACATGCACATCTGTGCAAAACACTGGTCAAATCAGGTCCCAGGTTCTAACAGCACATAGTCTATATAATATCAACCTACATACTAACATAGTTTCATACCGGACCCTTTTAAACTCCGATATAAATAAATGAATAATCTATACATATATATGGTCGGACACGTACATGGTGAGTGATATTTCTTTTAACCGTATATCCCTGCTCCTTCATTATCCATTCTGTACAGGTTAACCAATCACAATGAAGTATAGAGCGTCACAGTGGAGGTGTCATAATACCCATAAGACCTAGCGGTCAAACAGGGTAATGGTTCCAATAGTTTGTCCACCATAAATTTTTTCCACATAGGGGATTTTAGAAACACTTAAAATAAGGGCTGTGTTTTGTGTAGGCTAACTCTGGCGTGACGTTTTTGATAACCGTGTAAATCTCTAGGACTTTTATCAATATATTTCGGCTCCATTTTACTCTCAGATGTGAAAATGCTAATTAGCGTCAAAGTAGACAACATGCAAAACTACAAATCCCAGCATGCTCCTGCACCTCGTCTCTAGCTGACACCTTTGTTAACAGGCATTGTGTCAATTTAATACTTGCACAAGACAGTTGTCAGAATTGTCCATTTATTTATTTTTTTGCCAATTTATTAATGACTACATTTAGCTAACATTAGATAGTTAATACAGAGATTCTTACCTTCGCCTCGATTCGTCAGTCTCGTCCAGATCATCATGGTTTTTGTAGTTCTTTATGATAGCCACATTAGCAGCTAATTAGCATTTAAGTTTTGCATGGTAAATACAGGCAAATACATTGACAAAAGTCACTTTGTCTGAAAGAGATTTACACGGTTATCAAAAACGTCACGCCAGGCTAAGCCTACAGAAAACACAGCCCTTATTTTAAGTGTTTCTAAAATCCCCTATGTGGAAAAATGAATGGTGGAAAAAATATTGGAACCATTACCCTGTTTAAGCGCTAGGTCTTATGGGTAATTATGACTAATAATGTGGTACTCTATTCTGTGCAGGGTAACCAACCACAGCGGAGTCTTGATAAACATTGAGAGGCTTCTGTAAAGGGAGGTGAGGGAGGGGAAGACAGGAAGGTGTCATAGCAATACATATCATTTCCTCCTGGACTCCCTCCCTCTGCTATAATCATAATCACACAGAGGTGACAACAGAAATAAACTACAACATCGACAGGAAATTAAAGCTGTAACCCTGCAGCTTGGAGGAGAAGGAAGGGAGGAACAAAAGAGGAGGAGACGGAGGAGAGAAACACGGGAGATACAGCTCACTTGATAACAAAGTACTGGATGATGAAAGCGATGAGGATGGAGATGACTGCGCAGAGCATGATGATGAGAGCAGCCCACTGCTCATCTGTTAGGGGCCTGGCGGGGTCAGCTCCAGCCCGGGGGCCCACACTGCTCACACTGCCCGCTGACAGCTCACTGCGCTGGGGGGAGAGCGTCACCGTGGGGCTGTAGGGACCACTCAGCTCTGGAGCATCCTGGCACTGGCGGATGGCACACACCCTGAAGCGGTACTCACTGTTGGTCTGCAGGCCAGGCATCTGGTAGGACGTGGCAGAACCTTTATACACCTGGAGGAGAGAGAAGAGAGGTTAGAATACACCTGGTACAAGATGAAAGAGCCTTTATACACCTGGAGGAGAGAGAAGAGAGGTTAGAATACACCTGGTACAAGATGGAAGAGCCTTTATACACCTGGAGGAGAGAGAAGAGAGGTTAGAATACACCTGGTACAAGATGGAAGAGCCTTTATACACCTGGAGAAGAGAGGGAGAGAAGACAGCGAGAGCGAGAGAGAGCGCGACAACGCGAGAGAGAGCGAGAGACAGAGCGATACAGAGGAGACAGTGAGAGACAGTGAGAGAGAGCGAGAGACAGAGGAGACAGTGAGAGAGAGCGAGAGAGTGAGAGAGGAGACAGCGAGAGAGAGCGAGAGACAGCGTGAGACAGTGTGAGACAGCGTGAGACAGAGGAGACAGCGAGAGAGAGAGACAGCGAGAGAGAGACAGCGAGAGAGAGAGACAGCGAGAGAGAGAGACAGCGAGAGAGAGAGACAGCGAGAGAGAGAGACAGCGAGAGAGAGAGACAGCGAGAGAGAGAGACAGCGAGAGAGAGAGACAGCGAGAGAGAGAGACAGCGAGAGAGAGAGACAGCGAGAGAGAGAGACAGCGAGAGAGAGAGAGAGAGCGAGGGAGAGAGCGAGGGAGAGAGACAACGAGACAGCGAGAGACAGAGGAGACAACGAGACAGCGAGAGACAGCGAAAAGAAAAGGGCAACCAGTGAAGAACAAACACCATTGTAAATACAACCCATATTTATGCTTATTAATTTTAACCTTTTGTACTTTAACTATTTGCACATCATTACAACACTGTTTATAGACATAATATGACATATGAAATGTCTTTATTCCTTTGGAACTTTTGTGAGTGTAATGTTTACTGTTCATTTTTTATTGTTTATTATCTATTTCACTTGCTTTGGCAATGTTAACATATGTTTCCCATGTCAATACAGCCCTTTGAATTGAATTGATACAGGAAAGAGAGAGGTAGAGAGGAAAGGGAGGTTAATATACAGGAAGGAAGTAGGAGGGAGACAGAAGACATGGTCTGCCTCTGTAGCTTGGAGGCCTGTGATTGGATAGAGTGATGAAAGGACAAAGCTCTGTGTAAAATGGCAGACACATACTGCTTCCTTATTTAATTTGGATGTCATATCCAGGCAGATTAGCGTCAGCCAGAAGCCTCTGAGTCCACCATTACCATAGCCATTACTGTTATGGCTTTTCAACCTCTGCCATATTGTGGATTCAGATCCATCTATCTAATAGTACTCAGAGGCTTTTCTTTAATGGAACCTTCTCTGTAATGGTGTACCGCAGGGCAGCTCTCTTGGCCCTCTACTCTTTTCTATTTTTACCAATGACCTGCCACAGGCATTAAACAAAGCCTGTGTGTCCACGTATGCTGATGATTCAACCATATACAAGTCAGCAACCACAGCTAATGAAGTCACTGAAACCCTTAACAAAGAGTTGCAGTCAGTTTTAGACCGGGTGGCCGGTAATAAACTAGTCCTGAACATCTCTAAAACATTGTATTTGGTACAAATCATTCCCTAAGTTCTAGACCTCAGCTGAATCTGGTAATGAATGGTGTGGCTGTTGAACAAGTTGAGGAGACTAAATAACTTCGTGTTACCTTAGATTGTAAACTGTCATGGTCAAAACATACAGATTCAATGGCTGTCATCCAGGCAAAGGGTGGCTATTTGAAGAATCTCAAATATAAAATATATTTTGTTTAACACTTTTTTTGGTTACTACATGATTACATATGTGTTATTTCATAGTGTTGATGTCTTCACTATTATTCTACAATGTAGTACACAGTAAAAATAAAGAAAAACCCTTGAATGAGTAGGTGTTCTAAAACTTTGGACCGGTACTGTATGTGTAGCTGATAGACACATACTAGAGGCCTTCACGGATCCACCTGTACTCGAATACCTGAGACCCAATCCGGGCCCAGAGCGGGTCCGGATCCACGGGTCTGGGTCGGATCTGACATGATTGTCACGGGTCTCGGGTATGTGTAATTTTAACTGACTTGTCTGGACGGGCCCACTCAGATCCCAACGTGTGTAATTTTAACTGACTTGTCTGGACGGGCCCACTCAGATCCCAACGTGTGTAATTTTAACTGACTTGTCTGGACGGGCCCACTCAGATCCCAACGTGTGTAATTTTAACTGACTTGTCTGGACGGGCCCACTCAGATCCCAACGTGTGTAATTTTAACTGACTTGTCTGGACGGGCCCACTCAGATCCCAACGTGTGTAATTTTAACTGACTTGTCTGGACGGGCCCACTCAGATCCCAACGTGTGTAATTTTAACTGACTTGTCTGGACGGGCCCACTCAGATCCCAACGTGTGTAATTTTAACTGACTTGTCTGGACGGGCCCACTCAGATCCCAACGTGTGTAATTTTAACTGACTTGTCTGGACGGGCCCACTCAGATCCCAACGTGTGTAATTTTAACTGACTTGTCTGGACGGGCCCACTCAGATCCCAACGTGTGTAATTTTAACTGACTTGTCTGGACGGGCCCACTCAGATCCCAACGTGTGTAATTTTAACAGACTTGTCTGGACGGGCCCACTCAGATCCCAACGTGTGTAATTTTAACTGACTTGTCTGGACGGGCCCACTCAGATCCCAACGTGTGTAATTTTAACTGACTTGTCTGGACGGGCCCACTCAGATCCCAACGTGTGTAATTTTAACTGACTTGTCTGGACGGGCCCACTCAGATCCCAACACCACTGCTGCAATAGAGGAAATACTACCATTTATGTTCTTGCTTTTCAGGACAGTGGAGCGTGTAGCCTGTTGGCCAATCATGAGTCATCAAAGCGGCAACATCCTACAGTCAGAGACTCGCTCCGTGTGTGGCAAAAGTTAGGAGATATCTAACCAATGGAAGATGGAATTAAAATGATGGAATTAAAAGTTAAAAGGAGAAGAATAGGCTACAATGACAGAGACAACAGGTAGGCTGCTACTTCATATTCTGAATGGAGTTGTTATTTGTAACTGTAGGACGCACTACAGCCTCAATTAGCCTAGCTAGCTAGCTTAACTTACTTTTCCTGGTTTGATGCAGTCAAGACTGGTACTACGGAATCATATGGATGATAAATAACCTAGCTATGGCAGCTATTAGTCTACTATAGCTTGAGTTGGCTTGGTCGGTTGCGGTCTCTCTCTCCCTCCTCCCCGTGTCACTCACTCACAGTACGGCCCCTCCCCGCCTGCTAGAGCCTCGCCTCTCTCCCTCCTCCTTTATCAGCTCCGGTTAATAAAGTAGCATAAAAAAATATATACTTTTCTGCTGCTTCCCTCACTCAGATCGGACCGAGTCTGGACGGAACGGTCTCTATATAAAGAAAATAATATTTATGAATATCGGGTCCGAGTGGGAAAGCCCCAGGTCCATTTCGGGAAACGGGTCCAACTTTTACATTAGACCTCTAATGCACACATAAAACACTACATGCTCATGTTTTTAAATGTATGTTAAAAAAGTATTTTGTCTGTAATGTCTTTTTCGCTATGTGTTGGACTAGCTGTTGCCATTGGCTAATGGGGATCCTAATAAAATAAAATACAAACTACTACATGTTGGCCTGCTAAGAGTTACTGCTGAGCCCACCATTACTCCAGAGGTTGGCCTGCTAAGAGTTACTGCTGAGCCCACCATTTCTCGAGAGGTTGGCCTGCTAAGAGTTACTGCTGAGCCCACCATTACTCCAGAGGTTGGCCTGCTAAGAGTTACTGCTGAGCCCACCATTACTCCTGGTTGGCCTGCTAAGAGTTACTGCTGAGCCCACCATTACTCCTGGTTGGCCTGCTAAGAGTTACTGCTGAGCCCACCATTTCTCGAGAGGTTGGCCTGCTAAGAGTTACTGCTGAGCCCACCATTTCTCCAGAGGTTGGCCTGCTAAGAGTTACTGCTGAGCCCACCATTACTCCAGAGGTTGGCCTGCTAAGAGTTACTGCTGAGCCCACCATTACTCCTGGTTGGCCTGCTAAGAGTTACTGCTGAGCCCACCATTACTCCAGAGGTTGGCCTGCTAAGAGTTACTGCTGAGCCCACCATTTCTCCAGAGGTTGGCCTGCTAAGAGTTACTGCTGAGCCCACCATTTCTCCAGAGGTTGGCCTGCTAAGAGTTACTGCTGAGCCCACCATTACTCCAGAGGTTGGCCTGCTAAGAGTTACTGCTGAGCCCACCATTACTCCAGAGGTTGGCCTGCTAAGAGTTACTGCTGAGCCCACCATTACTCCAGAGGTTGGCCTGCTAAGAGTTACTGCTGAGCCCACCATTTCTCCAGAGGTTGGCCTGCTAAGAGTTACTGCTGAGCCCACCATTTCTCCAGAGGTTGGCCTGCTAAGAGTTACTGCTGAGCCCACCATTTCTCCAGAGGTTGGCCTGCTAAGAGTTACTGCTAAGCCCACCATTTCTCCAGAGGTTGGCCTGCTAAGAGTTACTGCTGAGCCCACCATTACTCCAGAGGTTGGCCTGCTAAGAGTTACTGCTGAGCCCACCATTACTCCAGAGGTTGGCCTGCTAAGAGTTACTGCTGAGCCCACCATTTCTCCAGAGGTTGGCCTGCTAAGAGTTACTCTGCTGAGAAGGATGGAGAGGGAGGCCTGCTAAGAGTTACTCTGCTGAGAAGGATGGAGAGGGAGGCCTGCTAAGAGTTACTCTGCTGAGAAGGATGGAGAGGGAGGCCTGCTAAGAGTTACTCTGCTGAGAAGGATGGAGAGGGAGGCCTGCTAAGAGTTACTCTGCTGAGAAGGATGGAGAGGGAGGCCTGCTAAGAGTTACTCTGCTGAGAAGGATGGAGAGGGAGGCTAGACACCTGGGGTCTCCTCAGGGATCAACATCCGTCATCATAACGATGCCTTTAGACAGAGGAATCACCATCCGGTCTGATGCAGATCTCCTACAGCTGCGCTAGACTGGCACAACAGATCACCTCCATCTATTGTGTCGCTGATTTGCATAATGTGGTTGTACAGCAGAGTGGTCACCAACCTTTTCTCAAGTCAAGAACACTTCCTGATGCAAGCCGAGATCTACCGCTTGGATTTTAATTTTAATTTTATTTAAACGTGACTTAAAACCGTAAACCTATGCAACATTAAGCTATTAAACACAGTTCTGTAAGCAGTGAGGTTTGTGCAGTAAGGCTTTAGGACCAGTACATTATCACTGCATATTGGCTTTAGGACCAGTACATTATCACTGCATATTGGCTTTAGGACCAGTACATTATCACCGCATATTGGCTTTAGGACCAGTACATTATCACCGCATATTGGCTTTAGGACCAGTACATTATCACTGCATATTGGCTTTAGGACCAGTACATTATCACTGCATAGTGGCTTTAGGACCAGTACATTATCACTGCATATTGGCTTTAGGACCAGTACATTATCACTGCATATTGGCTTTAGGACCAGTACATTATCACTGCATATTGGCTTTAGGACCAGTACATTATCACTGCATATTGGCTTTAGGACCAGTACATTATCACTGCATATTGGCTTTAGGACCAGTACATTATCACTGCATATTGGCTTTAGGACCAGTACATTATCACTGCATATTGGCTTTAGGACCAGTACATTATCACTGCATAGTGGCTTTAGGACCAGTACATTATCACTGCATATTGGCTACGCTTCAATTGCCCTGCCAATGTTGTTCTGCTCAGATCCTTTGGAAATGATGTAAATGTTTTGGTATATGATCACACTGGTAATATGTTAATGGTCAGTCTGAGGTGAGGGAGCAGGGGTGAGGCTACCTCTCACCCGACTCGCTGTCCCTCCGCTCTCTCACCCGACTCGCTGTCCCTCCGCTCTCTCACCCGACTCGCTGTCCCTCCGCTCTCTCACCCGACTCGCTGTCCCTTCGCTCTCTCACCCGACTCGCTGTCCCTCCGCTCTCTCACCCGACTCGCTGTCCCTTCGCTCTCTCACCCGACTCGCTGTCCCTTCGCTCTCTCACCCGACTCGCTGTCCCTCCGCTCTCTCACCCGACTCGCTGTCCCTCCGCTCTCTCACCCGACTCGCTGTCCCTCCGCTCTCTCACCCGACTCGCTGTCCCTCCGCTCTCTCACCCGACTCGCTGTCCCTTCGCTCTCTCACCCGACTCACCTGCTGATGGTGAAACTCAAGTCACACTGCATTATTTCTGCCACATGCACCATTTCATGTTGTTACTTTTGACCAGAGAAAGTGAAATAACGCTGATGATAAATCAAGCTTATAGATACACTGTTACTGATTACAGCTGCAGTGCTGGTTGTCCTCATTCATTACAGCTGCAGTGCTGGTTGTCCTCATTCATTACAGCTGCAGTGCTGGTTGTATTCATTCATTACAGCTGCAGTGCTGGTTGTCCTCATTCATTACAGCTGCAGTGCTGGTTGTCCTCATTCATTACAGCTGCAGTGCTGGTTGTCCTCATTCATTACAGCTGCAGTGCTGGTTGTATTCATTCATTACAGCTGCAGTGCCGGTTGTATTCATTCATTACAGCTGCAGTGCCGGTTGTATTCATTCATTACAGCTGCAGTGCCGGTTGTATTCATTCATTACAGCTGCAGTGCTGGTTGTATTCATTCATTACAGCTGCAGTGTTGGTTGTCCTCATTCATTACAGCTGCAGTGCTGGTTGTATTCATTCATTACAGCTGCAGTGTTGGTTGTCCTCATTCATTACAGCTGCAGTGCTGGTTGTATTCATTCATTACAGCTGCAGTGCTGGTTGTATTCATTCATTACAGCTGCAGTGCTGGTTGTCCTCATTCATTACAGCTGCAGTGCTGGTTGTATTCATTCATTACAGCTGCAGTGCTGGTTGTATTCATTCATTACAGCTGCAGTGCCGGTTGTCCTCATTCATTACAGCTGCAGTGCCGGTTGTATTCATTCATTACAGCTGCAGTGCCGGTTGTATTCATTCATTACAGCTGCAGTGCTGGTTGTATTCATTCATTACAGCTGCAGTGCTGGTTGTATTCATTCATTACAGCTGCAGTGCCGGTTGTATTCATTCATTACAGCTGCAGTGCTGGTTGTCCTCATTCATTACAGCTGCAGTGCCGGTTGTCCTCATTCATTACAGCTGCAGTGCTGGTTGTCCTCATTCATTACAGCTGCAGTGCTGGTTGTCCTCATTCATTACAGCTGCAGTGCTGGTTGTCCTCATTCATTACAGCTGCAGTGCTGGTTGTCCTCATTCATTACAGCTGCAGTGCTGGTTGTCCTCATTCATTACAGCTGCAGTGCTGGTTGTCCTCATTCATTACAGCTGCAGTGCTGGTTGTCCTCATTCATTACAGCTGCAGTGCTGGTTGTCCTCATTCATTACAGCTGCAGTGCCGGTTGTCCTCATTCATTACAGCTGCAGTGCCGGTTGTATTCATTCATTACAGCTGCAGTGCCGGTTGTATTCATTCATTACAGCTGCAGTGCTGGTTGTCCTCATTCATTACAGCTGCAGTGCCGGTTGTCCTCATTCATTACAGCTGCAGTGCTGGTTGTCCTCATTCATTACAGCTGCAGTGCTGGTTGTCCTCATTCATTACAGCTGCAGTGCTGGTTGTCCTCATTCATTACAGCTGCAGTGCTGGTTGTCCTCATTCATTACAGCTGCAGTGCTGGTTGTCCTCATTCATTACAGCTGCAGTGCTGGTTGTCCTCATTCATTACAGCTGCAGTGCTGGTTGTCCTCATTCATTACAGCTGCAGTGCTGGTTGTCCTCATTCATTACAGCTGCAGTGCTGGTTGTCCTCATTCATTACAGCTGCAGTGCTGGTTGTATTCATTCATTACAGCTGCAGTGCTGGTTGTATTCATTCATTACAGCTGCAGTGCTGGTTGTCCTCATTCATTACAGCTGCAGTGCTGGTTGTATTCATTCATTACAGCTGCAGTGCTGGTTGTCCTCATTCATTACAGCTGCAGTGCTGGTTGTCCTCATTCATTACAGCTGCAGTGCTGGTTGTCCTCATTCATTACAGCTGCAGTGCCGGTTGTATTCATTCATTACAGCTGCAGTGCCGGTTGTATTCATTCATTACAGCTGCAGTGCCGGTTGTATTCATTCATTACAGCTGCAGTGCCGGTTGTATTCATTCATTACAGCTGCAGTGCTGGTTGTATTCATTCATTACAGCTGCAGTGTTGGTTGTCCTCATTCATTACAGCTGCAGTGCTGGTTGTATTCATTCATTACAGCTGCAGTGCTGGTTGTATTCATTCATTACAGCTGCAGTGCTGGTTGTCCTCATTCATTACAGCTGCAGTGCTGGTTGTATTCATTCATTACAGCTGCAGTGCCGGTTGTATTCATTCATTACAGCTGCAGTGCCGGTTGTCCTCATTCATTACAGCTGCAGTGCCGGTTGTATTCATTCATTACAGCTGCAGTGCCGGTTGTATTCATTCATTACAGCTGCAGTGCTGGTTGTATTCATTCATTACAGCTGCAGTGCTGGTTGTATTCATTCATTACAGCTGCAGTGCTGGTTGTCCTCATTCATTACAGCTGCAGTGCTGGTTGTCCTCATTCATTACAGCTGCAGTGCTGGTTGTATTCATTCATTACAGCTGCAGTGCTGGTTGTCCTCATTCATTACAGCTGCAGTGCTGGTTGTCCTCATTCATTACAGCTGCAGTGCTGGTTGTCCTCATTCATTACAGCTGCAGTGCTGGTTGTATTCATTCATTACAGCTGCAGTGCCGGTTGTATTCATTCATTACAGCTGCAGTGCCGGTTGTATTCATTCATTACAGCTGCAGTGCCGGTTGTATTCATTCATTACAGCTGCAGTGCTGGTTGTATTCATTCATTACAGCTGCAGTGTTGGTTGTCCTCATTCATTACAGCTGCAGTGCTGGTTGTATTCATTCATTACAGCTGCAGTGCTGGTTGTATTCATTCATTACAGCTGCAGTGCTGGTTGTCCTCATTCATTACAGCTGCAGTGCTGGTTGTATTCATTCATTACAGCTGCAGTGCCGGTTGTATTCATTCATTACAGCTGCAGTGCCGGTTGTCCTCATTCATTACAGCTGCAGTGCCGGTTGTATTCATTCATTACAGCTGCAGTGCCGGTTGTATTCATTCATTACAGCTGCAGTGCTGGTTGTATTCATTCATTACAGCTGCAGTGCTGGTTGTATTCATTCATTACAGCTGCAGTGCTGGTTGTCCTCATTCATTACAGCTGCAGTGCCGGTTGTATTCATTCATTACAGCTGCAGTGTTGGTTGTCCTCATTCATTACAGCTGCAGTGTTGGTTGTCCTCATTCATTACAGCTGCAGTGCCGGTTGTATTCATTCATTACAGCTGCAGTGCCGGTTGTATTCATTCATTACAGCTGCAGTGCCGGTTGTCCTCATTCATTACAGCTGCAGTGTTGGTTGTCCTCATTCATTACAGCTGCAGTGCCGGTTGTATTCATTCATTACAGCTGCAGTGCAGGTTGTCCTCATTCATTACAGCTGCAGTGTTGGTTGTCCTCATTCATTACAGCTGCAGTGCTGGTTGTATTCATTCATTACAGCTGCAGTGCTGGTTGTATTCATTCATTACAGCTGCAGTGCTGGTTGTCCTCATTCATTACAGCTGCAGTGCAGGTTGTATTCATTCATTACAGCTGCAGTGCCGGTTGTCCTCATTCATTACAGTTGCAGTGCTGGTTGTATTCATTCATTACAGCTGCAGTGCCGGTTGTCCTCATTCATTACAGCTGCAGTGCTGGTTGTCCTCATTCATTACAGCTGCAGTGCCGGTTGTATTCATTCATTACAGCTGCAGTGCTGGTTCTATTCATTCATTACAGCTGCAGTGCCGGTTGTCCTCATTCATTACAGTTGCAGTGCTGGTTGTATTCATTCATTACAGCTGCAGTGCCGGTTGTCCTCATTCATTACAGCTGCAGTGCTGGTTGTCCTCATTCATTACAGCTGCAGTGCCGGTTGTATTCATTCATTACAGCTGCAGTGCCGGTTGTCCTCATTCATTACAGCTGCAGTGCCGGTTGTCCTCATTCATTACAGCTGCAGTGCTGGTTGTCCTCATTCATTACAGCTGCAGTGCTGGTTGTATTCATTCATTACAGCTGCAGTGCTGGTTGTATTCATTCATTACAGCTGCAGTGCTGGTTGTAGTCATTCATTACTGCTGCAGTGCTGGTTGTCCTCATTCATTACAGCTGCAGTGTTGTTTGTCCTCATTCATTACAGCTGCAGTGCTGGTTGTAGTCATTCATTACAGCTGCAGTGCCGGTTGTAGTCATTCATTACAGCTGCAGTGCTGGTTGTCCTCATTCATTACAGCTGCAGTGCTGGTTGTAGTCATTCATTACTGCTGCAGTGCTGGTTGTCCTCATTCATTACAGCTGCAGTGCCGGTTGTAGCGTGAGTGGAAGTAGGGAGAACGAGCATTTTATGGTTTATAACAGTGCAGTAGCGTTGCATGGGTAACATCACAGGGGAAGCCGAGACCCCCCCCCCCCCCCCCCCCCCAACCTGCAAAACATCCATATTACAACCTGTGTGTTGTTTGTGCTATAACCTGTTAGTTCATATGCCTTGACACGTTGATATAGAGGCCTAAAGGCCGAGACGATAAGAAGACAGTGAATAAATTCAACCACACCTTTCTTTTATCACAAAACCAGAGAGCAACCTCTGTCCAGTGATGTCCACAAAACATACTACATGTAACCAACAGTTACATGACCTACAGCACGGTCAAGCAAGGTCATGTTTCTGACATGTTCGCACCACTAAACTACTATTGATTAGGAACTACAGAGAGATACCGCAAAGACAACAGGAGCTGCCTCCACTATTGATTAGGAACTACAGAGAGATACCGCAAAGACAACAGGAGCTGCCTCCACTATTGATTAGGAACTACAGAGAGATACCGCAAAGACAACAGGAGCTGCCTCCACTATTGATTAGGAACTACAGAGAGATACCGCAAAGACAACAGGAGCTGCCTCCACTATTGATTAGGAACTACAGAGAGATACCGCAAAGACAACAGGAGCTGCCTCCACTATTGATTAGGAACTACAGAGAGATACCGCAAAGACAACAGGAGCTGCCTCCACTATTGATTAGGAACTACAGAGAGATACCGCAAAGACAACAGGAGCTGCCTCCACTATTGATTAGGAACTACAGAGAGATACCGCAAAGACAACAGGAGCTGCCTCCACTATTGATTAGGAACTACAGAGAGATACCGCAAAGACAACAGGAGCTGCCTCCACTATTGATTAGGAACTACAGAGAGATACCGCAAAGACAACAGGAGCTGCCTCCACTATTGATTAGGAACTACAGAGAGATACCGCAAAGACAACAGGAGCTGCCTCCACTATTGATTAGGAACTACAGAGAGATACCGCAAAGACAACAGGAGCTGCCTCCACTATTGATTAGGAACTACAGAGAGATACCGCAAAGACAACAGGAGCTGCCTCCACTATTGATTAGGAACTACAGAGAGATACCGCAAAGACAACAGGAGCTGCCTCCACTATTGATTAGGAACTACAGAGAGATACCGCAAAGACAACAGGAGCTGCCTCCACTATTCCAACATCATCAAATCACCTCTGCTTAGTCTAATACAGTGACAACTAAAAGATACCAAAAACGATTTAGTCCAATCAACGCTGAAGTTAAAGTTAAATAAAAGGTAAAGTTAAAGTCCATGGGACTGATTTCTCGCGTGTGAGTGCGTGCACTTTCGTGCGTAAGTAGAAAAACATGTTGACTCACCCTACTTGTAGAGAAATACCAAATGCCTTCCTCCTCTCATGTTGATGAAACAGTCTCTGTCATTACAGTACACGCTTTTAGTTCTTTGTTGTCTTAGGCTACCTAGCTAAAATACTTGCTCGCTAGCCTAACTTCCATTCACGGGCAACGTTAGCTAGTTAACATTAACCTTCTACAGGTCTCTGGGGCTGCTGGGTAGGCCGGAGTCGTTCTACCTTCAGGAATGCCTTGGACGTCGACCAGCTGATGGTGATCCACCGGTTGGTGACCACTGTTGTACAGCGATGACTTAAGACAGTGACGTGAATTCATGGACAAGCTAACGTGGTATGACTTCAGTGGGGTGCTACACATTGACAATAGCTGTGGTGAGTTTCCCCCCCATCCAGAGCTACATAAATCACATTCCTTCTCATTCTTCTTACCTGTTTGTACTCAGAGTTACCCATCATGCTTTGCACTGTGTAGATGATGGGGTCTCCCTTCATGGGCAGCAGGGGCTCCCAGCTCACTTCACAGACTGAAGACATGTCCTCCACACGCTCCACCCGTGGAGCTACAGAGAGAGAGAGTACAACACACACAAAGATTAAGACTGGAAGGTGAGGACAGTGAGGCTGAGAGGTGAGGACAGTGAGGCTGGAAGGTGAGGACAGTGAGGCTGAAAGGTGAGGACAGTGAGGCTGAAAGGTGAGGACAGTGAGGCTGAAAGGTGAGGACAGTGAGGCTGAAAGGTGAGGACAGTGAGGCTGAGAGGTGAGGACAGTGAGGCTGAAAGGTCAGGACAGTGAGGCTGAAAGGTGAGGACAGTGAGGCTGAAAGGTGAGGACAGTGAGGCTGAGAGGTGAGGACAGTGAGGCTGAGAGGTGAGGACAGTGAGGCTGAAAGGTGAGGACAGTGAGGCTGAAAGGTGAGGACAGTGAGGCTGAAAGGTGAGGACAGTGAGGCTGAAAGGTGAGGACAGTGAGGCTGAAAGGTGAGGACAGTGAGGCTGAGAGGTGAGGACAGTGAGGCTGAGAGGTGAGGACAGTGAGGCTGAGAGGTGAGGACAGTGAGGCTGAGAGGTGAGGACAGTGAGGCTGAGAGGTGAGGACAGTGAGGCTGAGAGGTGAGGACAGTGAGGCTGAGAGGTGAGGACAGTGAGGCTGAGAGGTGAGGACAGTGAGGCTGGAAGGTGAGGACAGTGAGGCTGAGAGGTGAGGACAGTGAGGCTGAGAGGTGAGGACAGTGAGGCTGAGAGGTGAGGACAGTGAGGCTGAGAGGTGAGGACAGTGAGGCTGAGAGGTGAGAACAGTGAGGCTGGAAGGTGAGGACAGTGAGGCTGGAAGGTGAGGACAGTGAGGCTGAAAGGTGAGGACAGTGAGGCTGAGAGGTGAGGACAGTGAGGCTGAGAGGTGAGGACAGTGAGGCTGAAAGGTGAGGACAGTGAGGCTGGAAGGTGAGGACAGTGAGGCTGAGAGGTGAGGACGGTGAGGACAGTGAGGCTGAAAGGTGAGGACAGTGAGGCTGAAAGGTGAGGACAGTGAGGCTGAAAGGTGAGGACAGTGAGGCTGAGAGGTGAGTCAGGAGAAAGGACAGTCAGGAGAAAGGTGAGAAGAGGTGAGTCAGGAGAAAGGTGAGAAGAGGTGAGTCAGGAGAAAGGTGAGAAGAGGTGAGTCAGGAGAAAGGTGAGAAGAGGTGAGTCAGGAGAAAGGTGAGAAGAGGTGAGTCAGGAGAAAGGTGAGAAAGAGGTGAGTCAGGAGAAAGGTGAGAAGAGGTGAGTCAGGAGAAAGGTGAGAAAGAGGTGAGTCAGGAGAAAGGTGAGAAAGAGGTGAGTCAGGAGAAAGGTGAGAAAGAGGTGAGTCACAGAGGAATAAAGGTCAGTTCAGAGTCCAGATGAGAAAAGGAGAAATAAACAGGAGAAATAGAGGTGGAATGAGGAGGTGAAGGTCTATACATTACAGAGGTGAGGTGAGAGAACGGGACAGGAATGGGGAGGTGAAGGTCTATACATTACAGAGGTGAGGTAACAGGACAGGAATGGGGAGGTGAAGGTCTATACATTACAGAGGTGAGAGGAGAGAACAGGACAGGAATGGGGAGGTGAAGGTCTATACATTACAGAGGTGAGAGGAGAGAACAGGACAGGAATGGGGAGGTGAAGGTCTATACATTACAGAGGTGAGGTGAGAGAACAGGACAGGAATGGGGAGGTGAAGGTCTATACATTACAGAGGTGAGAGAACAGGACAGGAATGGGGAGGTGAAGGTCTATACATTACAGAGGTGAGGTGAGAGAACAGGACAGGAATGGGGAGGTGAAGGTCTATACATTACAGAGGTGAGGTGAGAGAACAGGACAGGAATGGGGAGGTGAAGGTCTATACATTACAGAGGTGAGAGAACAGGACAGGAATGGGGAGGTGAAGGTCTATACATTACAGAGGTGAGGTGAGAGAACGGGACAGGAATGGGGAGGTGAAGGTCTATACATTACAGAGGTGAGAGAACAGGACAGGAATGGGGAGGTGAAGGTCTATACATTACAGAGGTGAGGTGAGAGAACGGGACAGGAATGGGGAGGTGAAGGTCTATACATTACAGAGGTGAGGTGAGAGAACAGGACAGGAATGGGGAGGTGAAGGTCTATACATTACAGAGGTGAGAGAACAGGACAGGAATGGGGAGGTGAAGGTCTATACATTACAGAGGTGAGAGAACAGGACAGGAATGGGGAGGTGAAGGCCTATACATTACAGAGGTGAGAGAACAGGACAGGAACGGGGAGGTGAAGGCCTATACATTACAGAGGTGAGGTGAGAGAACAGGACAGGAATGGGGAGGTGAAGGCCTATACATTACAGAGGTGAGGTGAGAGAACAGGACAGGAATGAGGAGGTGAAGGTCTATACATTACAGAGGTGAGGTGAGAGAACGGGACAGGAATGGGGAGGTGAAGGCCTATACATTACAGAGGTGAGGTGAGAGAACAGGACAGGAATGGGGAGGTGAAGGTCTATACATTACAGAGGTGAGGTGAGAGAACGGGACAGGAATGGGGAGGTGAAGGCCTATACATTACAGAGGTGAGGTGAGAGAACAGGACAGGAATGGGGAGGTGAAGGCCTATACATTACAGAGGTGAGGTGAGAGAACAGGACAGGAATGAGGAGGTGAAGGTCTATACATTACAGAGGTGAGAGAACGGGACAGGAATGGGGAGGTGAAGGCCTATACATTACAGAGGTGAGGTGAGAGAACAGGACAGGATGGGGAGGTGAAGGTCTATACATTACAGAGGTGAGAGAACAGGACAGGAATGGGGAGGTGAAGGTCTATACATTACAGAGGTGAGGTGAGAGAACGGGACAGGAATGGGGAGGTGAAGGTCTATACATTACAGAGGTGAGGTGAGAGAACAGGACAGGAATGGGGAGGTGAAGGCCTATACATTACAGAGGTGAGGTGAGAGAACGGGACAGGAATGGGGAGGTGAAGGCCTATACATTACAGAGGTGAGAGGAGAGAACAGGACAGGAATGAGGAGGTGAAGGTCTATACATTACAGAGGTGAGAGGAGAGAACAGGACAGGAATGAGGAGGTGAAGGTCTATACATTACAGAGGTGAGGTGAGAGAACAGGACAGGAATGGGGAGGTGAAGGTCTATACATTACAGAGGTGAGGTGAGAGAACAGGACAGGAATGGGGAGGTGAAGGCCTATACATTACAGAGGTGAGGTGAGAGAACAGGACAGGAATGAGGAGGTGAAGGTCTATACATTACAGAGGTGAGGTGAGAGAACAGGACAGGAATGAGGAGGTGAAGGTCTATACATTACAGAGGTGAGGTGAGAGAACAGGACAGGAATGGGGAGGTGAAGGTCTATACATTACAGAGGTGAGGTGAGAGAACAGGACAGGAATGGGGAGGTGAAGGTCTATACATTACAGAGGTGAGAGAACGGGACAGGAATGGGGAGGTGAAGGTCTATACATTACAGAGGTGAGGTGAGAGAACAGGACAGGAATGGGGAGGTGAAGGTCTATACATTACAGAGGTGAGAGAACGGGACAGGAATGGGGAGGTGAAGGTCTATACATTACAGAGGTGAGGTGAGAACGGGACAGGAATGGGGAGGTGAAGGTCTATACATTACAGAGGTGAGAGAACAGGACAGGAATGGGGAGGTGAAGGTCTATACATTACAGAGGTGAGGTGAGAGAACGGGACAGGAATGGGGAGGTGAAGGTCTATACATTACAGAGGTGAGAGAACAGGACAGGAATGGGGAGGTGAAGGTCTATACATTACAGAGGTGAGAGAACAGGACAGGAATGGGGAGGTGAAGGGCTATACATTACAGAGGTGAGGTGAGAGAACAGCACAGGAATGGGGAGGTGAAGGTCTATACATTACAGAGGTGAGGTGAGAGAACAGGACAGGAATGGGGAGGTGAAGGTCTATACATTACAGAGGTGAGAGAACGTGTGGAGGAGAGAGGGGCTGAAAAGAGAGATATGTACCTTTAATAGGGGCGGGTGGCGAGCGGGGGGTGGTGAAGGTGTAAACGGTGGAGAAGGGGCCTTGGCCCGCCTCGTTCAAGGCCTGGATGCGGAACATGTACGAGGTAGACTCATTGAGCCGCTGGACTTTGTGAGTGTGGCAGGGCCCTCTGTACAGGGAGACAAACCTGGAGAGGAGAGAGGGGACGACAGGGAGAGAGGTATAAAACAGGTCTTGTCTGCCAGTCTCCTTATTTGGACAAGGCAACACATTTAGTTGGAACCATTTCCAACACTTCACAAAAACTGAAGGTTACAGCTTCATATTAACACCTTTCAGCCTGTCTGCATCATATTAACACCTTTCAGCATCATATTAACACCTTTCAGCATCATATTAACACCTTTCAGCCTGTCTGCATCATATTAACACTGTTCAGCATCATATTAACACCTTTCAGCATCATATTAACACCTTTCAGCATCATATTAACACCTTTCAGCCTGTCTGCATCATATTAACACTGTTCAGCATCATATTAACACTGTTCAGCATCATATTAACACCTTTCAGCATCATATTAACACCTTTCAGCCCGTCTGCATCATATTAACACCTTTCAGCCCGTCTGCATCATATTAACACCTTTCAGCCCGTCTGCATCATATTAACACCTTTCAGCCCGTCTGCATCATATTAACACCTTTCAGCCTGTCTGCATCATATTAACACCTTTCAGCATCATATTAACACCTTTCAACCTGTCTGCTTCATATTAACACCTTTCAGCCCGTCTGCATCATATTAACACCTTTCAGCCCGTCTGCATCATATTAACACCTTTCAGTCCGTCTGCATCATATTAACACCTTTCAGCCCGTCTGCATCATATTAACACCTTTCAGCCTGTCTGCATCATATTAACACCTTTCAGCCCGTCTGCATCATATTAACACCTTTCAGCCCGTCTGCATCATATTAACACCTTTCAGCCCGTCTGCATCATATTAACACCTTTCAGCCTGTCTGCATCATATTAACACCTTTCAGCATCATATTAACACCTTTCAGCATCATATTAACACCTTTCAGCATCATATTAACACCTTTCAGCATCATATTAACACCTTTCAGCCTTTCAGCATGATATTAACACCTTTCAGCCTGTCTGCATCATATTAACACCTTTCAGCATCATATTAACACCTTTCAGCCCGTCTGCATCATATTAACACCTTTCAGCCGTTCGCATTAAAATATTAACACCTTTCAGCCTTTCAGCATCATATTAACACCTTTCAGCATCATATTAACACCTTTCTGCATCATATTAACACCTTTCAGCATCATATTAACACCTTTCAGCCCGTCTGCATCATATTAACACCTTTCAGCCCGTCTGCATCATATTAACACCTTTCAGCCTGTCAGCATCATATTAACACCTTTCAGCATCATATTAACACCTTTCAGCCTGTCTGCATCATATTAACACCTTTCAGCATCATATTAACACCTTTCAGCCTGTCTGCATCATATTAACACCTTTCA
>NC_052329.1:5469602-5514602 GCF_016432855.1 Salvelinus namaycush | reverse complement strand
GTACCTGGTGTAGTGTGTGTGTGTGTGTGTGTGTGTGTGTGTGTGTGTGTGTGTGTGTGTGTGTGTGTGTGTGTGTGTGTGTGTGTGTGTGTGTGTGTGTGTACCTTGTAGTGTGTGTGTGTGTGTGTACCTTGTTGTAGTGTGTGTGTGTGTGTACCTTGTAGTGTGTGTGTGTGTGTGTGTGTGTACCTTGTTGTAGTGTGTGTGTGTACCTGGTGTAGTGTGTGTGTGTGTGTGTGTGTGTGTGTGTGTGTGTGTGTGTGTGTGTGTGTGTGTGTGTGTGTATTTGTACCTGGTGTAGTGTGTGTGTGTGTGTGTGTGTGTACCTGGTGTAGTGTGTGTGTGTGTGTGTGTGTGTGTGTGTGTGTGTGTGTGTGTGTGTGTGTGTGTGTGTGTGTGTGTGTGTATGTACCTGGTGTAGTGTGTGTGTGTGTACCTTGTTGTAGTGTGTGTGTGTGTGTACCTTGTTGTAGTGTGTGTGTGTGTGTGTGTGTACCTTGTTGTAATGTGTGTGTGTGTGTGTATGTACCTGGTGTAGTGTGTGTGTGTGTGTGTGTGTGTGTGTGTGTGTGTGTGTGTGTATATACCTGGTGTAGTGTGTGTGTGTGTGTGTGTGTGTGTGTGTGTATATACCTGGTGTAGTGTGTGTGTGTGTGTGTGTGTACCTGGTGTAGTTTGTGCGTGTGTGTGTGTGTATATACCTGGTGTAGTGTGTGTGTGTGTACCTGGTGTAGTGTGTGTGTGTGTACCTGGTGTGTGTGTGTGTGTGTGTGTACCTGGTGTAGTGTGTGTGTGTGTGTGTACCTGGTGTAGTGTGTGTGTGTGTGTGTACCTGGTGTAGTGTATTTGTACCTGGTGTAGTGTGTGTGTGTGTGTGTACCTGGTGTAGTGTGTGTGTACCTGGTGTAGTGTGTGTGTGTGTGTGTGTGTGTGTGTGTGTGTGTGTGTGTGTGTGTACCTGGTGTAGTGTGTGTGTACCTGGTGTAGTGTGTGTGTATGTACCTGGTGTAGTGTGTGTGTGTGTGTGTGTATATACCTGGTGTAGTGTGTGTGTGTGTGTATATACCTGGTGTAGTGTGTGTGTGTGTGTGTGTGTGTGTGTGTGTGTGTGTGTGTGTGTGTGTGTGTGTGTGTGTGTGTGTGTACCTGGTGTAGTGTGTGTGTGTGTGTATATACCTGGTGTAGTGTGTGTGTGTGTGTTGTATATACCTGGTGTAGTGTGTGTGTGTTGTATATACCTGGTGTAGTGTGTGTGTGTGTGTGTGTGTGTGTGTGTGTGTGTGTGTGTGTGTGTGTGTGTGTGTGTGTGTGTGTGTGTGTGTGTGTGTACCTGTAGCTGGTGTCCGGTTGCAGGTGCTGAATGATATACTTGGTGACTGGTCCTACAGAGATGGACTGTCTCTCTCCCAGGTCTATGAGGTAGGAGGAGATCTCAGCCCCGTGGTCGCAAGGCGGCTCCCAACCAACAGCTACAACAATAACAACAATAATAATATTATATAGTGCTTTTCAATCCAATTTCAATTAAAACGGTTCAATTAAAACTCGACACACCCCCGACTCGACACACCCCACTCGACACACCCGACTCGACACACCTCTCCACACACACACCTCTCCACACACACACCTCTCCACACACACACCTCTCCACACACACACCTCTCCACACACACACCTCTCCACACACACACCTCTCCACACACACACCTCTCCACACACACACCTCTCCACACACACACCTCTCCACACACACCTCTCCACACACACCTCTCGACACAATGCAGCCAGGATATCGGGGTTAACACCCCCTACTCTTACGATAAGTACCATGGGATCTTTAATGACCAGAGTCTCAGGACACCCGTTTAACGTCCCATCCGAATGAACGCACAGGACAATGTCACCAATCACTGCCCTGGGGCAAACGTTTGGACACACCTAGTCATTCAAGGGTTGTTCTTTATTTGTACTATTTTCTACATTGTAGAATAATAGTGAAGACATCAACACTTTGAAATTACATATTGAATCATGTAGTAACCAAAAAAGTGTTAAACTAATCAAAATATATTTAATATTTTAGATTCATCAAAGTAGCCACCCTTTGCCTTGATGACAGCTTTGCACACTCTTGGCATTCTCTCAACCAGCTTCATGAGGAATGCTTTTCCAACAGTCTTGAAGGATTTCCCACATATGCTGAGCACTTGTTGGCTGCTTTTCCTTCACTCTGCGGTCCAACTCATCCCAAACCATCTCAATTGGGTTGAGGTCGGGTGATTTTGGAGGCCAGGTCATCTGATGCAGCACTCCATCACTCTCCTTCTTGGTCAAATAGCCCTTAAACAGCCTGGAGGTGTGTTGGGTCATTGTCCTGTTGAAAAACAAATGATAGTCCCACTAAGCCGTACCGGAGCACCAAGTCTAGGACCAAAAGGCTCCTCAACAGTTTCTACTCCCAAGCCATTAGACTGCTGAACAATTCATAAAATCGCCACCGGACAATTTACATTGACCCCCCCTCCCTTTTGTACACTGCTGCTACTCGCTGTTTGTTACCTATGCATAGTCACTTCGCCCCCACCTACATGTACAGATTACCTCAACTAGCCTGTACCCACGCACCCTGACTCGGTACCGGTGCCCCCTGTATATAGCCTCCACACTGACTTGGTACCGGTGCCCCCTGTATATAGCCTCCACACTGACTCTGTACCGGTACCCCCTGTATATAGCCTCCACATTGACTCTGTACCGGTACCTCCCTGTATATAGCCTCCACATTGACTCGGTACCGGTACCCCCTGTATAAAGCCTCCACATTGACTCTGTACCGGTACCCCCTGTATATAGCCTCCACATTGACTCTGTACCGGTACCTCCCTGTATATAGCCTCCACATTGACTCGGTACCGGTACCCCCTGTATAAAGCCTCCACATTGACTCTGTACCGGTACCCCCTGTATATAGCCTCCACATTGACTCTGTACCGGTACCCCCTGTATATAGCCTCATATATATAGCCTCCAAATCAAAGTTTGATTTGATTTGAAGCCCAAACCAGATGGGATGGCGTATCGCTGCAGAATGCTGTGGTAGCCATGCTGGTTAAGTGTGCCTTG
Source organism: Salvelinus namaycush (assembly GCF_016432855.1). NCBI lineage: Eukaryota > Metazoa > Chordata > Actinopteri > Salmoniformes > Salmonidae > Salvelinus > Salvelinus namaycush. The sequence goes on along the minus strand of NC_052329.1, from coordinate 5,511,476 downwards.
AATTCTAAATAAATCCCAGACCGTGTCACCAGCAAATCACCCCGACACATCACACCTCCTCCTCCATGCTTCATGGTGGGAACCACACATGTGGAGATCATCCGTTCACCTACTCTGCGTCTCAAAAAGACACGGCAGTTGGAACCAAAAATCTCAAATTTGGTCTCATCAGACCAAAGGACAGATTTCCACCAGTCTAATGTCCATTGCTCGTGTTTCTTGGCCCAAGCAAGCCTCTCTTTCTTATTGGTGTTCTTTAGTAGTGGTTTCTTTGCAGCAATTCGACCATGAAGACCTGATTCACACAGTCTCCTCTGAACAGTTGATGTTGAGATGTGTCTGTTACTTGAACTCTGTGAAGCATTTATTTGGGCTGCAATTTCTGATGCTGGTATCTGTAATGAACTTATCCTCTGCAGCGGAGGTAACTCTGGGTCTTCCTTTCCCGTGGCGGTCTTCATGAGAGCCAGCTTCATCATAGCACTTGATGGATTTTGCGACTACACTTGAAGAAACTTTCAAAGTTCTTGACAGTTTACGTATTGTTGAAATCGGCGAAACTTTGAACATTGAGATATTAAATGAATGATGGGAAATTAAAGAGACTGGGTGTTATGTTATAAGTTAATGGTTCTCAGAAGAAAGACAGAAGGCTTTGGAATGTGTTTGATGGGAGGAGAGGAGAGTGATGTGTTGATACAGGGGAGACAGACGGACATCTGGGTATTAGATGAAAGAGGGGTTGAGGTTAGGAGGTGAGGACAGATTCTCTTAAGAGAGTAATGCATGTTTGGAATCCTGTTACCCTCTTTATTAGCTTCCTGTAGAGCCATAAAATGTAAGGATTGGAGAGAAAGGGGAAGTGTCTTAAGTAGGATGCGCATAAACTGTGAAGTCTGAAATCTTCTGATGTCTGTCTACAGCTGTACAGAACTTTTGGGAAGAATTAAACTTAGTTAAAAGCTTCTATAGTGCCCGTGGGTTATTTACTCTGAAAAATAAGAATCCAACAGTATTGACTGACCTTCATGTCTTAAAGTAATGGACTGTCGTTTCTCTTTGCTTATTTGAGCGGTTCTTAACATAATATGGACTTTTACCAATTAGAGTTATCTTCTGTAAACCACCCCTACCTGGGTCACAACATAACTGATTGGCTCAAATGCATTAAGAAGGAAAGAAATTACACAAATTAACTTTTAACAAGGCACACTTGTTAATTGAAATGCATTCCAGGTGACTACCTCATGAAGCTGGTTGAGAGAACGCCAAGAGTTTGCAAAGCTGTCATCAAGGCAAAGGGTGGCTACTTTGAAGAAACTCAAATATAAAATATATTTTGATTTGTTTAACACTTTTTTGGTTACTACATGATTCCATATGTGTTATTTCATAGTGTTGATGTCTTCACTATTATTCTACAATGTAGAAAATAGTTAAAATAAAGAGAAACCCTGGAATGAGTAATGTCTAAACTTTTGACTGGTACTGTATATATATATATTTATGGTCCCGATGAGGCTTTACAACATTCAACAAGACAAACAAAACAATGTCAAACCAAACTGACCTAGACAAGTGGAGGGGGAGTAGAGAGGAGGCGTGGGGGGTCCATCTTCCTCCTCCTCCTCCTCCTCTTCCTCCTCCTGGTCTGCGGAGGTGTGGTATCCACGTAGCTCCGCCTCTTTGAGGGCATGGACACTGCTGACGGCCGCAGGTACAGAAGGAGGAGTTTGACAGAGGACCGCCTCACTGAACAGACCTACGCCAGCCACGTTCACAGCCTGGGGAAAGGGGGAGAGAGATGATATAATATGTTACAGAAGAGACACAGGCTTTTAATGTCGTAACACACACTGTCTTTACTGCCCGAATGTGACAACTAGGATAAAGTTTTCGCAGGACACTGTCAGTTTCCTATTTTTCCCCTGGATTTGGGTTGATGTAATATGATGATACTAGCTACATTATATATACAAAAGTATGTGGACACCCCTTCAAATGAGTGGATTCGGCCATTTCAGCCACACCCGTTGCTGACAGGTGTATAAACTCGAGCACACAGCCATGCAATCTCCATAGACAAACATTGGCAGTAGAATGGCCTTACTGGAAGAGCTCAGTGAATTTCAACGTGGCACCGTCATTAGGACGCCACCTTTCCAACAAGTCACATTTCTGCCCCGGTTAACTGTAAGTGCTGTTATTGTGAAGTGGAAATATCTCGGAGCAACAACGGCTCAGCCGCAAAGTGGTAGGCCACACCAGCTCAGAACGAGAAAACAGAGTGCTGAAGCGTGTTAAAATCCTCAGTCCTCGGTTGCAGCACTGCCGAGTTCCAAACTGCCTCTGGAAGCAACGTCAGCACATTAACTGTTCGTCTGGAGCTTCATGAAATGGGTTTCCGTGGCCGAGCAGCCGCACATTAGCCTAAGATCACCATGCGCAATGCCAAGCGTCGACTGGAGTGGTATAAAGCTCAACGCCATTGGACTCTGGAGCAGTGGAAACATGTTGTCTGGAGTGATGAATCACCCTTCACCATCTGGCAGTCTGAAGGAATAATCTGGGTTTGGCAGACGCCAGAAGAACGCTATTTTCCTGAATGCATAGTGCCAACTGTAAAGTTTGGTGGAGGAGGAATAATGGGGCTGTTTTTCATGGTTCGGGTTAGGCCCCTTAGATCCAGTGAAGGGAAATCTTAACGCTACAGCATAAAATGACATTCTAGGCGATTCTGTGCTTCCAACTTGGCAACAGTTTGGGGAAGGCCCTTTCCTGTTTCAGCATGACAATGCCCCCGTGCACAAAGCGAGGTTCACACAGGAACGGTTTGTTGAGATTGGTGTGGAATAACTTGACTGGCCTGCACAGAGCCCTGACCTGAACCCCATCGAACACCTTTGGGATGAATTGGAATGCCCGACCTCACTAATGCTCTTGTAGCTGAATGGAAGCAAGTCCCAACATCTAGTGGAAAGCCTTCCCAGAAGAGTGGAGGCTGTTATAGCAGCAAAGGGGGAACCAACTCCATATTAATGTCCATGATTTTGTAATGAGATGTGTGACCAGCAGGTGTCAACAATAGCTTTGGTCATGTAGTGTCTGTGCCTAGGGTGTTTTCTACCCTAAGCAGCTGGGGAACCAAATGTATAGTCGTAATGACCACTTCTGACCACTAGGTGGTAGTGAGGGTACACCAGTCTCCAGCTCTACCTCCTCACTGTATGGTGACTCACTACTCTGTAGTGGGGTCTCAGGGGTCAGGGGTCTCCAACTACATTCAACAAAGGAACCATTTTTCCTGGAGCGGAAGGCCGGGAGGGCCTGAACATGGTAATAAATCATTTGGAAACTGCAAATTGACCGCAACAATCCCAAACAGATTAAAAAACAAAATAATTTCCAACCTTGATTACATTGGGATAAGATAACAAATCTCTATTTATGCGTGGGAACCGATTTCCTAAAATAAAATCACTGAGCTCATTTCCTGGTGATTTTATGTCCAAAAATACAGTGCTTCTATAAAATATTCACACCCCTTAACTGATTCCACCTTTGTTGTGTTTCCGCCTGAATTTAAAACGGATTAAATTGAGATGTCTTGTCACTGCCTTACACACAATACCTCATAATGTCATAGTAGAATTGTGTTTTTCCTGAAAACAAAGTGTTATGTTTGGGGCAAATCCAATACAACACACTACTGAGTACCACTCTCCATATTTACAAGCATAGTGTTGGTTGCATCATGTTATGGGTATGCTTGTAATCATTAAGGATTGGGGAGTTTTTCAGGATAAAAAAAGAAACAGAATGCAGCTAAGCACAGGCAAAATCCTAGAGGAAAACCAGTTTGAGTCTGCGTTCCACCAGACACTGGGAGATGAATTCACCTTTCAGCAGGACAATAACCTACAACACAAGGACAAATATACAACGGAGTTGTTTACCAAAAAGACACTGAATGTTTCTGAGTGGCCGAGTTACAGTTTTGACTTAAATCTACTTGAAAATCTATGGCAAGACTTGAACAATGGCTGTCTAGCGATGATCAACAACCAACCTGATTTACCCAGAAAGACTCACAGCTGTAATCGCTGCCAAAGGTGATTTTAACATGTATTGACTCAGGGGTGTGAATACTTATCTAATCAAGATAAAATACACTTAAAATAAAATAAAAAATGTTTACGTTTAAAACAGACTGTTAAAAACAGAGATCGGCCCGTAAATGGAGGCAGCTGAAGTCTGAATCGCGTGAGGGTGAAAGACAGTCAACTGACAGACCTGTTGGGGAATGATTGGCCTGTTAGCTGGTTAGATTGCCGAGCTACAAACTTAACTAGCTACCTTGAACAGCAATAACAGAAACACCTAACCGCTAAAACATACAGTGAGGCAAAAAAGTATTTAGTCAGCCTCCAATTGTGCAAGTTCTCCTACTTAAAAAGATGAGAGAGGCCTGTCATTTTCATCATAGGTACACTTCAACTATGACAGACAAAATGAGAAAAAAAATCCAGGAAATCACATTCTAGGATTTTTAATGAATTTATTTGCAAATTATGGTGGAAAATAAGTATTTGGTCATCTACAAACAAGCAAGATTTCTGACTCTCACAGACCTGTAACTGCTCACCTGTAGATAGAAAGTAGTACGTTATAGTAACAGAAAGCTGCACTCACCTGAACCCGGCAGAAGTAGCAGTAACTACTAAGTACTAGTACCAGGTAACTTGTCTTTAGTGCTGAGAGACAAGACTCACCTGAACCCGGCAGAAGTAGCAGTAACTACTAAGTACTAGTACCAGGTAACTTGTCTTTAGTGCTGAGAGACAAGACTCACCTGAACCCGGCAGAAGTAGCAGTAACTACTAAGTACTAGTACCAGGTAACTTGTCTTTAGTGCTGAGAGACAAGACTCACCTGAACCCGGCAGAAGTAGTTGGTGGCAGGCAGCAGTCCCTTGACCTCGTGGGTGAGGCTGGCACCGCTGTAACACACCTGCATGGTGCCCTCCGCTGCCCCCCACTCCACACGGTACTCTGAGACGACTGCCCCGTTACAGGCTGGAGCCTGGGGAGGGGCGGGAGAAAACAGAGACTGTTAACATGATGGATGGATTGATTGGTTCAACACAGATAAAACACCTGTCTTGATTTAACATGATGATTGATTAACTGTATTATCCCCTTGAGAGCATTTCTGTTGTAGTACAAACCACGTAGAACAGAAGTCACAAGTGTTGTGTTCCTACCTCCCAGCTGACCACAGCCACAGTAGGGGACTTGCAGGTAATGTGAGGTGCCTTACAGGGCTCTGGAGCCCCGGGGCCCATGGTCACCTCACAATGCTCTGACAGGGGTCCGTACTAACACACACACACACACACACACACACACACAACCAAAATACACACTCATTAGTTGGTGACAGTCAAACATACTTTCTTTAGTGACACAACGTGACTACATACAGGAAGAGAGGACATACAGGAAGAGAATCAGAGGAAAAACTAAATTCACTTTTTTGTTCACTCCTGAAACGTATAGAGTCAAACCTACACACTGAACAAGACTATCCTGTATCATTCACGAACCAACAAAGTTCAGTTTTCCTAGCATTCAAAGGGATAAAACAAGTTTTGTTGTCTCACCCCAGCCTTGTTGGCGGCCCGCAGGCGGAAGCTGTACGTCCGTCCCGGGAGCAGACTACCCACGGTGCAGTCGACCTCCGAACCTTGGTACACCTCCCTGACCTCCTCTTGACCTGTTGACCCCTGAGGACCAGCGCCACACACCTCCACACTATAGACCGACACCGGGCTGCCACCGCCCACACACGGCAGTCCTGGGAGAGACACACGTATACCAATTAGTTTATTTTATATTTCATTTTTCAGATTCCAGATTATTCTCATTAAGATGATAAATTGCTAAAATAGCAGCACATATAATTACAATGGTCAACAACAAAATTAGCACAAAATTAGGGTTGGCCACTCTTCCTTCAGGTAACAGACAGCTTGACAACAGACTGTCTTCAGGTAACAGACAGCTTGACAACAGACTGTCTTCAGGTAACAGACAGTTTGACAACAGACTGTCTTCAGGTAACAGACAGCTTGACAGCAGACTGTCTTCAGGTAACAGACAGCTTGACAGCAGACTGTCTTCAGGTAACAGACAGCTTGACAGCAGACTGTCTTCAGGTAACAGACAGCTTGACAGCAGACTGTCTTCAGGTAACAGACAGCTTGACAGCAGACTGTCTTCAGGTAACAGACAGCTTGACAGCAGACTGTCTTCAGGTAACAGACAGCTTGACAGCAGACTGTCTTCAGGTAACAGACAGCTTGACAGCAGACTGTCTTCAGGTAACAGACAGCTTGACAGCAGACTGTCTTCAGGTAACAGACAGCTTGACAGCAGACTGTCTTCAGGTAACAGACACCTGAAGACAGTCTGCTGTCAAGCTAACAGACAGCTTGACAGCAGACTGTCTTCAGGTAACAGACAGCTTGACAGCAGACTGTCTTCAGGTAACAGACAGCTTGACAGCAGACTGTCTTCAGGTAACAGACAGCTTGACAGCAGACTGTCTTCAGGTAACAGACAGCTTGACAGCAGACTGTCTTCAGGTAACAGACAGCTTGACAGCAGACTGTCTTCAGGTAACAGACAGCTTGACAGCAGACTGTCTTCAGGTAACAGACAGCTTGACAGCAGACTGTCTTCAGGTAACAGACACCTGAAGACAGTCTGCTGTCAAGCTAACAAACAGCTTGACAGCAGACTGTCTTCAGGTAACAGACAGCTTGACAGCAGACTGTCTTCAGGTAACAGACAGCTTGACAGCAGACTGTCTTCAGGTAACAGACAGCTTGACAGCAGACTGTCTTCAGGTAACAGACAGCTTGACAGCAGACTGTCTTCAGGTAACAGACAGCTTGACAGCAGACTGTCTTCAGGTAACAGACAGCTTGACAGCAGACTGTCTTCAGGTAACAGACAGCTTGACAGCAGACTGTCTTCAGGTAACAGACAGCTTGACAGCAGACTGTCTTCAGGTAACAGACAGCTTGACAGCAGACTGTCTTCAGGTAACAGACAGCTTGACAGCAGACTGTCTTCAGGTAACAGACAGTTTGACAGCAGACTGTCTTCAGGTAACAGACAGTTTGACAGCAGACTGTCTTCAGGTAACAGACAGTTTGACAGCAGACTGTCTTCAGGTAACAGACAGTTTGACAACAGACTGTCTTCAGGTAACAGACAGTTTGACAACAGACTGTCTTCAGGTAACAGACAGTTTGACAACAGACTGTCTTCAGGTAACAGACAGTTTGACAACAGACTGTCTTCAGGTAACAGACAGCTTGACAACAGACTGTCTTCAGGTAACAGACAGTTTGACAACAGACTGTCTTCAGGTAACAGACAGTTTGACAACAGACTGTCTTCAGGTAACAGACAGTTTGACAACAGACTGTCTTCAGGTAACAGACAGTTTGACAACAGACTGTCTTCAGGTAACAGACAGTTTGACAACAGACTGTCTTCAGGTAACAGACAGCTTGACAACAGACTGTCTTCAGGTAACAGACAGCTTGACAACAGACTGTCTTCAGGTAACAGACAGCTTGACAACAGACTCTTTCTTAAGGCCCCCAACACAATGTGTCTGCTAAAATGGCATATATTATATTAAAGCCAGTTATTCCCTGGCACCAAAAGCTAATAAAATATGCCCACACAGAGTGGTTGTAGTGTAGGTTGGCATGGTGACAGAGTGGCGGTTAAGGTTGGCATGGTGACAGAGGGGTGACAGAGGGGTGGTAGTGTAGGTTGGCATGGTGACAGAGGGGTGGTAGTGTAGGTTGGCATGGTGACAGAGGGGTGGTAGTGTAGGTTGGCATGGTGACAGAGGGGTGGTAGTGTAGGTTGGCATGGTGACAGAGGGGTGGTAGTGTAGGTTGGCATGGTGACAGAGTGGTGGTAGTGTAGGTTGGCATGGTGACAGAGTGGTGGTAGTGTAGGTTGGCATGGTGACAGAGATGTGGTAGTGTAGGTTGGCATGGTGACAGAGTGGCGGTTAAGGTTGGCATGGTGACAGAGGGGTGGTAGAGTAAGTTGGCATGGTGACAGAGGGGTGGTAGTGTAGGTTGGCATGGTGACAGAGGGGTGGTGGTGTAGGTTGGCATGGTGACAGAGGGGTGGTGGTGTAGGTTGGCATGGTGACAGAGATGTGGTAGTGTAGGTTGGCATGGTGACAGAGTGGCGGTTAAGGTTGGCATGGTGACAGAGGGGTGGTAGAGTAAGTTGGCATGGTGACAGAGGGGTGGTAGTGTAGGTTGGCATGGTGACAGAGGGGTGGTAGTGTAGGTTGGCATGGTGACAGAGGGGTGGTAGTGTAGGTTGGCATGGTGACAGAGAGGTGGTAGTGTAGGATGGCATGGTGACAGAGGGGTGGTAGTGTAGGTTGGCATGGTGACAGAGTGGTGGTGGTGTAGGTTGGCATGGTGACAGAGATGTGGTAGTGTAGGTTGGCATGGTGACAGAGGGGTGGTAGTGTAGGTTGGCATGGTGACAGAGTGGTGGTAGTGTAGGTTGGCATGGTGACAGAGAGGTGGTAGTGTAGGTTGGCATGGTGACAGAGAGGTGGTAGTGTAGGTTGGCATGGTGACAGAGAGGTGGTAGTGTAGGTTGGCATGGTGACAGAGGGGTGGTAGTGTAGGTTGGCATGGTGACAGAGGGGTGGTAGTGTAGGTTGGCATGGTGACAGAGAGGTGGTAGTGTAGGTTGGCATGGTGACAGAAGGGTGGTAGTGTAGGTTGGCATGGTGACAGAGGGGTGGTAGTGTAGGTTGGCATGGTGACAGCGAGGTGGTAGTGTAGGTTGGCATGGTGACAGAGGGGTGGTAGTGTAGGTTGGCAGGGGGGATGGCAAAGTGACTCACCCCAGCGCAGCTGCACCTCTCTGGCCTTGGGCTTGCCCACCACGCGGGGCGGCTGGCACTGCCCTGGGGGCACCGCGGGAGTCTGGACCTGCAGAGTCTCTGACAGCTGGAACACAACAACAACATGTTAGGATGAGAAAACACCACCATTAGGAGACAACATTCTATTAGGATAGAGAGACAAGACCCCTCCATCTGTATTTATAGTTAGGACAGCCTTACAAGCCCATTTATATTTCAATTATACAACTGATGAAAAACAAAACACGAGTACAGTATCGATAGATAATGTAGGACTACACTGCATATTATTGCCATGTTGATCTGCTGTGTACGTAACAGTGACATCTCCATTTCTGTGACAGAGAAGACCCAACATGTGACTGTTCTGTCACGTTATTCTGCATCCCCCCCCCACCCCCCACCCAAAATAAAATACTTAACCAAAACAAAAGCTTGGCATCGTGAGTCATGTCTCTGAGTCTCTCTAAGCCGTCATGAATGAGAGCCATTAAAGCAAGAACATCTTATAACAGCTGATCTGGTTAATGAACAATTAGCACAGCTTCCTACGCCACGAGGGTTAACTGATTACAGTCCTCTGTCTTGTACGTACATATGATGTGCATCCTAAATGGCACCCTATTCCATATATAGTGCACTACTATAGACCAGGGCTGGCATATATATATATGGAATAGGGTGCCAGCCCTGGTCTATAGTAGTGCACTATATATGGAATAGGGTGCCAGCCCTGGTCCTAAAGTAGTGCACTATATATGGAATAGGGTGCCAGCCCTGGTCTAAAGTAGTGCACTATATATGGAATAGGGTGCCAGCCCTGGTCTAAAGTAGTGCACTCTATATGGAATAGGGTGCCAGCCCTGGTCTATAGTAGTGCACTATATATGGAATAGGGTGCCAGCCCTGGTCCTAAAGTAGTGCACTATATATGGAATAGGGTGCCAGCCCTGGTCTAAAGTAGTGCACTCTATATGGAATAGGGTGCCAGCCCTGGTCTAAAGTAGTGCACTCTATATGGAATAGGGTGCCAGCCCTGGTCTAAAGTAGTGCACTATATATGGAATAGGGTGCCAGCCCTGGTCTATAGTAGTGCACTATAATATGGAATAGGGTGCCAGCCCTGGTCTAAAGTAGTGCACTCTATATGGAATAGGGTGCCAGCCCTGGTCTAAAGTAGTGCACTCTATATGGAATAGGGTGCCAGCCCTGGTCTAAAGTAGTGCACTCTATATGGAATAGGGTGCCAGCCCTGGTCTAAAGTAGTGCACTCTATATGGAATAGGGTGCCAGCCCTGGTCTAAAGTAGTGCACTATATATGGAATAGGGTGCCAGCCCTGGTCTAAAGTAGTGCACTATATATGGAATAGGGTGCCAGCCCTGGTCTAAAGTAGTGCACTCTATATGGAATAGGGTGCCAGCCCTGGTCTAAAGTAGTGCACTCTATATGGAATAGGGTGCCAGCCCTGGTCTAAAGTAGTGCACTATATAGGGAATAGGGTGCCAGCCCTGGTCTAAAGTAGTGCACTATATAGGGAATGTCGTGAAGAAGATCATTAATAACCTCCACATGAGAAAACAGATGAACGACAATCTCCTGTTAGAGTCGGGCCAGAAATAGACGGCATGGACATGACTGGAATACTACTCCTAGAGCCATTCATCATTATGAAGCAGAGGAAGTGATGACACACTGCTGAGACAGAGAGAACACAGGAGACATGGAAATAGAACGCTAGAGAGAGAGAGAGAGATGGAAATAGAACGCTAGAGAGAGAGAGACATGGAAATAGAACGCTAGAGAGAGAGAGACATGGAAATAGAACGCGAGAGAGAGGGAGAGAGAGACATGGAAATAGAACGCGAGAGAGAGGGAGAGAGAGACATGGAAATAGAACGCGAGAGAGAGAGACATGGAAATAGAACGCGAGAGAGAGAGACATGGAAATAGAACGAGAGAGCGAGCGAGAGACATGGAAATAGAACGAGAGAGCGAGCGAGAGACATGGAAATAGAACGAGAGAGCGAGCGAGAGAGCGAGCGAGAGAGCGAGCGCGAGAGAGAGCGCGAGAGAGAGCGCGAGAGAGAGCGCGAGAGAGAGCGCGAGACACTATTTGACACAGAGGTGAAATACCTGCTATATGCTGATGACTTGGTACTTCTATCACCAACCAAAGAAGGTCTTCAACAGAACATTAATATTCTAGAGCAATATTGCCATAATTGGGCCCTGGCAGTAAATTTCCCAAAAACTAAAATCATGATTTTCCAAAAACAAAACAGATGTCAGAAACACAAATATAAATTCACCCTGAACAACACCATCATTGAACACACAAAAAATTACACCTACCTTGGTCTGACCATATCTGCATCGGGAAACTTTAATAGGGCAGTGAATGCACTCAAAGAAAAAGCCCGCAGAGCATTGTATGCAATAAAAATGAAATTATTCAAAATCAACATCCCAATTAGAATTTGGACCAAAATATTTGACAGTGTAATCCTACCAATAGCTCTTTATGGAAGTGAGGTTTGGGGGCCACTCAATAAACTGGACTTTAAAATGTGGGACAAACATCCAATTGAAGCCCTACATGCAGAATTCTGTCGGAAAATCCTACAAGTCCAGAGAAATACACCAACTAATGCATGTAGGGCAGAATTGGGCCGCTTTCCAGTAATAATGAAAATACAGAAAAGATCATTAAAATTTTGGCTACATCTAAATTCAAGTCCAAATTCGAGTCTGCAATTTAAAGCACTTCAAACCCAAGAGCTGAGCCCAGAAACGAGCCCTCTCAGTCAGCTGGTGTTGGACCTCACCAACCAAGCTGACACCAGCACTGCTTCAAAAGAAAGAATTCCAATAAACAAAATCATGAACCAATCAAAGGACTCATATATACAACATTGGAAAAACGAAACAAAATCCCAAAGCCGACCAAATTGCTATCTGACCCTAAACAGAGAATATGAATTGGCTGAATATCTCTACTCTGTCAGAGATACGAAGCAGAGACAGATCCTTACCAAGTACAGGCTGAGTGACCACCGATTGGCAATAGAAACCGGCAGACATAAAAAGACATGGCTACCCAAAGAGGAGCGTGTATGTGGTCACTGCACGACAGGGGAGCTAGAAACAGAGATGCACTTTCTCCTTTACTGTGATAAATATTCCTCACCAAGAGATTCATTATTCACAGAAATGTCTACATTTATTCCAAATTTTAACTTATTAAACCCAGAGGAAAAACTAAAAATACTCATGGGCGAAGGAGCAATGGCTCCTCTTGCAGCCAAATATGTATTTGCCTGCCATAGCCTGAGGGACACTGAATAATAACATCTGCATAGTAAGCAGTAACTTACTTATTATTACTATTATTGTTATTACTGTTATTGTTATTACTATTATTATTGTTGTTTATCATTCCAAGTAGTAATGGTATGGGTGGTAATGGTAATGATAGCAGTTTAATGATGGTGGTGGTGGTAATGACGATAGTAGTTGTAGTACCGATGTAATGGTGAAGATGACCGTTATTTAGTTATAAGTTAGTTATAGTTTCATTTTTTTATTACATTACATTCGATTATTGACTTACCATTTTATTGTTACTATTTTTATATTTAATTTTGTATTATTATTTACTGCCATTCTATATTATTATTTGTCATTGTTTATAATTTTATTACAATGTATATTGTATACATTGTTGCTTTGGCAATATTGACACAATGTTTTTCTTGCCAATAAAGCAGCTTGAATTTGAGAGAGAGAGAGCGAGAGAGCGAGAGAGAGATGGAAATAGAACGCTAGAGAGAGAGAGACATGGAAATAGAACGCTAGAGAGAGGGAGAGACATGGAAATAGAACGAGAGAGAGAGAGAGAGACATGGAAATAGAACGCTAGAGAGAGACATGGAAATAGAACACTAGAGAGAGAGACATGGAAATAGAACGCGAGAGACATGGAAATAGAACGAGAGAGAGAGCGAGAGACATGGAAATAGAACGAGAGAGAGAGACATGGAAATAGAACGCGAGAGAGAGAGAGACATGGAAATAGAACGCTAGAGAGAGAGAATGCTAGAGGGAGACAGAGGCATAGAAGTAGAAAGATATACATAAAGAAACCATGCAAATAGAACGCTCTAGAAATTGAGCTATTTTGTTGTGTTAGTTATACAATGAGTGACAAAGATATAACGGTGAGAAACGTCACGGACAGGGAGAAAGACCAGGCTGGTCTAAAGCTCTCATGGCTGCAAGGACTGTGTGTATTGTTCGCTCCAGTACATGCAGAGGTGTGTGTGTGTGTGTGTGTGTGTGTGTGTGTGTGTGTGTGTGTGTGTGTGTGTGTGGTGCAGTAATGGTGACTCACTGGGCTTTGCCCCCCCTCACTCATGCAGTAAACTCTGGTCTGGTAGGAGTGGCCTGGCTTCAGCCCCTCACACACATGTTCCATGGCTGGACCACTGTACGCCAGCTCCCACGACACGCCTAGAGGGACACAGACAGACAGACACACACATGGACAGACAGAGAGAGACAGAGAGAGACAGAGAGAGACAGAGACAGAGAGAGACAGAGAGAGACAGAGAGAGACAGAGAGAGAGAGAGAGAGAGAGAGAGAGCGGACAGATAGACAGACAGAGAGCGGACAGACAGAGACACACAGAGAGACAGAGACAGAGAGAGAGAGAGAGAGAGAGAGAGAGAGAGAGAGAGAGAGAGAGAGAGAGAGAGAGAGAGAGAGAGAGAGAGACACAGAGAGAGAGAGAGAGAGAGAGAGAGAGAGAGAGAGAGAGAGATGAACACACTACTAAGCTATCTTGTTCTTGGCTATGTTAAATACAGGAAGTAGTCACGCAGTAGCCGTTGACTTATTCTGCATTTTATTGTGTTACAGCCTGAATTCAAAATGGATTAAATATGTTTATTGTCATCTCACTCATCTAGACACAATACCGCATAAGGACAAAGTGAAAATATGGTTTTAGAAATGTTTGTGAAATGAAATCCAGAAATATCTAATTTACATAAGTACTCAAACCCCAGAGTCAATACATGTTAGAATCCTCATTGGCAGTGATTACAGCTGTGAGTCTTTCTGGGTAAATCTCTAAGCGTTTTCCACATCTGGATTGTACAACATTTGCCCATTATTATTTTCTAAATTCTTCAAGATCTGTCAAATTGGTTGTTGATCATTAGACAGCCATTTTTTTTTTTTTTTTTTTTTTTTTTTTTATCCCCTTTTCTCCCCAATTTTCATGGTATCCAATCGCTAGTAATTACTATCTTGTCTCATCGCTACAACTCCCGTACGGGCTCGGGAGAGACGAAGGTCGAAAGCCATGCGTCCTCCGAAGCACAACCCAACCAAGCCGCACTGCTTCTTTAACACAGCGCGCCTCCAACCCGGAAGCCAGCCGCACCAATGTGTCGGAGGAAACACCGTGCACCTGGCCCCCTTGGTTAGCGCGCACTGCGCCCGGCCCGCCACAGGAGTCGCTGGAGTGCGATGAGACAAGGATATCCCTACCGGCCAAACCCACCCTAACCCGGACGACGCTAGCCCAATTGTGCGTCGCCCCACGGACCTCCCGGTCGCGGCCGGCTGCGACAGAGCCTGGGCGCGAACCCAGAGACTCTGGTGGCGCAGTTAGCACTGCGATGCAGTGCCCTAGACCACTGCGCCACCCGGGAGGCCCTATTAGACAGCCATTTTGAAGTCTTGCCATAGATTTTCAAGTAGATTTAAGTCAAAACTGTAACTCGGCCACTCAGAAACATTCAGTGTCTTTTTGGTAAACAACTCGTGTAGATTTGGCCTTGTGTTGTAGGTTATTGTCCTGCTGAAAGGTGAATTCATCTCCCAGTGTCTGGTGGAAAGCAGACTGAACCAGGTTTTCCTCTAGGATTTTGCCTGTGCTTAGCTCCATTCTGAAAAACTCCACAGTCCATAACTTCTGATGGATGAGAGGTGCTATTTCCACGTTCGGATGAAAAGTGTGCCCAGAGTAAACTGCCTGCTACTCAGGCCCAGAAGCTAAGATATGCATATAATTAGTAGATTTGGATAGAAAACACTCTGAAGTTTATAAAACTGTTTGAATGAAGTCTGAGTATAACAGAACTCATGTCAGGCAAAAACCTGAGAAAAAAATCCAACCAGGAAGTGGGAAATCTGAGGTTTGTAGGTTTTCAAGTCTTTGCCTATCCAAGATAGTGTAAATTTGGTCCGATTGCACTTCCTAATGCTTCCACTAGATGTCAACAGTCTTTAGAACCTTGTTTCAGGCTTCTACTGTGAAGGTGGAGAGAATAAGAGCTGTTTGAACCAGGGGTCTGGCAGAATGCCATGAGCTCAGTCAGGCGGGCGCCCGTGAGAGCTAGCTGCGTTCCCTTTCATTTCTAAAGACAAAGGAATTGTCCGGTTGAAACATTATTGAAGATTTATGATAAAAACATCCTAAAGATTGATTCTATACATCGTTTGACATGTTTCTACGAACTGTAATATACCTGTTGACTTTTTGTCTGGTCTGCGCCTCATGAATTTGGATTTGTGAGCAAAATGCGCGAACAAAAAGGAGATATTTGGACATAAATGATGGACTTTATATTTATTTTATTATTGCATGTGCTTTTTCCGTAAAGCTTTTTTGAAATCTGACAGAGCGGTTGCATTAAGGAGAAGTTTATCTAAAGTTCCATGTATAATATTTGTAACTTTTATCAATGTTTATTATTAGTATTTCTGTAAATTGATGTGGCTCTCTGCAAAATCACTGGATGTTTTGGAAGCAAAACATTACTGAACATAACGCGCCAATGTAAACTGAGATTTATGGATATAAATATGAACTGTATCGAACAAAACATACATGTATTGTGTAACATGAAGTCCTATGAGTGCCATCTGATGAAGATCATCAAAGGTTAGTGATTAATTTTATCTATTTCTGCTTTTTGTGACTCCTCTCTTTGGCTGGAAAAATGGCTGTGTTTTTCTGTGACTAGGTGCTGACCTAATATAATCGTATGGTATGCTTTCGTCGTAAAGCCTTTTTGAAAATCGGACACTGTGGTGGGATTAACAACAAGTTTATCTTTAAAATGGTGTATAATACTTGTATGTTTAAGGAATTTTAATTATGAGATTTCTGTTGTTTGAATTTGGCGCCCTGCACTTCCACTGGCTTTTGTCAAATTGATCCCGTTAACGGGATTTCAGCCCCTCTCATCCCTAAGAAGTTAACGACTACAAGCATACCCATAACACGATGCAGCTACCATCCTGGTTGAAAATATGAAGAGTAGTACACTGTGTTGTTGGATTTGTCCCAAACAGGCTTCCTTCTTTTCACTCTGTCATTTAGGTTAGTATTGTGGAGTAACTACAATGTTGTTGATCCATCCTCGGTTACCTCCTATCACAGACATTAAACTCTGTAACTGTTTGAAAGTCCCCATTGGCCTCACGTAGGAAGGACGTATCTTTGTAGTGACTGGGTGTATTAATACACCATACAAAGTGTAATTAATAACTTCACCATGCTCAAAGGGATATTCAATATCTGCTTTTTTTTTTACCCATCTACCAACAGGTGCCCTTCTTTGCGGGGCTTTGGAAAACCTCCCTGGTCTTTGTGGTTAAATCTGTGTTTGAGATTCACTGCTGGACTGAGGAACCTTACAGATAATTGTATGTGTGGGGGTACAGAGATGAGGTAGTCATTCAAAAATCACGTTAAACACTATTATTGCACACACAGAGGCCAAGCAATTTATTATGTGACTAGTTAAGCAAATTGTTACTCCTGAACTTATTTAGGCATCGCCATAACAAAGGGGTTGAATACTTATTGACTCAAGACATTTCAGCTTTTCATTCATGCATTTGTAACTATTTCTAAAAACATAATTTCACTTTTACATTGTGGTATTGTGTGTAGGCCAGGGACACAAAATCTCAATATAATCCATTTTAAATTCAGGCTGTAACACAACAAAATGTGGGAAAAGTCAATGGGTATGACTAATAATTGGCTGTTTAACAGGGACTTTCTGAAGGGACTGTATCTTGAAAACTACTGTGGGTTGCTAAAAAGCCCGATACAAATAGAAAGGATTACTGTTCTCAGGGAAGTTTCTCTGGGGTTTAGGCTGGGTAACGGGAAAGCTCTCTGGGGTTAAGGCTGGGTAACTGGAAAGCTCTCTCTGGGGTTAAGGCTGGGTAACTGGAAAGCTCTCGCTGGGGTTAAGGCTGGGTAACTGGAAAGCTCTCGCTGGGTAACTGGAAAGCTCTCTCTGGGTAACTGGAAAGCTCTCGCTGGGTAACTGGAAAGCTCTCGCTGGGTAACTGGAAAGCTCTCGCTGGGGTTAAGGCTGGGTAACTGGAAAGCTCTCTCTGGGTAACTGGAAAGCTCTCTGGGGTTTAGGCTGGGTAACCGGTAAGCTCTCTGGGGTTTAGGCTGGGTAACTGGAAAGCTCTCTCTGGGGTTAAGGCTGGGTAACTGGAAAGCTCTCTCTGGGTAACTGGAAAGCTCTCTCCGGGGTTAAGGCTGGGTAACTGGAAAGCTCTCTGGGGTTTAGGCTGGGTAACGGGAAAGGCTGGGTAACTGGAAAGCTCTCTCTGGGGTTAAGGCTGGGTAACTGGAAAGCTCTCGCTGGGGTTAAGGCTGGGTAACTGGAAAGCTCTCGCTGGGGTTAAGGCTGGGTAACTGGAAAGCTCTCTCTGGGTAACTGGAAAGCTCTCTCTGGGTAACTGGAAAGCTCTCGCTGGGTAACTGGAAAGCTCTCGCTGGGGTTAAGGCTGGGTAACTGGAAAGCTCTCTCTGGGTAACTGGAAAACTCTCTCTGGGGTTAAGGCTGGGTAACTGGAAAGCTCTCTCTGGGTAACTGGAAAGCTCTCTCTGGGTAACTGGAAAGCTCTCTCTGGGTAACTGGAAAGCTCTCTCTGGGTAACTGGAAAGCTCTCTCTGGGTAACTGGAAAGCTCTCTCTGGGTAACTGGAAAGCTCTCTCTGGGTAACTGGGGTTAAGGCTGGGTAACTGGAAAGCTCTCTGGGGTTTAGGCTGGGTAACTGGAAAGCTCTCGCTGGGTAACTGGAAAGCTCTCGCTGGGGTTAAGGCTGGGTAACTGGAAAGCTCTCTCTGGGTAACTGGAAAACTCTCTCTGGGGTTAAGGCTGGGTAACTGGAAAGCTCTCTCTGGGTAACTGGAAAGCTCTCTCTGGGTAACTGGAAAGCTCTCTCTGGGTAACTGGAAAGCTCTCTCTGGGTAACTGGAAAGCTCTCTCTGGGTAACTGGAAAGCTCTCTCTGGGTAACTGGGGTTAAGGCTGGGTAACTGGAAAGCTCTCTGGGGTTTAGGCTGGGTAACTGGAAAGCTCTCTTATTTTACCTTTATTTAACTAGGCAAGTCAGTTAAGAACAAATTCTTATTTTCAATGACAGCCTAGGAACAGTTGGTTAACAGCCTTGTTCAGGAGGCAGAACGACAGATTTGTACCTTGTCAGCTCAGGGATTTGATCTTGCAACCTTTCGGTTACTAGTCCAACGCTCTAACCACTAGGCTACCCTGCCGCCCCAATGTAAAAAGGGATTTATAAAATAAATGTGATTGATTTGCAGTTGAAACTTACCGCTTAGTCCCTCAGATATCTCCACCACGTATTTGGTCACTTCCGCCCCTCCATCATCTTTAGGAGGTTCTATAGAGAGAATAAAACAAGATTATTTAGGAGGTTCTAGAGAGAATACAACAAGACTATTTAGGAGGTTCTAGAGAGAGAATACAACAAGACTTTTTAGGAGGTTCTAGAGAGAGAATACAACTAGATTCTTTAGGAGGTTCTAGAGAGAGAATACAACTAGATTCTTTAGGAGGTTCTAGAGAGAGAATACAACTATTACTTCCTGTTCTGGATCAACGTCTCTGTAGCTCTGTTAAAGAGTCATGAGCCAGCTAGCAATATTTATAGACAATATCTGCATCCCAAATGGCACGACCATATTCCCTATATAATACACTAACTCTGACCAGGCCAGTACTCTTGGTCGCACCAAGGGTGGCCAGTACTCTTGGTCGCACCGAGGGTGGCCAGTACTCTTGATCCCACCGAGGGTGGCCAGTACTCTTGATCCCACCGAGGGTGGCCAGTACTCTTGATCCCACCGAGGGTGGCCAGTAGTCTTGATCCCACCGAGGGTGGCCAGTACTCTTGATCCCACCGAGGGTGGCCAGTACTCTTGATCCCACCAAGGGTGGCCAGTACTCTTGATCCCACCAAGGGTGGCCAGTAGTCTTGATCCCACCAAGGGTGGCCAGTAGTCTTGATCCCACCAAGGGTGGCCAGTAGTCTTGATCCCACCAAGGGTGGCCAGTAGTCTTGATCCCACCAAGGGTGGCCAGTAGTCTTGATCCCACCAAGGGTGGCCAGTAGTCTTGATCCCACCAAGGGTGGCCAGTAGTCTTGATCCCACCAAGGGTGGCCAGTACTCTTGATCCCACCAAGGGTGGCCAGTACTCTTGATCCCACCAAGGGTGGCCAGTACTCTTGATCCCACCAAGGGTGGCCAGTACTCTTGATCCCACCAAGGGTGGCCAGTACTCTTGATCCCACCAAGGGTGGCCAGTACTCTTGATCCCACCAAGGGTGGCCAGTACTCTTGATCCCACCAAGGGTGGCCAGTACTCTTGATCCCACCAAGGGTGGCCAGTACTCTTGATCCCACCAAGGGTGGCCAGTACTCTTGATCCCACCAAGGGTGGCCAGTACTCTTGATCCCACCAAGGGTGGCCAGTACTCTTGATCCCACCAAGGGTGGCCAGTACTCTTGATCCCACCAAGGGTGGCCAGTACTCTTGATCCCACCAAGGGTGGCCAGTACTCTTGATCCCACCAAGGGTGGCCAGTACTCTTGATCCCACCAAGGGTGGCCAGTACTCTTGATCCCACCAAGGGTGGCCAGTACTCTTGATCCCACCAAGGGTGGCCAGTACTCTTGATCCCACCAAGGGTGGCCAGTACTCTTGATCCCACCAAGGGTGGCCAGTACTCTTGATCCCACCAAGGGTGGCCAGTACTCTTGATCCCACCGAGGGTGGCCAGTACTCTTGATCCCACCGAGGGTGGCCAGTACTCTTGATCCCACCGAGGGTGGCCAGTAGTCTTGATCCCACCGAGGGTGGCCAGTAGTCTTGATCCCACCAAGGGTGGCCAGTACTCTTGATCACACCAAGGGTGGCCAGTACTCTTGATCACACCAAGGGTGGCCAGTACTCTTGATCCCACCAAGGGTGGCCAGTACTCTTGATCACACCAAGGGTGGCCAGTACTCTTGATCCCACCAAGGGTGGCCAGTAGTCTTGATCCCACCAAGGGTGGCCAGTAGTCTTGATCCCACCAAGGGTGGCCAGTAGTCTTGATCCCACCAAGGGTGGCCAGTAGTCTTGATCACACCAAGGGTGGCCAGTAGTCTTGATCACACCAAGGGTGGCCAGTGTTATCAACAGACATGAAAACAAACAAAGCTCTGGTAACACAGAGGTATCGGAGAGAGGGATTTTGATCGGTATCACCATTGCGAGCAGATCAGATTTCTTTGTTGTGTTTGTTTGAGATGATGATGATTGTGTGTGTGTGTCTACTCACCCCATGCCAGTCTGAAGGAGTCGGGCAGTACCCTGCCTCTGATGACAGGTCTACATGGTCCTCCTGGTCTGTCTGGACAGGTAGTGAACTCTGCCACCTGACTGGGGTTACTCTTCCCCTCAGTGTTGTAGGCTGCCACCTGCAGGACGGGAGGAGATACTGCAGCAGTCAGGAATCACAATTATAGAAAATGAAAAACTATATATAAATAAATAACACATTCCTCATCCAGGCCTTCATTGAAAGTATTTCTAGGGTCAGAAAAATACATATTTCTATTGTCACAATATCACTCATCAAGAGACACTCAGGAATCACATCTCTTTGTCCAGCAGACAAATTCCAACTCTCGCCTGCGCTCACTTCACTGTGTTTTGTTGATTGGCCTGTACAGAGCTAGGGGGGGGGGGGGGGGGCACTCCAGTTCTCTGCCCCTTTCGCTTGGAACTGAAATTACAGGAGGTCGTCCCAACAAATTAGTATATAGCAAGGGAAAACACAATGATAGAAAATTAAGTGGGGGGGGGGAGGGGGGGGGGCTGTCACAGTATTGACCCCTTAGTTGCACCACACTTTCCCATCTTGCTGCTCAATGTGTAAATGTTCAAACCAAACTTATTTGCCAAATGCCCCAAATACAAATCGTGAAATGCTTACTTACAAGCACTTAACCATAACAGTTAAGAAAATATTTACTAAAACAAACTAAAGTAAAATAAAATAACACATAGGGACTATGGTGGTCTGCTTGAAACGTATTACAGCGGTCTGCCTGAAACGTATTACTGTGGTCTGCCTGAAACGTATTACTGTGGTCTGCCTGAAACGTATTACTGTGGTCTGCCTGAAACGTATTACTGTGGTCTGCCTGAAACGTATTACTGTGGTCTGCCTGAAACGTATTACTGTGGTCTGCTTGAAACGTATTACAGCGGTCTGCCTGAAACGTATTACTGTGGTCTGCCTGAAACGTATTACTGTGGTCTGCCTGAAACGTATTACAGTGGTCTGCCTGAAACGTATTACAGTGGTCTGCCTGAAACGTATTACAGTGGTCTGCCTGAAACGTATTACAGTGGTCTGCCTGAAACGTATTACTGTGGTCTGCTTGAAACGTATTACTGCGGTCTGCCTGAAACGTATTACCGCTGTCTGCTTGAAACGTATTACAGTGGTCTGCTTGAAACGTATTACTGTGGTCTGCTTGAAACGTATTACAGCGGTCTGCTTGAAACGTATTACAGCGGTCTGCTTGAAACGTATTACAGCGGTCTGCTTGAAACGTATTACTGTGGTCTGCTTGAAACGTATTACTGTGGTCTGCTTGAAACGTATTACTGTGGTCTGCTTGAAACGTATTACTGTGGTCTGCTTGAAACGTATTACTGTGGTCTGCTTGAAACGTATTACTGTGGTCTGCTTGAAACGTATTACTGTGGTCTGCTTGAAACGTATTACTGTGGTCTGCTTGAAACGTATTACTGTGGTCTGCTTGAAACGTATTACCGTGGTCTGCTTGAACGTATTACTGTGGTCTGCCTGAAACGTATTACAGTGGTCTGCCTGAAACGTATTACAGTGGTCTGCCTGAAACGTATTACAGTGGTCTGCTTGAAACGTATTACAGACTTGGTCAGGGAAAGGTTCAAAACGTAATTGAAGACATTTGCCAATTGGTCCGTGTATACTCTGAGTACTGGTCCTTGTAATCCGTCTGGCCCTGTGGCCTGGTGAATGTTGACCTGTTTAAAGGTCTTACTCACATTGACTACGCAGAGCGTGATAACACAGTTGTCCGGAACAGCTGGTGCTCTCATGCATGCTTCAGTGTTGCTTTCCTCGGAGTGAGCACAAAAGGCATTTAACTCGTCTAGTAAGCTCACGTCACTAGGCAGCTCGCGGCTGGGCTATTGACAGCACCAGCTGTTATTGACAAACAGACACACCACACCTAGTCTTCCTGGAGGTAGCTGTTCTGTCGACGCACGGAAAACCCAGCCAACTGTATATTATTCATGTCGTCGTTCAGCCACGACTCAGTTAAAAATAAGATACTGCTGTATTTAATGTCCCGTTGGTAGGATAATCTCGAACGGAGCTCGTCCAGTTTATTATCCAGGGATTGCACAAAGGCCGATAGGATGGTTGGTAGAGGAGGGTTAACCGCGAGCCGATGAATTCTCACGAGGCACCCCGTATCTACAGCCCCTGTATCTTCGTCTCCTCTCCACGTGAATGATGGGGATTTGGGCCTGGTGCGAGAACAACAGTAGAAACTGTACTGGGTTTTTACATTGTAAATGTGTCTGCAACTTTGTGTCCTGCTATTATTGGCCAGGTCTCTCTTGAAAAATAGATTTTTTTCCCCTTTTCAATGTGACTAACCTAGTAAAATAAAAAGATATCTCTGTCACAATACTATCATCTCTTTGCATAGATACTGTCGGCACAGGTCATGACTTAATAAGTCAACCGCAATGTCAAACCACGCCCATTGCCAAAGATAATGTCAGTGGTCTTTGAGTTTAAAGGGTAGGTAGCATAAACATAACCACATGTGACATATAGATTTGCATTAGTATATGTAACAAGTCCCAATGCCCAAGTTAAAACTCACTTTTTAATATTTTTGCGAGTTATATACATAAAACGGCATTCAGCATTCCGTAGTCATGTCGGAAAATGTTTTCCAAGGGTGTAATATAATATGGAGAACACGGCTAGCCAGCCTTGTATGTAAACTTCAACTGTATCACTTAATTAAACCAAATTGTTTGCACTCATGACTACTGGCTTCAACTTAAATTTTCAGACAACTTAAAAGCAAATACTTTATTTATTGTTACAAATCAACTTACAAGGTTGCTAGCCAACTAGCCTGCTAACTTTAAATTAGCACTGCACGAGTCAGCCAGTGGCTATCAACACCTAGCTTAGAGCTTACATTAAAGTAAAACACCGTTTTGGAAATGCATAATGCCATCTAACCAGTTATCAAAGAATGTTAGCTACACTGAACAAAAATAAATGCAACTTTAAAGATTTTACTGAGTTACAAGTTCATATAAGGTAATCAGTCAATTGAAATACATTCATTAGACCCTAATCTATGGATTTAACATGACTGGGAATACAGATATGCATCTGTTGGTCACAGATAACAACAAAAAACAGGTAGGGGCGTGGATCAGAAAACCAGTCAATATCTGGTGATACCACCTTTTGCCTCATGAAGCGTGACATTTCCACCGCATGGAGTTTATCAGGCTGTTGATTGTGGCCTGTGGAATGTTGTCCCACTGCTCTTCAATGGATGTGTGAAGTTGCTGGATATTGGCGGGAACTGGAACATGCTGTCGTCTACACCAATCCAGAGCATCCCAAACATGCTCAACAGGGACATTTTCAGCATACAGGAATTGTGTACAGATCCTTGCGACATGGGTCAGTGTATTATCATGCTGAAACATGAGGTGATGGAGGCGGACAAATTGCACAACAATGGGTCTCAGGATCTTGTCAAGGTCTCTCTGTGCATTCAAATTGCCATCAATAAATACAATTGTGTTCGTTGTCCGTAGCTTATGCCGGCCCATACCATAACCCCACCGCCAGCCACCATGGGGCACTCTGTTCACAATGCTGAAGTCGGTTACGACGCCAAACCGCAGTCAGGTCATGACCCCGGTGAGGACGACGAGCACGCAGATGAGCTTCCCTGAGACAGTTTCTGACAGTTTATGCAGAAATTCTTCGGTTGTGCAAACCCACAGTTTCATCAGCTGTCCCAGGTGGCTGGTCTCAAAAGTCCTGGTTACACGTGATCTTCGGTTGTGAGACCAGCTGGACGTAGTGCGTACGACCCAGTACATCACCGGGGCCAAGCTTCCTGCCATCCAGGACCTATATACCAGGCGGTGTCAGAGGAAGGCCCTAAAAATACCAGAGCGCTAAGTCTAGGTCCAAGAAGCTTCTAAACAGCTTCTACCCCCCAAGCCATAAGACTCCAGAACATCTAATCAAATGGATACCCAGAATATTTGCATTACCCCACCTTTCTACACTGCTGCTACTCTCTGTTATTATCTATAAATAGTCACTTTAATAACTCTACCTACATGTACATATTACCTCAATTACCTCGACACCAGTACCCCCGCACATTCACTCTATAACGGTACCCCCTGTATATAGCCTCCACATTCACTCTATAACGGTACCCCCTGTATATAGCCTCCACATTGACTCTGTACCGGTACCCCCTGTATATAGTCTCCACATTCACTCTATAACGGTACCCCCTGTATATAGTCTCCACATTCACTCTATAACGGTACCCCCTGTATATAGCCTCCACATTGACTCTGTACCGGTACCCCCTGTATATAGCCTCCACATTGACTCTGTACCGGTACCCCCTGTATATAGCCTCCACATTGACTCTGTACCGGTACCCCCTGTATATAGCCCCGCTATTGTTATTTAATGCTGCTCTTTAATTATTTGTTATTGTTATCGCTTACTTTTTTAAAGGTATTTTCTTAAAACTGCATCATTGTTGGTTAAGGGTTTGTAAGTAAGCTTTTACTGTAAGGTCTACACCTGTTCTATTCAGCCCATGTGACAAATACAATTTCATTTGATCTGAGAAGGGGGGCGGGGCAGAGAGCAATTAGCAGGTACAGATAAACCACTTCAAATCTTTTCGGCTCGAAAACAAAGAACAAACAGCGAAAACATACATGATCAACTACAAATCTTAGAATCAACTATTAAAGACAACCAGAACCCACTGGACTCTCCAATTACATTGAAGGAACTACAGGACAAAATACAAACCCTTCAACCTAAAAAGGCCTGTGGTGTTGGTGGTATCGTAAATGAAATGATAAAACATACAGACCATAAATTCAAACCTAGCAAAGCTAAAGAGCTGGTTGCTACCTCCACCTAGCAACGCAAAAGACCTGGTCGCTACCGCCACCTAGCAACGCTAAAGAGTTGGTTGCTACCTCCACCTAGCAATGCTAAAGACCTGGTCGCTACCGCCACCTAGCAACGCTAAAGATCTGATCCCTACCGCCACCTAGCAACGCTAAAGAAATGGTCGCTATTGCCACCTAGCAACGCTAAAGAAATGGTTGTGATTGCCACCTTGCAACGCTAAAGAAATGGTTGTGATTGCCACCTAGCAACGCTAAAGAAATGGTTGCTACCGCCACCCAGCAACACTAAAGATATGGTTGCTACCACTACCTAGCAACGCTAAATAAATGGTTGCTACCACCACCCAGCAACGCTAAAGATATGGTTGCTACCACTACCTAGCAACGCTAAAGATCTGGTTGCTACCACCACCTAGAGACGCTAAAGATATGGTTGCTACCACCACCTAGCGACGCTAAAGATCTGGTTGCTACCACCACCTAGAGCTGCTAAAGATATGGTTGCTACCACCACCTAGCGCTGCTAAAGATCTGGTTGCTACCGCCACCCAGCAACACTAAAGATCTGGTTGCTACCACCACCTAGCGACGCTAAAGATATGGTTGCTACCACCACCTAGCGACGCTAAAGATCTGGTTGCTACCACCACCTAGCGACGCTAAAGATCTGGTTGCTACCACCACCTAGGGACGCTAAAGATATGGTTGGTACAGCCACCTAGCAAAGCTAAAGATGTGACCGCTATTGCCGCCTAGCAAAGCTAAAGAGCTGGTTGCTACCTCCACCTAGCAACGCAAAAGACCTGGTACCTACCGCCACCTAGCAAAGCTAAAGATCTGGTTGCTACAGCCACCTAGCAAAGCTAAAGAGCTGGTTGCTACAGACACCTAGCAAAGCTAAAGAGCTGGTAGCTACCTCCACCTAGCAATGCAGAAGACCTGGTCGCTACCGCCACCTAGCAACGCTAAAGAGTTGGTTGCTACCTCCACCTAGCAATGCTAAAGAGCTGGTTGCTACCGCCACCTAGCAACGCTAAAGAGCTGGTTGCTACCTCCACCTAGCAACTCAAAAGACCTGGTCGCTACCGCCACCTAGCAACGATAAAGATCTGGTCCCTACCGCCACCTAGCAACGCTAAAGAAATGGTCGCTATTGCCACCTAGCAACGCTAAAGATATGGTTGCGATTGCCACCTAGCAACGCTAAAGAAATGGTTGCTACCGCCACCCAGCAACACTAAAGATATGGTTGCTACCACTACCTAGCAACGCTAAAGATCTGGTTGCTACCACCACCTAGCGACGCTAAAGATATGGTTGCTACCACCACCTAGCGACGCTAAAGATATGGTTGCTACCACCACCTAGCGCTGCTAAAGATCTGGTTGCTACCGCCACCTAGCGTTGCTAAAGATATGGTTGCTACCACCACCTAGCGACGCTAAAGATCTGGTTGCTACCACCACCTAGCGACGCTAAAGATATGGTTGCTACCGCCACCTAGCGACGCTAAAGATCTGGTTGCTACCACCACCTAGCGACGCTAAAGATATGGTTGCTACCGCCACCTAGCGACGCTAAAGATCTGGTTGCTACCACCACCCAGCGACGCTAAAGATATGGTTGCTACCGCCACCTAGCGCTGCTAAAGATCTGGTTGCTACCACTACCTAGCAACGCTTAAGATATGGTCGCAACTGCCACCTAGCAATGCTAAAGTGTTGGTGGTATCTTAAATGAAATGATAAAACATACAGACCACAAATTCCAATTGGCTATTCTTAAACTCCAACATTACCCGCAGCTCTGACATCTTTCCCAATATTTGGAACCAAGGCCTGATCACCCCAATCCACAAAAGTGGAGACAAATTTGACTCCAACAATTACTATGACATCTGCATCAACAGCAATCTTGGAAAAATCCAGCTGTATTAAAAGCAGACTCCCAACATTTCCTCAGTGAAAACAATGTCCTGAGCAAGTTTGCTACTTACCAAAATACCGTACGCCAGACCACGTATACACCCTGCACACCCTTACTGACAAAAACAAAACATCTTCTCATGCTTTGTTGATACAAAACAACAACTTTTGACTCAATTTGGCATGAAGGTCTGCTATACAAATGGATGAAAAGCGGTGTTGGGGGGGGAAACGGATATGACATGATAAAATAAATGTACACAAACAACAAGTGTTTGGTTAAAATTGGCAATAAACACACAGATTTCTTTCCTCAGGGCCGTGGGGAGAGACAGGGATGCAGCTTGAGCCCTACCCTCTTCAACATATACACTGAGTATACCAAACATGACGAACACTTTCCTACTATTGAATTGCGAGTGACATCAATAAAGGATCATACCTTCCACCTGGGTTCACCTGGAAAGAGCAGGTGTTCTATATGTTTTGTAAACTCAGTGTATATCAATGAATTGGCAGCACCCGGCCTCACCCTATTGGACTCACCCGGCCTCACCCAGTACCCGGCCTCACCCTATTGGACTCACCCGGCCTCACCCAGTACCCGGCCTCACCCTATTGGACCCTTTTGGAAATCAAATGTCTACTGTTTGCAGATGATCCGGTCCCCAACCAAGGAGGGTTTACAGCAGCACCTAGATCTTCTGCACAGATTATGCACAGTAGCCAGGACAACAGTAGCCAGGACAACAGTAGCCAGGACAACAGTAGCCAGGACAACAAATACAAATTATATCTAGACACCGTTGCCCTTGAATACACAAATAATTATATCTACCTCAGCCTAAACATCAACACCACTGGTAACTTCCACAAGGCTGTGAACGATCTGAGAGACAAGGCAAATTCAACAGCATAAAAAAAAAACATAAAAAACTCAACATCCCAATTTAGGATCTGTCTAAAAATACTTGAATCAGTTATAGAACCCGTTGTCCTCCACGGTTGTGAGGTCTGAGGTCCGCTCACCAACCAAGAAGATGGATCAAACAACCCAATCGAGACCGCATGCAGAATTCTGCTAAAATACACTTTAAATGTAGAATACAAAAACCCAAACAATACAGGCAGAGCACAATTAAGACTTTAACCGCTAGTTATCAAAATCCAGAAAAGAGACGTTCAATTCTACAAACACCTAAAAAGGAAGCGATTCTCACACACTCCACCACAAGACCATCACCTACAGAGAGATGAACCTAGAGAAGAGAACCCTCAGCCAGCTGGTCCTGGGGCTCTGTTCACAAACAGATCCCACAGAGAGCCCCAGGACAGCAACACAATTAGACCCAACCAAATCATGAGAAAGCAAAAAGATAACTATTTGACACAGGGAAAGAACCAACCCAAAAAAAGAGTGCAAATTTGAATGATATTTGGCCCTAAACAGAGAGTACACGGTGGCAGAATACCTGACTACTGTGACTGAACCAAAATGAAGAAAATACTTGTACAGACTCCGTGAGCATAGCCTTGCTATTGAAAGAGGCCACCATAGCTTGTCTTTCTCTCGAGAGCCAGGTCTGCCTATGTGCAACACTGCCCACAAAATGAGGTGGGAACTGAGCTGCACTTTCCTAACTTCCTGACAAATGTATGACCATATAAGATGGATATTTCACACAGATCACAAAGACCAAAGAATTTCTAAACAAATCAAACATTATTTTGCACATTGCTGTCACTCTGATTTTGTGTATAATAATTTACTGTTAAATTCAAATCGTTTTTTTGGCGATGTTATTTTGCGTCTTCTCACTTTCGTTTATTTCAATTTAACTGGGAAATGTAAAGAAGTTTCCTTGGAACTGAACGGACAGAGAGAGAGAACGAGAGAGTGTTGGGAGCAGAGAGACAGAGGGAGGGAGGGAATAGTGTACTGAAAAGTGATTCAATTCAGCCTGTATTTTAACCATGATGATTTTAAACTAGATTTACATCAAACCCCCTTTTTGCATCGTGAGAAAACATTTGGCTCAGATCCAAAATGCTTGACCCCTTCCAGTCCGAGTTCACAATAAAAAGGCCAGTTTACCATTTCCCACAATGCTTACCTAATTAGCCACTGATTGGTCTACCAGTGTGTGGGGTTGTGGACAGGTCCTGTTACCCTGAGAGTCAGCATCTGTCCCAAATGGAACCATTTTCCTTAAATAGTACACTACTTTAGACCAAGGCCCATAGTGCTCTGACCAATAGTAATGCACTATAATAGGGAATAGGGTGCCCTATATAGGGAATAGGGTGCCATTTGGGAAACAATGCAGTGGGAGGGGAGACTAGACTAATACCATTAGATCCCTGCAGTCATATGAGTCATAGACCGCTGTGTGCCAATCGCCCTCCTCTCCTCGTCATACCCCTCCTCCTCCCCGAGACAGGAAGACACTGATCCCTAGTCTAATTAACCCTGAAGATCAAACAGCATTGGATCAGACACACCACAGGGCTCTACTTCTCTCCCTCTCTCCCACTCTCTCTGTCTCGGCGTCTTCCCCCCTGTTTCTCTCCCTCTCTCTTTGGTTCCTCTCTCTGTCTCAACGTCTTCCCCCCTGTTTCTCTCCCTCTCTCCCACTCTCTTTGATTCCTCTCTCTGTCTCGGCGTCTTCCCCTCTGTTTCTCTCCCTCTGGCTCGACGTTTTCCCCTCTGTTTCTCTCCCTCTCTCCCACTCTCTTTGATTCCTCTCTCTGTCTCGGCGTCTTCCCCCCTGTTTCTCTCCCTCTCTCTGTCTCAACGTCTTCCCCCCTGTTTCTCTCCCTCTCTCTTTGGTTCCTCTCTCTGTCTCGGCGTCTTCCCCCCTGTTTCTCTCCCTCTCTCTGTCTCAACGTCTTCCCCCCTGTTTCTCTCCCTCTCTCTTTGGTTCCTCTCTCTGTCTCGGCGTCTTCCCCCCTGTTTCTCTCCCTCTCTCCCACTCTCTTTGATTCCTCTCTCTGTCTCGGCGTCTTCCCCCCTGTTTCTCTCCCTCTCTCTTTGGTTCCTCTCTCTGTCTCGGCGTCTTCCCCCCTGTTTCTCTCCCTCTCCCACTCTCTTTGGTTCCTCTCTCCGTCTCGGCGTCTTCCCCCCTGTTTCTCTCCCTCTCCCACTCTCTTTGATTCATCTCTCCGTCTCGGCGTCTTCCCCCTCCCACTCTCTTTGGTTCCTCTCTCTGGCTCAACGTCTTCCCCCCTGTTTCTCTCCCTCTCCCACTCTCTTTGGTTCCTCTCTCCGTCTCGGCGTCTTCCCCCGTTTCTCTCCGTCTCGGCGTCTTCCCCCCCGTTTCTCTTCGTCTCTCTCCCACTCTCTTTGGTTCCTCTCTCTGTCTCGGCGTCTTCCCCCCTGTTTCTCTCCCTCTCCCACTCTCTTTGGTTCCTCTCTCTGTCTCGGCGTCTTCCCCCCTGTTTCTCTCCCTCTCCCACTCTTTGGTTCCTCTCTCCGTCTCGGCGTCTTCCCCCCTGTTTCTCTCCGTCTCTCTCCTCTCTCTGCCTCGACGTCTTCCCCCCTGTTCTCTCCCTCTCCCACTCTCTTTGGTTCCTCTCTCCGTCTCGGCGTCTTCCCCCCTGTTTCTCTCCCTCTCCCACTCTCTTTGATTCATCTCTCCGTCTCGGCGTCTTCCCCCTTCCCACTCTCTTTGGTTCCTCTCTCCGTCTCGGCGTCTTCCCCCCTGTTTCTCTCCCTCTCCCACTCTCTTTGGTTCCTCTCTCCGTCTCGGCGTCTTCCCCCCTGTTTCTCTCCGTCTCTCTCCTCTCTCTGTCTCGGCGTCTTCCCCCCTGTTTCTCTCCCTCTCCCACTCTCTTTGGTTCCTCTCTCCGTCTCGGCGTCTTCCCCCGTTTCTCTCCGTCTCTCTGTCTCGGCGTCTTCCCCCGTTTCTCTCCGTCTCTCTGTCTCGGCGTCTTCCCCCCCGTTTCTCTTCGTCTCTCTCCTCTCTCTGGCTCGGCGTCTTCCCCCCCGTTTCTCTTCGTCTCTCTCCTCTCTCTGTCTCGGCGTCTTCCCCCCCGTTTCTCTTTGTCTCTCTCCGTCTCGGCGTCTTCCCCCCCGTTTCTCTTCGTCTCTCTCCTCTCTCTGGCTCGGCGTCTTCCCCCGTTTCTCTCCGTCTCGGCGTCTTCCCCCCTGTTTCTCTCCTCTTACCCTCACTCACTTCTGTCTTTTTATCTCGCTCTCAGTATGACTCCATAGATTGTATTACTAGACTGTATTAGTTGTTTGACTAGACCGTATTAGTTTGACTATAGACAGTATTAGTTGTTTGACTATAGACAGTATTAGTTGTATTACTAGACTGTATTAGTTGACTACAGACAGTATTAGCTGTATGAATCTATAAACTGGATCGGGTGTACGACTATAGACTGGATCACAGTATTAGCTGTATGACTATAGACTATTACAGTATTAGCTGTATGACTATAGACTATTACAGTATTAGCTGTATGACTATAGACTATTACTGTATTAGCTGTATGACTATAGACTATTAGCTGTATGACTATAGACTATTACTGTATTAGCTGTATGCCTATAGACTATTAGCTGTATGACTATAGACTATTACTGTATTAGCTGTATGCCTATAGACTATTAGCTGTATGACTATAGACTATTACTGTATTAGCTGTATGACTATAGACTATTACCGTATTAGCTGTATGACTATAGACTATTACTGTATTAGCTGTATGACTATAGACTATTACCGTATTAGCTGTATGACTATAGACTATTACTGTATTAGCTGTATGACTATAGACTATTACTGTATTAGCTGTATGACTATAGACTATTACCGTATTAGCTGTATGACTATAGACTATTACCGTATTAGCTGTATGACTATAGACTATTACCGTATTAGCTGTATGACTATAGACTATTACCGTATTAGCTGTATGACTATAGACTATTACCGTATTAGCTGTATGACTATAGACTATTACTGTATTAGCTGTATGACTATAGACTATTACTGTATTAGCTGTATGACTATAGACTATTACTGTATTAGCTGTATGACTATAGACTATTACCGTATTAGCTGTATGACTATAGACTATTACCGTATTAGCTGTATGACTATAGACTATTACCGTATTAGCTGTATGACTATAGACTATTACTGTATTAGCTGTATGACTATAGACTATTACTGTATTAGCTGCATGACTCTATAGACTATTAGCTGTATGCCTATAGACTATCACTGTATTAGCTTTATGACTATATAGACTGTATTACTGTATTAGTTATGACTATAGACTGTATTAGTTGTATGACTCTATAGACTGTATTAGTTGTATGACTATATAGACTAGACTGTATTAGTTGTATGAATCTATAGACTGTATCAGTTGTATGAATCTAGACTGTATCAGTTGTATGACTATAGACTGTATCAGTTGTATGACTATAGACTGTATCAGTTGTATGACTATAGACTGTATCAGTTGTATGACTATAGACTGTATCAGTTGTATGACTATAGACTGTATCAGTTGTATGACTATAGACTGTATCAGTTGTATGACTATAGACTGTATCAGTTGTATGACTATAGACTGTATCAGTTGTATGAATCTATAGACTGTATTAGTTGTATGACTATATAGACTAGACTGTATCAGTTGTATGACTATAGACTGTATCAGTTGTATGACTATAGACTGTATCAGTTGTATGACTATAGACTGTATTAGTTGTATGAATCTATAGACTGTATCAGTTGTATGACTATAGACTGTATTAGTTGTATGACTATAGACTGTATTAGTTGTATGACTCTATAGACTGTATCAGTTGTATGACTCTATAGACTGTATCAGTTGTATGACTCTATAGACTGTATCAGTTGTATGACTCTATAGACTGTATCAGTTGTATGACTCTATAGACTGTATTAGTTGTATGAATCTATAGACTGTATTAGTTGTATGACTATAGACTGTATTAGTTGTATGACTATAGACTGTATTAGTTGTATGACTCTATAGACTGTATTAGTTGTATGACTCTATAGACTGTATTAGTTGTATGACTCTATAGACTGTATTAGTTGTATGACTATAGACTGTATTAGTTGTATGAATCTATAGACTGTATTAGTTGTATGAATCTATAGACTGTATTAGTTGTATGAATCTATAGACTATCAGTTGTATGACTATAGACTGTACTAGTTGTATGAATCTATAGACTGTACTAGTTGTATGAATCTATAGACTGTACTAGTTGTATGAATCTATAGACTGTCTGGCCCCAGAGTGACTTACCCTGAACTTGTACTTGGTACTCCTGTGCAGGTTCTTGACAGTGCAGGATAGCTCATCACCATCATAGCTGGGTTGGAAGCCATAACCCTGAGGGGACAGAGGACACAGAGGGGGACAAAGACCAGCTGAGCACAAAGCAAGTCCATCTTAAAATACAAACACTATCTGATACACACAGTTTTAGAGGAAACATTTAAAGGGACAAGAATAGAATTCAAGCCATGTCTCTTTATGGCAGTACAATTTCGAGGTTTAGAGTAATGTTAGCTGATGTCATATGACTGACTGACTGACTGACCCGTACATCGTCCTCATCAGTATGTAATGTCATATAACTGACTGACCCGTACCTCGTCCTCATCAGTATGTAATGTCATATGACTGACCCGTACATCGTCCTCATCAGTAAGTAATGTCATATGACTGACTGACCCGTACCTCGTCCTCATCAGTATGTAATGTCATATGACCGACCCGTACCTCGTCCTCATCAGTATGTAATGTCATATGACCGACCCGTACCTCGTCCTCATCAGTATGTAATGTCATATAACTGACCCGTACCTCGTCCTCATCAGTATGTAATGTCATATAACTGACCCGTACCTCGTCCTCATCAGTATGTAATGTCATATGACTGACTGACCCGTACATCGTCCTCATCAGTATATAATGTCATATGACTGACCCGTACCTCGTCCTCATCAGTATGTAATGTCATATGACTGACCCGTACCTCGTCCTCATCAGTATGTAATGTCATATGACTGACCCGTACCTCGTTCTCATCAGTATGTAATGTCATATGACTGACTGACCCGTACCTCATCCTCATCAGTATGTAATGTCATATAACTGACCCGTACCTCGTCCTCATCAGTATGTAATGTCATATGACTGATCCGTACCTCGTCCTCATCAGTATGTAATGTCATATGACTGACCCGTACCTCGTCCTCATCAGTATGTAATGTCATATGACTGATCCGTACCTCGTCCTCATCAGTATGTAATGTCATATGACTGACCCGTACCTCGTCCTCATCAGTATGTAATGTCATATGACTGACGCGTACCTCGTCCTCATCAGTATGTAATGTCATATGACTGACCCGTACCTCGTCCTCATCAGTATGTAATGTCATATGACTGACCGACCAGTACATCATCCTCATCAGTATGTAATGTCATATGACTGACCCGTACCTCGTCCTCATCAGTATGTAATGTCATATGACTGACCCGTACATCATCCTCATCAGTATGTAATGTCATATGACTGACCCGTACCTCATCCTCATCAGTATGTAATGTCATATGACTGACCCGTACCTCGTCCTCATCAGTATGTAATGTCATATGACTGACCCGTACCTCGTCCTCATCAGTATGTAATGTCATATGACTGACCGACCAGTACATCATCCTCATCAGTATGTAATGTCATGTGACTGACCCGTACCTCGTCCTCATCCATCTCCAGGCTGTAGAAGATGTCATCCTCCTTGGGGGAAGTGGAGGGTCTCTGCCAGGTCAGACACAACCAGGTCACCCCTGCCTTCACCAGCTCTGGAGGGAGGGGGGGGGAGGGTACGCTGCACGAGGTATACAGGTTCACTGTCTCAGAGAACTCACTAACAGAGAGGAAGGAAAACACAAAAGAGGGGGGGTGAGAGTCGTTTGGAGAGAGGGGAGGGAGGAGAGAAGGGAGCGGAAGAGAGGGGAGGAGAGAGGAGGAGAGAGGAGGGGAGGAGAGAGGGGAGAGGAGGGGAGGAGAGAGAAGGAGAGAGAGAAGGAGAGAGAGAAGGAAAGGGGAGGAGAGAGGGGAGAGGAGAGGAGAGGGGAGGAGAGAGAAGGAAAGGGGAGGAGAGGGGAGGAGAGAGGAGGACAGGTAGGAGGAGTAAATGAAAGACTAACAGTTCTGTGTTGTGCACAGAACTGAAATGTAGACTCAAAACAGAAAGTACTCAAATCTAAATATTACAGGGCCGTTAACAAAACAAGCCAAGGAGAGACTACACGGAGACTGCCGCAGAGACGGCATGTGGCCCGCAGAGACGGCATGTGGCCCGCAGAGACGGCATGTGGCCCGCAGAGACGGCATGTGGCCCGCAGAGACGGCACGTGGCCCGCAGAGACAGCATGTGGCCCGCAGAGACAGCATGTGGCCCGTAGAGACAGCATGTGGCCCGTAGAGACAGTATGTGGCCCGTAGAGACAGTATGTGGCCCGTAGAGACAGCATGTGGCTGTCATCACTATGTCCAGGAGAAAATAGCGTCGAGTTAGCCACGTACCTTACACCCATGTCGTTTTTGGCTGCGAGGCGGAAAGAGTATCTTGAAGCTGGAGAGAGCTTGGTGACCCGATACTGCTTCTGGGGTCCATAGTAACACTGCTCATACCCCCCGGTCCCCTTCCCCTCGTCCCACTGGAGCGTGTAGTTTTGGATTTTGGAGCCGTTGTCACATGGGGCCTGTGAAAGGAAGACCTCTTGATTACTCTCAATAACATCCCATTCATTCCAGGCCCAGTGGGAAACACACACTTCCCTAAACACAATGGCAAAACTAACAGGAATCAGACAAAGTACACAACATCATATAAAAAAAAGAGCTGGGCTGGTAGCTAGCATCCACTGAGCTGTTGAACCCACAACAGTTACAGCATATTGTTTTTTCAATGGGCTGGTAGCTAGCATCCACTGAGCTGTTGAAACCACAATAGTTACGGCATATTGTTTTTTCAATGGGCTGGTAGCTAGCATCCACTGAGCTGTTGAAACCACAACAGTTACAGCATATTGTTTTTTTAATGGGCTGGTAGCTAGCATCCACTGAGCTGTTGAACCCACAACAGTTACAGCATATTGTTTTTTTAATGGGCTGGTAGCTAGCATCCACTGTGCTGTTGAACCCACAACAGTTACAGCATATTGTTTTTTTAATGGGCTGGTAGCTAGCATCCACTGAGCTATTGAACTCACAACAGTTACAGCATATTGTTTTTTTAATGGGCTGGTAGCTAGCATCCACTGAGCTGTTGAAACCACAATAGTTACAGCATATTGTTTTTTTAATGGGCTGGTAGCTAGCATCCACTGAGCTGTTGAACCCACAACAGTTACAGCATATTGTTTTTTTAATGGGCTGGTAGCTAGCATCCACTGAGCTGTTGAACCCACAACAGTTACAGCATATTGTTTTTTTAATGGGCTGGTAGCTAGCATCCACTGAGCTGTTGAACCCACAACAGTTACAGCATATTGTTTTTTTAATGGGCTGGTAGCTAGCATCCACTGAGCTGTTGAACCCACAACAGTTACAGCAAATTGTTTTTTCAATGGGCTGGTAGCTAGCATCCACTGAGCTGTTGAAACCACAGCAGTTACAGCATATTGTTTTTTTAATGGGCTGGTAGCTAGCATCCACTGAGCTGTTGAAACCACAATAGTTACGGCATATTGTTTTTTCAATGGGCTGGTAGCTAGCATCCACTGAGCTGTTGAAACCACAATAGTTACGGCATATTGTTTTTTTAATGGGCTGGTAGCTAGCATCCACTGAGCTGTTGAAACCACAATAGTTACGGCATATTGTTTTTTCAATGGGCTGGTAGCTAGCATCCACTGAGCTGTTGAACCCACAACAGTTACAGCATATTGTTTTTTTAATGGGCTGGTAGCTAGCATCCACTGAGCTGTTGAACCCACAACAGTTACAGCATATTGTTTTTTTAATGGGCTGCGAGGTAAAAAGCATGAATAGGCTCTACAACAGCTACAGTACCTTCCACTGGAGGACAAGGGTGCTGCTCTTGGAGCCACTGGCCTTTCTGGGGGGGCAGGGGGGGTCTGGTTCGCAGCTCCGAGTGGTGAAGGCTACTGCCTCCGACGGACTGCCGCGTAAACACTGCCCTGTACACACAGCCAGGACCCTGGAGAGAGAGACAGAGTGCACTACTTTTGACAAGAGACATTTTGAACAGACAGCTGTATGGTTGATTAGAGCACACAGACAGACAGTTGTATGGTTGATTAGAGCACACAGACAGACAGTTGTATGGTTGATTAGAGCACACAGACAGACAGTTGTATGGTTGATTAGAGCACACAGACAGACAGTTGTATGGTTGATTAGAGCACACAGACAGACAGCTGTATGGTTGATTAGAGCACACAGACAGCTGTATGGTTGATTAGAGCACACAGACAGCTGTATGGTTGATTAGAGCACACAGACAGACAGTTGTATGGTTGATGACAGACAGTTGTATGGTTGATTAGAGCACACAGACAGACAGTTGTATGGTTGATTAGAGCACACAGACAGACAGCTGTATGGTTGATTAGAGCACCCAGACAGCTGTATGGTTGATTAGAGCACACAGACAGCTGTATGGTTGATTAGAGCACACAGACAGACAGCTGTATGGTTGATTAGAGCACACAGACAGACAGCTGTATGGTTGATTAGAGCACACAGACAGACAGCTGTATGGTTGATTAGAGCACACAGACAGACAGCTGTATGGTTGATTAGAGCACACAGACAGACAGCTGTATGGTTGATTAGAGCACACAGACAGCTGTATGGTTGATTAGAGCACACAGACAGCTGTATGGTTGATTAGAGCACACAGACAGACAGCTGTATGGTTGATTAGAGCACACAGACAGACAGCTGTATGGTTGATTAGAGCACACAGACAGACAGCTGTATGGTTGATTAGAGCACACAGACAGACAGCTGTATGGTTGATTAGAGCACACAGACAGACAGCTGTATGGTTGATTAGAGCACACAGACAGACAGCTGTATGGTTGATTAGAGCACACAGACAGACAGCTGTATGGTTGATTAGAGCACACAGACAGACAGCTGTATGGTTGATTAGAGCACACAGACAGCTGTATGGTTGATTAGAGCACACAGACAGCTGTATGGTTGATTAGAGCACACAGACAGCTGTATGGTTGATTAGAGCACACAGACAGCTGTATGGTTGATTAGAGCACACAGACAGCTGTATGGTTGATTAGAGCACACAGACAGCTGTATGGTTGATTAGAGCACACAGACAGCTGTATGGTTGATTAGAGCACACAGACAGCTGTATGGTTGATTAGAGCACACAGACAGCTGTATGGTTGATTAGAGCACACAGACAGCTGTATGGTTGATTAGAGCACAACAGACAGCTGTATGGTTGATTAGAGCACACAGACAGCTGTATGGTTGATTAGAGCACACAGACAGCTGTATGGTTGATTAGAGCACACAGACAGACAGCTGTATGGTTGATTAGAGCACAGACAGACAGCTGTATGGTTGATTAGAGCACACAGACAGCTGTATGGTTGATTAGAGCACACAGACAGCTGTATGGTTGATTAGAGCACACAGACAGCTGTATGGTTGATTAGAGCACACAGACAGCTGTATGGTTGATTAGAGCACACAGACAGCTGTATGGTTGATTAGAGCACACAGACAGCTGTATGGTTGATTAGAGCACACAGACAGCTGTATGGTTGATTAGAGCACACAGACAGCTGTATGGTTGATTAGAGCACACAGACAGCTGTATGGTTGATTAGAGCACACAGACAGCTGTATGGTTGATTAGAGCACACAGACAGCTGTATGGTTGATTAGAGCACACAGACAGACAGCTGTATGGTTGATTAGAGCACACAGACAGCTGTATGGTTGATTAGAGCACACAGACAGCTGTATGGTTGATTAGAGCACAACAGACAGCTGTATGGTTGATTAGAGCACACAGACAGACAGCTGTATGGTTGATTAGAGCACACAGACAGCTGTATGGTTGATTAGAGCACACAGACAAGCTGTATGGTTGATTAGAGCACACAGACAGCTGTATGGTTGATTAGAGCACACAGACAGCTGTATGGTTGATTAGAGCACACAGACAGCTGTATGGTTGATTAGAGCACACAGACAGCTGTATGGTTGATTAGAGCACACAGACAGACAGCTGTATGGTTGATTAGAGCACACAGACAGCTGTATGGTTGATTAGAGCACACAGACAGCTGTATGGTTGATTAGAGCACACAGACAGCTGTATGGTTGATTAGAGCACACAGACAGCTGTATGGTTGATTAGAGCACACAGACAGCTGTATGGTTGATTAGAGCACACAGACAGCTGTATGGTTGATTAGAGCACACAGACAGCTGTATGGTTGATTAGAGCACACAGACAGCTGTATGGTTGATTAGAGCACACAGACAGCTGTATGGTTGATTAGAGCACACAGACAGCTGTATGGTTGATTAGAGCACACAGACAGCTGTATGGTTGATTAGAGCACACAGACAGCTGTATGGTTGATTAGAGCACACAGACAGACAGCTGTATGGTTGATTAGAGCACACAGACAGCTGTATGGTTGATTAGAGCACACAGACAGCTGTATGGTTGATTAGAGCACACAGACAGCTGTATGGTTGATTAGAGCACACAGACAGCTGTATGGTTGATTAGAGCACACAGACAGCTGTATGGTTGATTAGAGCACACAGACAGACAGCTGTATGGTTGATTAGAGCACACAGACAGACAGCTGTATGGTTGATTAGAGCACACAGACAGACAGCTGTATGGTTGATTAGAGCACACAGACAGCTGTATGGTTGATTAGAGCACACAGACAGCTGTATGGTTGATTAGAGCACACAGACAGCTGTATGGTTGATTAGAGCACACAGACAGCTGTATGGTTGATTAGAGCACACAGACAGCTGTATGGTTGATTAGAGCACACAGACAGCTGTATGGTTGATTAGAGCACACAGACAGCTGTATGGTTGATTAGAGCACACAGACAGCTGTATGGTTGATTAGAGCACACAGACAGCTGTATGGTTGATTAGAGCACACAGACAGCTGTATGGTTGATTAGAGCACACAGACAGCTGTATGGTTGATTAGAGCACACAGACAGACAGCTGTATGGTTGATTAGAGCACACAGACAGACAGCTGTATGGTTGATTAGAGCACACAGACAGACAGTTGTATGGTTGATTAGAGCACACAGACAGCTGTATGGTTGATTAGAGCACACAGACAGCTGTATGGTTGATTAGAGCACACAGACAGCTGTATGGTTGATTAGAGCACACAGACAGCTGTATGGTTGATTAGAGCACACAGACAGCTGTATGGTTGATTAGAGCACACAGACAGACAGCTGTATGGTTGATTAGAGCACACAGACAGACAGCTGTATGGTTGATTAGAGCACACAGACAGCTGTATGGTTGATTAGAGCACACAGACAGACAGCTGTATGGTTGATTAGAGCACACAGACAGACAGCTGTATGGTTGATTAGAGCACACAGACAGCTGTATGGTTGATTAGAGCACACAGACAGACAGCTGTATGGTTGATTAGAGCACACAGACAGACAGCTGTATGGTTGATTAGAGCACACAGACAGCTGTATGGTTGATTAGAGCACACAGAGGGGCCCTGAACAGTAGTTGTACCAACCTGACGTGGTAGTCTGTTGCTGGCCTCAGGTCTTCTAAAGTTACACTTAGTTGTTCACCACTGGAACAGGAGAGGAGAGACACAACCACATTCAGAGAAAACAGAGGAGACATTTAGTACACATTATGTTGGGGTCATTTCAGTAGGGAACCACAGTCCATTGGCATGCAGGATAGCCACGGGTGACGCACAAACACGCAGCCACACGTCCATCCCTACCTGTACGTGCTGGTGTACTTCCCGTCCTTGCCGCTGTAGGAGATGGACACATCGTAACTGAGAGGCTCCAGGGAGGGGCTGACCCCTTCTCCCTCTGCTCTGCTGGGGGCCACCCAGCTCAACACTGCCCCTCTGGCCTGGATGTCTGTCACCTGGAGGGTTACACAAGACGGAATCAGCGGAGGTTCAGGACGAGAGAAACATGTATCTGTTGCACACTACTAATTAGCGTGAGTCCGTTAGAAGAAAAAATGAACAGATTCTCAGCAAACTGATTAAAACAAAAGGAAAGGGTG
>NC_052329.1:5374602-5464602 GCF_016432855.1 Salvelinus namaycush | reverse complement strand
GGGGAGAGGTTTAGAGAGAGAGAGAGAGAGAGACGGGGAGAGGTTTAGAGAGAGAGAGAGAGAGACGGGAGAGGTTTAGAGAGAGAGAGAGAGAGACGGGGAGAGGTTTAGAGAGAGAGAGAGAGAGACGGGGAGAGGTTTAGAGAGAGAGAGAGACGGGGAGAGGTTTAGAGAGAGAGAGAGAGACGGGGAGAGGTTTAGAGAGAGAGAGACGGGGAGAGGTTTAGAGAGAGAGAGACGGGGAGAGGTTTAGAGAGAGAGAGACGGGGAGAGGTTTAGAGAGAGAGAGATGGGGAGAGGTTTAGAGAGAGAGAGATGGGGAGAGGTTTAGAGAGAGAGACGGGGAGAGGTTTAGAGAGAGAGAGACGGGGAGAGGTTTAGAGAGAGAGAGACGGGGAGAGGTTTAGAGAGAGAGAGATGGGGAGAGGTTTAGAGAGAGAGAGATGGGGAGAGGTTGAGAGAGAGAGAGATGGGGAGAGGTTTAGAGTCAGCTACCCCCCCATCCTATAACCCCCCATCCTACCACCCCCCAGACAGCTACCCCCCCCCATCCTACCACCCCCCAGACAGCTACCCCCCCATCCTACCACCCCCCATCCTACCACCCCCCAGTCAGCTACCCCCCAACCTACCACCCCCCAGTCAGCTACCCCCCATCCTACCACCCCCCAGTCAGCTACCCCCCAACCTACCACCCCCCAGTCAGCTACCCCCCAACCTAACACCCTCCAGTCAGCTACCCCCCCATCCTACCACCCCCCCAGTCAGCTACCCCCCATCCTACCACCCCCCCAGTCAGCTACCCCCCATCCTACCACCCCCCCAGTCAGCTACCCCCCATCCTACCACCCCCCAGTCAGCTACCCCCAACCTACCACCCCCCAGTCAGCTACCCCCCATCCTACCACCCCCCAGTCAGCTACCCCCCAACCTACCACCCCCCAGTCAGCTACCCCCCAACCTACCACCCCCCAGTCAGCTACCCCCCATCCTACCACCCCCCAGTCAGCTACCCCCCAACCTACCACCCCCCAGTCAGCTACCCCCCAACCTACCACCCCCCAGTCAGCTACCCCCCAACCTAACACCCTCCAGTCAGCTACCCCCCCATCCTACCACCCCCCCAGTCAGCTACCCCCCATCCTACCACCCCCCCAGTCAGCTACCCCCCATCCTACCACCCCCCAGTCAGCTACCCCCCAACCTACCACCCCCCAGTCAGCTACCCCCCATCCTACCACCCCCCAGTCAGCTACCCCCCAACCTACCACCCCCCAGTCAGCTACCCCCCAACCTACCACCCCCCAGTCAGCTACCCCCCATCCTACCACCCCCCCAGTCAGCTACCCCCCCATCCTACCACCCCCCAGTCAGCTACCCCCCAACCTAACACCCTCCAGTCAGCTACCCCCCCATCCTACCACCCCCCCAGTCAGCTACCCCCCATCCTACCACCCCCCCAGTCAGCTACCCCCCATCCTACCACCCCCCAGTCAGCTACCCCCCAACCTACCACCCCCCCAGTCAGCTACCCCCCATCCTACCACCCCCCAGTCAGCTACCCCCCAACCTACCACCCCCCAGTCAGCTACCCCCAACCTACCACCCCCCAGTCAGCTACCCCCCATCCTACCACCCCCCCAGTCAGCTACCCCCCCATCCTACCACCCCCCAGTCAGCTACCCCCCAACCTACCACCCTCCAGTCAGCTACCCCCCCATCCTACCACCCCCCAGTCAGCTACCCCCCCATCCTACCACCCCCCAGTCAGCTAACCCCCCCATCCTACCACCCCCAGTCAGCTACCCCCCCATATTTTTATATTATTTCACTTAGTATTATTATTACTATTATTATTATTATTGTAATATTGTTTCATTCACTTCTCCGTGACCTACATTGTTGAAGCTCCGAGCAGAGGAATTTCATGCAACCCTGCAATTACATCTGCGACCCTGTGCATGTCATAACATAATATTTCAAATCAAGAGTTTATGTAAAGTCTATGATATGGAAGACAAGACACAGAGAGAGAGACACTCACCACTGGTTTACTGACAGTGTTCAACAGGGCCTGTAGGAGCAGGGCCTCTTCATCCATGTCTAGAAGGAGACACACAGAGAAGAAGTTACGATATCAAGTTATGCAATTTATTATGCACAATAAAAACATAGATTCATCATACAATCTGTATGTTAATCTCAGGGCAACAGGCAGGTCATTAATGTCAAAACTCTTCTCTGTCCAGGCACCCCAACGGTGGGGCCAGCTTCCCCCTTGATGCAAGGACAGCAGAGTCACTACCCACTAGCACCGACTTAGATGATAACTTTGTTATTGAGGGTAAAAATGTACTTACTGCGACTGTGATGTGGTTGTCTCACA
Source organism: Salvelinus namaycush (assembly GCF_016432855.1). NCBI lineage: Eukaryota > Metazoa > Chordata > Actinopteri > Salmoniformes > Salmonidae > Salvelinus > Salvelinus namaycush. The sequence continues at coordinate 5,462,216 of NC_052329.1, read as the reverse complement.
TAGCCATCTTAAAATGAATGCACTAAGTCACTCTGGATAAGAGAGTGACACTAAGCTACAGGACTGTTTTGCTAGCACAGACTGGAATATGTTCCGGGATTCTTCCGATGGCATTGAGGAGTACACCACCTCAGTCATTAGCTTCATCATGCATCGATGACGTCGTCCCCACAGTGACTGTATGTACATACCCCAACCAGAAGCCATGGATTACAGTCAACATTCGCACTGAGATAAAGGCTAGAGCTGCCGCTTTAAAGGAGCAGGACTCTAACCATGAAGCTTATAAGAAATCTCGCTATGCCCTCCGACGAACAATCAAACAGGTAAATCGTCAATACAGGACTAAGATCGAATCGTACTACGCCGGCTCTGATGCTTGTCGGATGTGACAGGGCTTGCAAACTATTACAGACTACAAAAGGGAACCACAGCCTCGAGCTGCCCAGTGACACGATTCGAGGCAAGTAACACTGAAACATGCATGAGAGCATCAGCTGTTCCAGACAGTGTGATGACGCTCTCCGTAGCCGATGTGAGTAAGACCTTTAAACAGGTCAACATTCACAAGGCCGCAGGGCCGGACGGATTACCAAGACGTGTACACTAAGCACGCGCTGACCAAATGGCAAGTGTCCTCACTGACATTTTCAACCTGCCCCTATCTGAGTCTGAAATACCAACATGTTTCAAGCAGACCACCATAGTCCCTGTGCCCAAGAACACTAAGATAACCTGCATAAATGACTACCGACCCGTAGCACTCACGTCCGTAGCCATTAAGTGCTTTGAAAGGCTGGTCATGGCTCACATCAACACCATTATCCCAGAAACCCTGGACCCACTCCAATTTGCATACCGCCCAAACAGATCCACAGATGATGCAATCTCTATTGCACTCCACACTGCCCTTTCCCACCTGGACAAAAGGAACACCTACAGTTGAAGTCGGAAGTTTACATACACCTTAGCCAAATACATTTAAACTCAGTTTTTCACAATTCCTGACATTTAATCCGAGTAACAATTCCCTGTCTTAGGTCAGTTAGGATCACCACTTTATTTATTTGTGAAATGTCAGAATAAAAGTAGAGAATGATTAATTTCAGCTTTTATTTCTTTCATCACATTCCCAGTGGGTCAGAAGTTTACATAAACTCAATTAGTATTTGGTAGCATTGCCTTTAAATTGTTTAACTTGGGTCAAACGTTTTGGGTAGCCTTCCACAAGCTTCCCACAATAAGTTGGGTGAATTTTGGCCCATTTCTCCTGACAGAGCTGATTTAACTGAGTCAGGTTTGTAGGCCTCCTTGCTCGCACACACCTTTTCAGTTCTGCCCACACATTTTCTATAGGATTGAGGTCAGGACTTTGTGATGGCCACCCCAATACCTTGACTTTGTTGTCCTTAAGCCATTTTTGCCACAACTTTGGAAGTATGCTTGGGGTCATTATCCATTTGGAAGACCCATTTGCGACCAAGCTTTAACTTCCTGACTGTCGTCTTGAGATGTTCCTTCAATATATCCACATAATTTCCACTCCTCATGATGCCATGTATTTTGTGAAGTGCACCAGTCCCTCCTGCAGAAAAGCACCCCAACAACATGATGCTGCCACCCCCGTGCTTCACGGTTGAGATGGTGTTCTTCTTGCAAGCCTCCCCCTTTTTCCTCCAAACATAACGATGGTCATTATGGCCTAACAGTTCTATTTTTGTTTCATCAGACCAGAGGACATTTCTCCAAAAAGTACGATCTTTGTCCCCATGTGCAGTTGCAAACCGATTAGTGACTTCTTCCTTGCTGAGCGGCCTTTCAGGTTATGTCGATATAGGACTCGTTTTATTGTGGATATAGATACTTTTGTACCTGTTTCCTCCCGCATCTTCACAAGGTCCTTTGCTGTTGTTCTGGGATTGATTTGCACTTTTCGCACCAAAGTACGTTCATCTCTAGGAGACAGAACGCGTCTCCTTCCTGAGCGGTATGATGGCTGCGTGGTCCCATGGTGTTTAAACTTGCATACTATTGTTTGTACAGATGAACGTGGTACCTGGTGTTTGGAAATTGCTCCCAAGGATGAACCAGACTTGTGGAGGTCTACAATTCTATTTCTGAGGTCTTGGCTAATTTCTTTTGATTTTCCCATGATGTCAAGCAAAGAGGCATTGGAGTTTGAAGGTAGACCTTGAAATACATCCACAGGTACACCTCCAATTGACTCAAATGATGTCAATTAGCCTATCAGAAGCTTCTAAAGCCATGACATCATTTTCTGGAATTTAGCAAGCTGTTTAAAGGAACAGTCAACTTAGTGTATGTAAACTTCTGACCCACTGGAATTGTGATACAGTGAATTATAACTGAAATAATCTGTCTGTAAACAATTGTTGGAAAAATGACTTGTGTCATGCACAAAGTAGATGTCCTAAACGACTTGCCAAAACTATAGTTTGTTAACAAAAAAATGTGTGGAGTGGTTGAAAAGCAATGACTCCAACCTAAGTGTATGTAAACTTCCGACTTCAACTGTATGTGAGAATGCTATTCATTGACTACAGCTCAGCGTTCAACACCATAGCGTCCTCAAAGCTCATCACTAAGCTAAGGACTCTGGGACTAAACATCTCCCTCTGCAACTGGATCCTGGACTTCCTGACGGGCCGCCTTCAGGTGGTGTTGGTGATATCTGCCCTGGGGTGATATCTGCCCTGGGGGATCCCAACAGCATAGCTGAGTGTTGGTGATATCTGCCCTGGGGGTATCTGCCCTGGGGGATCCCAACAGCGTAGCTGAGTGTTGGTGATATCTGCCCTGGGGTGATATCTGCCCTGGGGGATCCCAACAGCATAGCTGAGTGTTGGTGATATCTGCCCTGGGGGATCCCAGCAGAATAGCTGAGTGTTGGTGGTATCTGCCCTGGGGTGATATCTGCCCTGGGGGATCCCAGCAGAATAGCTGAGTGTTGGTGATATCTGCCCTGGGGGATCCCAACAGCATAGCTGAGTGTTGGTGATATCTGCCCTGGGGGATCCCAACAGCATAGCTGAGTGTTGGTGATATCTGCCCTGGGGTGATATCTGCCCTGGGGGATCCCAACAGCATAGCTGAGTGTTGGTGATATCTGCCCTGGGGTGATATCTGCCCTGGGGGATCCCAACAGCATAGCTGAGTGTTGGTGATATCTGCCCTGGGGGTATCTGCCCTGGGGGATCCCAACAGCGTAGCTGAGTGTTGGTGATATCTGCTTTGGGGTGATATCTGCCCTGGGGGATCCCAACAGCATAGCTGAGTGTTGGTGATATCTGCCCTGGGGTGATATCTGCCCTGGGGGATCCCAACAGCATAGCTGAGTGTTGGTGATATCTGCCCTGGGGTGATATCTGCCCTGGGGGATCCCAACAGCATAGCTGAGTGTTGGTGATATCTGCCCTGGGGTGATATCTGCCCTGGGGGATCCCAACAGAATAGCTGAGTGTTGGTGATATCTGCCCTGGGGGATCCCAACAGCATAGCTGAGTGTTGGTGATATCTGCCCTGGGGTGATATCTGCCCTGGGGGATCCCAGCAGCGTAGCTGAGTGTTGGTGATATCTGCCCTGTGGTGATCCCAACAGAATAGCTGAGTGTTGGTGATATCTGCCCTGGGGATCCCAACAGAATAGCTGAGTGTTGGTGGTATCTGCCCTGGGGTGATATCTGCCATGGGGGATCCCAACAGAATAGCTGAGTGTTGGTGATATCTGCCCTGGGGTGATATCTGCCCTGGGGGATCCCAACAGAATAGCTGAGTGTTGGTGATATCTGCCCTGGGGTGATATCTGCCCTGGGGGATCCCAACAGCATAGCTGAGTGTTGGTGATATCTGCCCTGGGGTGATATCTGCCCTGGGGGATCCCAACAGAATAGCTGAGTGTTGGTGATATCTGCCCTGGGGTGATATCTGCCCTGGGGGATCCCAACAGAATAGCTGAGTGTTGGTGATATCTGCCCTGGGGGATCCCAACAGAATAGCTGAGTGTTGGTGATATCTGCCCTGGGGTGATATCTGCCCTGGGGGACCCCAACAGCATAGCTGAGTGTTGGTGGTATCTGCCCTGGGGTGATATCTGCCCTGGGGGATCCCAACAGAATAGCTGAGTGTTGGTGATATCTGCCCTGGGGGATCCCAACAGCATAGCTGAGTGTTGGTGATATCTGCCCTGGGGTGATATCTGCCCTGGGGGATCCCAGCAGCGTAGCTGAGTGTTGGTGATATCTGCCCTGTGGTGATCCCAACAGAATAGCTGAGTGTTGGTGATATCTGCCCTGGGGATCCCAACAGAATAGCTGAGTGTTGGTGGTATCTGCCCTGGGGTGATATCTGCCATGGGGGATCCCAACAGAATAGCTGAGTGTTGGTGATATCTGCCCTGGGGTGATATCTGCCCTGGGGGATCCCAACAGAATAGCTGAGTGTTGGTGATATCTGCCCTGGGGTGATATCTGCCCTGGGGGATCCCAACAGCATAGCTGAGTGTTGGTGATATCTGCCCTGGGGTGATATCTGCCCTGGGGGATCCCAACAGAATAGCTGAGTGTTGGTGATATCTGCCCTGGGGTGATATCTGCCCTGGGGGATCCCAACAGAATAGCTGAGTGTTGGTGATATCTGCCCTGGGGGATCCCAACAGAATAGCTGAGTGTTGGTGATATCTGCCCTGGGGTGATATCTGCCCTGGGGGACCCCAACAGCATAGCTGAGTGTTGGTGGTATCTGCCCTGGGGTGATATCTGCCCTGGGGGATCCCAACAGAATAGCTGAGTGTTGGTGATATCTGCCCTGGGGGATCCCAACAGCATAGCTGAGTGTTGGTGATATCTGCCCTGGGGTGATATCTGCCCTGGGGGATCCCAGCAGCGTAGCTGAGTGTTGGTGATATCTGCCCTGTGGTGATCCCAACAGAATAGCTGAGTGTTGGTGATATCTGCCCTGGGGATCCCAACAGAATAGCTGAGTGTTGGTGGTATCTGCCCTGGGGTGATATCTGCCATGGGGGATCCCAACAGAATAGCTGAGTGTTGGTGATATCTGCCCTGGGGTGATATCTGCCCTGGGGGATCCCAACAGAATAGCTGAGTGTTGGTGATATCTGCCCTGGGGTGATATCTGCCCTGGGGGATCCCAACAGCATAGCTGAGTGTTGGTGATATCTGCCCTGGGGTGATATCTGCCCTGGGGGATCCCAACAGAATAGCTGAGTGTTGGTGATATCTGCCCTGGGGTGATATCTGCCCTGGGGGATCCCAACAGAATAGCTGAGTGTTGGTGATATCTGCCCTGGGGGATCCCAACAGAATAGCTGAGTGTTGGTGATATCTGCCCTGGGGTGATATCTGCCCTGGGGGACCCCAACAGCATAGCTGAGTGTTGGTGGTATCTGCCCTGGGGTGATATCTGCCCTGGGGGATCCCAACAGAATAGCTGAGTGTTGGTGATATCTGCCCTGGGGGATCCCAACAGCATAGCTGAGTGTTGGTGATATCTGCCCTGGGGTGATATCTGCCCTGGGGGATCCCAGCAGCGTAGCTGAGTGTTGGTGATATCTGCCCTGTGGTGATCCCAACAGAATAGCTGAGTGTTGGTGATATCTGCCCTGGGGATCCCAACAGAATAGCTGAGTGTTGGTGGTATCTGCCCTGGGGTGATATCTGCCATGGGGGATCCCAACAGAATAGCTGAGTGTTGGTGATATCTGCCCTGGGGTGATATCTGCCCTGGGGGATCCCAACAGAATAGCTGAGTGTTGGTGATATCTGCCCTGGGGTGATATCTGCCCTGGGGGATCCCAACAGCATAGCTGAGTGTTGGTGATATCTGCCCTGGGGTGATATCTGCCCTGGGGGATCCCAACAGAATAGCTGAGTGTTGGTGATATCTGCCCTGGGGTGATATCTGCCCTGGGGGATCCCAACAGAATAGCTGAGTGTTGGTGATATCTGCCCTGGGGGATCCCAACAGAATAGCTGAGTGTTGGTGATATCTGCCCTGGGGTGATATCTGCCCTGGGGGACCCCAACAGCATAGCTGAGTGTTGGTGGTATCTGCCCTGGGGTGATATCTGCCCTGGGGGATCCCAACAGAATAGCTGAGTGTTGGTGATATCTGCCCTGGGGGACCCCAACAGCGTAGCTGAGTGTTGGTGATATCTGCCCTGGGGGATCCCAACAGCATAGCTGAGTGTTGGTGATATCTGCCCTGGGGGACCCCAACAGCATAGCTGAGTGTTGGTGATATCTGCCCTGGGGTGATATCTGCCCTGGGGGATCCCAGCAGCATAGCTGAGTGTTGGTGATATCTGCCCTGGGGTGATATCTGCCCTGGGGGATCCCAACAGAATAGCTGAGTGTTGGTGATATCTGCCCTGGGGTGATATCTGCCATGGGGGATCCCAACAGCATAGCTGAGTGTTGGTGATATCTGCCCTGGGGGATCCCAACAGCATAGCTGAGTGTTGGTGATATCTGCCCTGGGGGATCCCAACAGCATAGCTGAGTGTTGGTGATATCTGCCCTGGGGTGATATCTGCCCTGGGGGATCCCAACAGCATAGCTGAGTGTTGGTGATATCTGCCCTGGGGTGATATCTGCCCTGGGGGATCCCAACAGAATAGCTGAGTGTTGGTGATATCTGCCCTGGGGTGATATCTGCCCTGGGGGATCCCAACAGAATAGCTGAGTGTTGGTGATATCTGCCCTGGGGGATCCCAACAGAATAGCTGAGTGTTGGTGATATCTGCCCTGGGGTGATATCTGCCCTGGGGGACCCCAACAGCATAGCTGAGTGTTGGTGGTATCTGCCCTGGGGTGATATCTGCCCTGGGGGATCCCAACAGAATAGCTGAGTGTTGGTGATATCTGCCCTGGGGGACCCCAACAGCGTAGCTGAGTGTTGGTGATATCTGCCCTGGGGGATCCCAACAGCATAGCTGAGTGTTGGTGATATCTGCCCTGGGGGACCCCAACAGCATAGCTGAGTGTTGGTGATATCTGCCCTGGGGTGATATCTGCCCTGGGGGATCCCAGCAGCATAGCTGAGTGTTGGTGATATCTGCCCTGGGGTGATATCTGCCCTGGGGGATCCCAACAGAATAGCTGAGTGTTGGTGATATCTGCCCTGGGGTGATATCTGCCATGGGGGATCCCAACAGCATAGCTGAGTGTTGGTGATATCTGCCCTGGGGGATCCCAACAGCATAGCTGAGTGTTGGTGATATCTGCCCTGGGGGATCCCAACAGCATAGCTGAGTGTTGGTGATATCTGCCCTGGGGGATCCCAACAGCATAGCTGAGTGTTGGTGATATCTGCCCTGGGGGATCCCAACAGCATAGCTGAGTGTTGGTGATATCTGCCCTGGGGGGCCCCAACAGCGTAGCTGAGTGTTGGTGATATCTGCCCTGGGGGTATCTGCAGAATAGCTGAGTGTTGGTGATATCTGCCCTGGGGGTATCTGCAGAATAGCTGAGTGTTGGTGATATCTGCCATGGGGTGATATCTGCCCTGGGGATCCCAACAGAATAGCTGAGTGTTGGTGATATCTGCCCTGGGGTGATATCTGCCCTGGGGGATCCCAACAGAATAGCTGAGTGTTGGTGATATCTGCCCTGGGGTGATATCTGCCCTGGGGATCCCAACAGAATAGCTGAGTGTTGGTGATATCTGCCCTGGGGGATCCCAACAGCATAGCTGAGTGTTGGTGATATCTGCCCTGGGGGATCCCAGCAGCATAGCTGAGTGTTGGTGATATCTGCCCTGGGGGATCCCAACAGCATAGCTGAGTGTTGGTGATATCTGCCCTGGGGGGCCCCAACAGCGTAGCTGAGTGTTGGTGATATCTGCCCTGGGGGTATCTGCAGAATAGCTGAGTGTTGGTGATATCTGCCCTGGGGGTATCTGCAGAATAGCTGAGTGTTGGTGATATCTGCCCTGGGGTGATATCTGCCCTGGGGGATCCCAACAGAATAGCTGAGTGTTGGTGATATCTGCCCTGGGGGATCCCAACAGCATAGCTGAGTGTTGGTGATATCTGCCCTGGGGTGATATCTGCCCTGGGGGATCCCAGCAGCGTAGCTGAGTGTTGGTGATATCTGCCCTGTGGTGATCCCAACAGAATAGCTGAGTGTTGGTGATATCTGCCCTGGGGATCCCAACAGAATAGCTGAGTGTTGGTGGTATCTGCCCTGGGGTGATATCGGCCATGGGGGATCCCAACAGAATAGCTGAGTGTTGGTGATATCTGCCCTGGGGTGATATCTGCCCTGGGGGATCCCAACAGAATAGCTGAGTGTTGGTGATATCTGCCCTGGGGTGATATCTGCCCTGGGGGATCCCAACAGCATAGCTGAGTGTTGGTGATATCTGCCCTGGGGTGATATCTGCCCTGGGGGATCCCAACAGAATAGCTGAGTGTTGGTGATATCTGCCCTGGGGTGATATCTGCCCTGGGGGATCCCAACAGAATAGCTGAGTGTTGGTGATATCTGCCCTGGGGGATCCCAACAGAATAGCTGAGTGTTGGTGATATCTGCCCTGGGGTGATATCTGCCCTGGGGGACCCCAACAGCATAGCTGAGTGTTGGTGGTATCTGCCCTGGGGTGATATCTGCCCTGGGGGATCCCAACAGAATAGCTGAGTGTTGGTGATATCTGCCCTGGGGGATCCCAACAGCATAGCTGAGTGTTGGTGATATCTGCCCTGGGGTGATATCTGCCCTGGGGGATCCCAGCAGCGTAGCTGAGTGTTGGTGATATCTGCCCTGTGGTGATCCCAACAGAATAGCTGAGTGTTGGTGATATCTGCCCTGGGGATCCCAACAGAATAGCTGAGTGTTGGTGGTATCTGCCCTGGGGTGATATCTGCCATGGGGGATCCCAACAGAATAGCTGAGTGTTGGTGATATCTGCCCTGGGGTGATATCTGCCCTGGGGGATCCCAACAGAATAGCTGAGTGTTGGTGATATCTGCCCTGGGGTGATATCTGCCCTGGGGGATCCCAACAGCATAGCTGAGTGTTGGTGATATCTGCCCTGGGGTGATATCTGCCCTGGGGGATCCCAACAGAATAGCTGAGTGTTGGTGATATCTGCCCTGGGGTGATATCTGCCCTGGGGGATCCCAACAGAATAGCTGAGTGTTGGTGATATCTGCCCTGGGGGATCCCAACAGAATAGCTGAGTGTTGGTGATATCTGCCCTGGGGTGATATCTGCCCTGGGGGACCCCAACAGCATAGCTGAGTGTTGGTGGTATCTGCCCTGGGGTGATATCTGCCCTGGGGGATCCCAACAGAATAGCTGAGTGTTGGTGATATCTGCCCTGGGGGACCCCAACAGCGTAGCTGAGTGTTGGTGATATCTGCCCTGGGGGATCCCAACAGCATAGCTGAGTGTTGGTGATATCTGCCCTGGGGGACCCCAACAGCATAGCTGAGTGTTGGTGATATCTGCCCTGGGGTGATATCTGCCCTGGGGGATCCCAGCAGCATAGCTGAGTGTTGGTGATATCTGCCCTGGGGTGATATCTGCCCTGGGGGATCCCAACAGAATAGCTGAGTGTTGGTGATATCTGCCCTGGGGTGATATCTGCCATGGGGGATCCCAACAGCATAGCTGAGTGTTGGTGATATCTGCCCTGGGGGATCCCAACAGCATAGCTGAGTGTTGGTGATATCTGCCCTGGGGGATCCCAACAGCATAGCTGAGTGTTGGTGATATCTGCCCTGGGGTGATATCTGCCCTGGGGGACCCCAACAGCATAGCTGAGTGTTGGTGATATCTGCCCTGGGGGATCCCAACAGCATAGCTGAGTGTTGGTGATATCTGCCCTGGGGGATCCCAACAGCATAGCTGAGTGTTGGTGATATCTGCCCTGGGGGGCCCCAACAGCGTAGCTGAGTGTTGGTGATATCTGCCCTGGGGGTATCTGCAGAATAGCTGAGTGTTGGTGATATCTGCCCTGGGGGTATCTGCAGAATAGCTGAGTGTTGGTGATATCTGCCCTGGGGGACCCCAACAGCGTAGCTGAGTGTTGGTGATATCTGCCCTGGGGGATCCCAACAGCATAGCTGAGTGTTGGTGATATCTGCCCTGGGGGACCCCAACAGCATAGCTGAGTGTTGGTGATATCTGCCCTGGGGTGATATCTGCCCTGGGGGATCCCAGCAGCATAGCTGAGTGTTGGTGATATCTGCCCTGGGGGATCCCAACAGCATAGCTGAGTGTTGGTGATATCTGCCCTGGGGGATCCCAGCAGCATAGCTGAGTGTTGGTGATATCTGCCCTGGGGGATCCCAACAGCATAGCTGAGTGTTGGTGATATCTGCCCTGGGGGGCCCCAACAGCGTAGCTGAGTGTTGGTGATATCTGCCCTGGGGGTATCTGCAGAATAGCTGAGTGTTGGTGATATCTGCCCTGGGGGTATCTGCAGAATAGCTGAGTGTTGGTGATATCTGCCATGGGGTGATATCTGCCCTGGGGATCCCAACAGAATAGCTGAGTGTTGGTGATATCTGCCCTGGGGTGATATCTGCCCTGGGGGATCCCAACAGAATAGCTGAGTGTTGGTGATATCTGCCCTGGGGTGATATCTGCCCTGGGGATCCCAACAGAATAGCTGAGTGTTGGTGATATCTGCCCTGGGGGATCCCAACAGCATAGCTGAGTGTTGGTGATATCTGCCCTGGGGGATCCCAGCAGCATAGCTGAGTGTTGGTGATATCTGCCCTGGGGGATCCCAGCAGCATAGCTGAGTGTTGGTGGTATCTGCCCTGGGGTGATATCTGCCCTGGGGATCCCAACAGAATAGCTGAGTGTTGGTGATATCTGCCCTGGGGTGATATCTGCCCTGGGGTGATATCTGCCATGGGGGATCCCAACAGAATAGCTGAGTGTTGGTGATATCTGCCCTGGGGGTATCTGCAGAATAGCTGAGTGTTGGTGATATCTGCCCTGGGGGTATCTGCAGAATAGCTGAGTGTTGGTGATATCTGCCATGGGGTGATATCTGCCCTGGGGATCCCAACAGAATAGCTGAGTGTTGGTGATATCTGCCCTGGGGTGATATCTGCCCTGGGGGATCCCAACAGAATAGCTGAGTGTTGGTGATATCTGCCCTGGGGTGATATCTGCCCTGGGGATCCCAACAGAATAGCTGAGTGTTGGTGATATCTGCCCTGGGGTGGTATCTGCCCTGGGGGATCCCAACAGCATTGCTGAGTGTTGGTGATATCTGCCCTGGGGGATCCCAGCAGCATAGCTGAGTGTTGGTGATATCTGCCCTGGGGGATCCCAGCAGCATAGCTGAGTGTTGGTGATATCTGCCCTGGGGTGATATCTGCCCTGGGGATCCCAACAGAATAGCTGAGTGTTGGTGATATCTGCCCTGGGGTGGTATCTGCCCTGGGGGATCCCAACAGCATTGCTGAGTGTTGGTGATATCTGCCCTGGGGGATCCCAGCAGCATAGCTGAGTGTTGGTGATATCTGCCCTGGGGGATCCCAGCAGCATAGCTGAGTGTTGGTGATATCTGCCCTGGGGTGATATCTGCCCTGGGGATCCCAACAGAATAGCTGAGTGTTGGTGATATCTGCCCTGGGGTGATATCTGCCCTGGGGATCCCAGCAGCGTAGCTGAGTGTTGGTGATATCTGCCCTGGGGTGATATCTGCCCTGGGGTGATATCTGCCATGGGGGATCCCAACAGAATAGCTGAGTGTTGGTGATATCTGCCCTGGGGTGATATCTGCCCTGGGGTGATATCTGCCATGGGGGATCCCAACAGAATAGCTGAGTGTTGGTGATATCTGCCCTGGGGTGATATCTGCCCTGGGGATCCCAGCAGCGTAGCTGAGTGTTGGTGATATCTGCCCTGGGGTGATATCTGCCCTGGGGGATCCCAACAGCATAGCTGAGTGTTGGTGATATCTGCCCTGGGGTGATATCTGCCCTGGGGTGATATCTGCCATGGGGGATCCCAACAGAATAGCTGAGTGTTGGTGATATCTGCCCTGGGGTGATATCTGCCATGGGGGATCCCAACAGAATAGCTGAGTGTTGGTGATATCTGCCCTGGGGTGATATCTGCCCTGGGGGAGCCCAACAGCGTAGCTGAGTGTTGGTGATATCTGCCCTGGGGGATCCCAACAGCATAGCTGAGTGTTGGTGATATCTGCCCTGGGGTGATATCTGCCCTGGGGGACCCCAACAGCATAGCTGAGTGTTGGTGATATCTGCCCTGGGGTGATATCTGCCCTGGGGTGATATCTGCCCTGGGGTGATATCTGCCCTGGGGTGATATCTGCCCTGGGGGACCCCAACAGCATAGCTGAGTGTTGGTGATATCTGCCCTGGGGGATCCCAACAGCATAGCTGAGTGTTGGTGATATCTGCCCTGGGGTGATATCTGCCCTGGGGATCCCAGCAGCGTAGCTGAGTGTTGGTGATATCTGCCCTGGGGTGATATCTGCCCTGGGGGATCCCAACAGCATAGCTGAGTGTTGGTGATATCTGCCCTGGGGTGATATCTGCCCTGGGGTGATATCTGCCATGGGGGATCCCAACAGAATAGCTGAGTGTTGGTGATATCTGCCCTGGGGTGATATCTGCCATGGGGGATCCCAACAGAATAGCTGAGTGTTGGTGATATCTGCCCTGGGGTGATATCTGCCCTGGGGGAGCCCAACAGCGTAGCTGAGTGTTGGTGATATCTGCCCTGGGGGATCCCAACAGCATAGCTGAGTGTTGGTGATATCTGCCCTGGGGTGATATCTGCCCTGGGGGACCCCAACAGCATAGCTGAGTGTTGGTGATATCTGCCCTGGGGTGATATCTGCCCTGGGGTGATATCTGCCCTGGGGTGATATCTGCCCTGGGGTGATATCTGCCCTGGGGGACCCCAACAGCATAGCTGAGTGTTGGTGATATCTGCCCTGGGGGATCCCAACAGCATAGCTGAGTGTTGGTGATATCTGCCCTGGGGTGATATCTGCCCTGGGGTGATATCTGCCCTGGGGTGATATCTGCCCTGGGGATCCCAACAGCATAGCTGAGTGTTGGTGATATCTGCCCTGGGGTGATATCTGCCCTGTGGTGATCCCAACAGAATAGCTGAGTGTTGGTGATATCTGCCCTGGGGTGATATCTGCCCTGGGGGATCCCAACAGCATAGCTGAGTGTTGGTGATATCTGCCCTGGGGGATCCCAACAGCATAGCTGAGTGTTGGTGATGTGGTTACTCACTGACACATTGCGTTCGGTTTAGAAAGGATCTCATAGAAAAGTAAACGACGCATCAAAGTGATTCTATTCAATCTACTTCAATAACGTATAATTATTAATTACGCTCCTAATAATGTATATGCCTAATAGTAATACGACCAACATGACCTCTCAGGGACTCTCATTTCCACCCGAGAGTAACGGTTAATGTGATTGGATATTAATTATTTGACTAGGCTTCCTGTATTTGACATTGTGTTGTAATTTCACTGAACACTAGATGGTTTAATTTAATTTTTGGCGGTGAAACGAGGCGACTCATGCGAGAAAAGAGAAAGAAAAAAAAACATTTAAAAAAAATAACGAATCACATTTTTATTTGGCGTACCCTCGACGGCTCGTACCCCCAGTTTGGGAAAACCTGGTGTAATGGAATGTATTTCCTTGTGTGGTAGGTTTTGTGGATTTTTCCCCCCTTCTTATGTAGGCGTCATAACCAGTCATAAAATAACACAATATATATCACAACAGGTGTAAATATACACAGTGCATTACTCTACCATAAAAGGCCTGATTGGTGGAGTGCTGCAGAGATGGTTGTCCTTCTGGAAGATTCTTCCATCTCCACAGAGGAAATCTGGAGCTCTGTCAGAGTGACCACTGGGTCCGTGGTCACCTCCCTGACCAAGGCCCCCCCCCCCCGACTGCTCAGTATGTCCAGACGTCCAGCTCTAGGAAGAGTCTTGGTGGTTCCAAACAGCTTCCATTTAAGAATGATGGAGGCCACTGTGTTCATGGGATCTTCAATGCTGCAGACATTTTTTGGTACCCTTCCCCTGATCTGTCCCTCGACGCAATCCGGTCTTTGCTCTGACATTCACTATCTACTGTGGGACCTTATATAGACAGGTGAGTGCCTTTCCAAATCATGTCCAATCAATTGAATTTAACACAGGTGGACTCCAATCAAGTTGTAGAAACATCTCAAGGATGATCAATGGATACAGGATGCACCTGAGGTCAATTTAGAGTCTCATAGCAAAGGGTCTAAATACTTGCGTAATACTTTGGTTTTTATTTGTAATAAATTAGCAAAAATGTCTAAAAACCTGTATTCGCTTTGTCATTATGGGGTATTGTGTGTAGATTGATGAGGAAAAACATGTAATTTAATACATTTTAGAATAAGGCTGTAAAGTAACAAATGTGGAAAACGTCAAGGGGTATGAATATTTTCCCGAATGCATTGTATGTGTCATGACAGTGTTATGACCATATTATGACAGGTTATGTCAGCTGTTACGACACATTATGACCATGACATAATGCTTTATGACGCTGGGTGTCAAGTAGAGTGTTACAATTGGGTACTTTATCCACCACTGCCCCTTGTCCCAGCCCCCGACCCAGCCCATGTTCCTGGTCCCCTGCTTCAGCTTAAATAGCCACCCCTCGGGCCACTGGCCCTCCTTACCTCCAGGTTCTTTCTCCATGCCCGTCTGCTTGGCGGTGGTGCTGGTCTGTCCCTGTCCCAGTTCAGCCTCCAGCCCCTTCCCTCCTCCAACCACCCCATTGTAGATACTGTCCATGGAGGGGGGGCTGCTTCGACTCTTCTGTGGCGAGGGAGGGGGGCTGTCCTTCATCTGACCACCTCCTCCTCCTCCTCTCTCTCCCCCTTGCCGCTCCTTGAGCTTCTTCTGCAGACGCTCGTAGGTCTTGCTGGCCCTTTCGTCGCGGTGGACGAACGGCGGCGGGCGTCCGTGTGGTGAGTGAGAATCTGCTGAGACCAGACACACAGAGACACTTAGACATGCAGAATAACTATTCAACCCCTTTGTTAGGTCAAGCCTAAATAAGTTGAGTAAAAATGTGCTTAACAAGTCACATAATAAGTTGTATGGACTCACTCTGTGCAATACTAATGTTTAATATGATTTTTGTCAGGACTACCTCATCTCTGTACCCCCACACATACAATTATCTGTAAGGTCCCTCAGTCGAGCAGTGAATTTCAAACAGTTTCAAACACAAAGACCAGGGAGGTTTTTTAATGACTCAGAAGGGCATCTATTGGTAGATGGGTAAAAATTAAAAAGCAGACATTGAATATCCCTTTGAGCATGGTGAAGTTATTAATTACACTTTGGATGGTGTATCAATGTACCCAGTCACTACAAAGATACAGGTGTCCTTCCTAACTCAGTTGCCGGAGAGGAAGGAAACCGCTCAGGGATTTCACCACGAGGCCAACGGTCACTTTAAAAAAGTTACAGAGTTTAATGGCTGTGATAGGAGAAAACTGAGGATGGATCAAAAACATTGTAGTTACTCCACAATACTAACCTAAATGAAAAGAAGGAAGCCTCTACAGAATACAAATATTCAACAGCAAAAAAATACATCCTGTTTGCAATAAGGCACCAAAGTAATACTGCAAAAAATGTTGCTTAGAAATTAACTTTTTCCCCTGAATACAAAGTGTCATGTTTGGGGCAATACAACACATTACTGAGAAGATAGTGGCCTCCTACATTCTTAAATGAAACAAGTTTGGAACCACCAAGACTCTTCCTAGAGCTGGCCGCCCAGCCAAACTGAGCAGACGGGGGACAAGGGCCTTGGTCAGGGAGGTGATCAAGAATCCAATGGTCACTCTGACAGAGCTCCAGAGTTCCTCTGTGGAGATGAGAGAACCTTCCAAGGACAACCATCTCTGCAGCACTCCACCAATTAGGCCTTTATGGTAGAGTGGCCAGACGGAAGCCTCTCCTCAGTAAAAGGCACATGACAGCCCGCATGGAGTTAGCCTAAAGGCACCTAAAGGACGAAACAAGATTCTCTGGTCTGATGAAACCAAGATTGAACTTTTTGGCCTGAATGCCAAGCGTCACATCTGGAGGAAACCTGGTACAATCCCAATGGTGAAGCATGGAGGTGGCAGAATCATGCTGTGGGAATGTTTTTCAGCGGCAGGGACTGGGAGACTAGTCAGGATTGAGGGAAAGATGAAAGGAGCAAAGTACAGAGAGATCCTTAATGAAAACCTGCTCCAGAGCGCTCAGGACCTCAGACTAGGGTGAAGGTTCACCTTCCAGCAGGACAAGGACCCTAAGCACACAGCCAAGACAACGCAGGAGTGGCTTTAGGGACAAGTCTCTGAATGTCCAGCAAGAGCCCGGACTTGAACCCGATCGAACATCTCTGGAGAGACTTGAAAATAGCTGTGCAGCGACGCTCCCCATCCAACCTGACAGAGCTTGAGAGGATCTGTAGAGAAGAATGGGAGAAACTCTCCAAATACAGGTGTGCCGAGCTTGTAGCGTCATACCCAAGAAGACTCAAGGCTGTAATCGCTGCCAAAGGTGCTTCAACAAAGTACTGAGTAAAGGGTCTGAATACTTATGTAAATGTCACATTTCATAATTGTTTTTCATTTTATAAATTTGCACAAATTTATAAAAACCTGTGTTTGCTTTGTAACTATGGTGTATTGTGTGTAGATTGATGAGGAAAAACAACAATTTAATCCATTTTAGAATAAGACTATCGTAACAAAATGTGGAAAATGTCAAGGGGTCTGAATACTTTCTGAATGCTCTGTATGTAGTCTATAGCTGTTACGTTCCCCAGTTTCTGTGTTGTATTTGAGTGTGTGTGTTTCAGGAGATAAATTCCTGAAGCCTCCCCAACCAGCTGATTGGTCGACCCCAGGCTAATTGATGATTGGAGCTGACTCCGCCCCCTCGTCAAGAAGCAGCTGACTAATCACCATTGCCACCTGAAGATATAAAGCCAGTGTTCTGTTCAGAAGAGAAAGAGGAATGTTTTGGAGAGATCATTAGAGAGAGAAGGAGATGAGATCAGGAGAGAGATTAGAGGGAGATTGAATATTTAGGAGAGAGATTAGAGAGAGAGGAGAGAAATTAGAGATTAGAGGGAATGTTTTGGAGAGATCATTAGAGAGAGAAGGAGAAGAGATCAGAGATAGAATTGAATATTTTGTATAGTGTTGGTTGTGTATCAGAAAGTGTTGGTATGTACTATATTAGTTGTTGTTGGTAGCAGCTTTGCTATGTCCTGTGTTTGTGAAATTGTTAATAATTATTCTGTTTCATTTGTTCCCAGGGGGGAAGGGGAAGGCACTTTGGGAGTGCTTAGGCAAGAGGCCCGCGGGCATACATATACCCGTAGTATATTCACTGTCTAGGCACACTAGGTAAGACCTGGGCGGACCACCCCCTGTATTTTGGTTAGGGCACCAGGTGGTGCTAAGTTAGGTAAGTTAAGTGGGTAGGCAGGTTAGATAGGAGGGGGAGCTTTGATATTTACTTTCTTTGCTTTGGTTCCGTCCAGCCCCTTTTCCCCATATTACCGTGTAAGAAAATAAATCCTAGTAAACGGTAAATTCTGCCTTTGTCGTCCTTTCTCGCACCTGCAGTCCATACCTCTTGCACTTCACAGAGAGTTGAGTTGTAGCAGGGAGTTGCGTTCCCTCTTCTCAGAGGCGTGCGTAACAATAGCGTATACTATGTAGTGTATAGTGCATACTATGTAGTGTACACTATGTAGTGCACACCATGTAGTGTGTAGCGTATACTATGTAGTGCATATTATGTAGTGTGTAGTGTATACTATGTAGTGTATACTATGTAGTGCATATTATGTAGTGTATACTATGTAGTGTGTAGTGTAAATATGCAGTGTGTAGTGTATATTATGCAGTGTGTAGTGTATACTATGTAGTGTGTAGTGTATACTATGTAGGTGCATAGTGTATATTATGTAGTGCACACCATGTAGTGTGTAGTGTATACTATGTAGTGCATATTATGTAGTGTGTAGTGTATACTATGTAGTGCATATTATGTAGTGTGTAGTGTATACTATGTAGTGTGTAGTGTATACTATGTAGTGTGTAGTGTATACTATGTAGTGTGTAGTGTATATTATGCAGTGTGTAGTGTATACTATGTAGTGCATAGTGTATATTATGTAGTGCATACCATGTAGTGTGTAGTGTATACTATGTAGTGCGTAGTGTATACTATGTAGTGCGTAGTGTATACTATGTAGTGCATACTATGTAGTGTGTAGCGTATACTATGTAGTATGTAGTGTATAATATGTAGTGGGTAGTGTATACTATGCAATGCATACTATGTAGTGTATATACTCACCCTGCTCTGAGTAAATGTGTGCCGGGTGGTACTGTGGTATATACTGGGAGCTCATGTCCCCCGCCATGCCTGTGTAGAGGTGGGGTGGGGGGGGCAACATGGCGGGGTGGGGCATGAAGGCGGGCAGGTGGGCGTGGGGTGGAGGAGGGGGGTGGTGCAGGGGGGAGTGGCCCCCAGGGTGGAACTCTGGCTGCTGAGGTAAGACCAGAACACGTCGTACTCCATTCTCCTCTATGATCTGATGGAAGGAGAGGTAGGTAGAGAGAGAGGTAGGTAGAGAGAGAGGTAGGTAGAGAGAGAGGTAGGTAGGTAGAGAGAGGTAGGTAGGTAGAGAGAGGTAGGTAGGTAGAGAGAGGTAGGTAGGTAGAGAGAGGTAGGTAGGTAGAGAGAGGTAGGTAGGTAGAGAGAGGTAGGTAGGTAGAGAGAGAGGTAGGTAGAGAGAGGTAGGTAGGTAGAGAGAGAGGTAGGTAGGTAGAGAGATAGAGAGGTAGGTAGAGAGATAGAGAGGTAGGGAGAGAGATAGAGAGGTAGGGAGAGAGATAGAGAGGTAGGGAGAGAGATAGAGAGGTAGGGAGAGAGATAGAGAGGTAGGGAGAGAGATAGAGAGGTAGGGAGAGAGATAGAGAGGTAGGGAGAGAGAGAGAGAAGTAGGGAGAGAGAGAGAGATAGAGAGAGAGGGAGATAGAGTGGTAGGGAGAGAGAGCGTGAGAGAGGTAGGGAGAGAGGTAGGGAGAGAGATAGGGAGAGAGATAGGGAGAGAGATAGGGAGAGAGATAGGGAGAGAGGGTGTGAGAGAGGTAGGGAGAGAGGTAGGGAGAGAGGTAGGGAGAGAGATAGGGAGAGAGAGAGAGGGAGAGAGAAAACAACTATTATTATTGGTAACCTCTGTATATGATCTGAGACAACAGGTTATTAGGGGTTACAAATGTTTGATTGTGTCTGAGGAAGTAGAGTGATTCATGAAATCAGGAGGCCAAAATCGGACTGAAAGGAAAACCTACAAGCATCTACAGTTCCTCCAGAAAGTATCCCCCTTGTCTTATTCCAGAAAGTATCCCCCTTGTCTTATTCCAGAAAGTATCCCCCTTGTCTTATTCCAGAAAGTATCCCCCTTGTCTTATTCCAGAAAGTATCCCCCTTGTCTTATTCCAGAAAGTATCCCCCTTGTCTTATTCCAGAAAGTATCCCCCTTGTCTTATTCCACATGTTGTTGTGGTACTGCCTGAATTCAACATGGATTACATTGCTTTTTCTTCCTCACCCATCAACACACAATAACCCATAATGACAGTGAAAACATGTTGTTTATTTTTTTATTCTTGCAATGTCTTGAAAATGAAATAGAAAAATCTCAATTACATAAGCCTTCATACACCTGGAGTCAATACATGTTAGAATCATATTTGGAAGCGATTACAGCTGTGAGTCTTTCTGGGTAAGTCTCTAAGAGCTTTCCACACCTGGATTATACAATATCTGTACAGTATTCTTTTAAAAATACTTGAAGATCTGTCAGGTTGGTTGTTGATCATTGCTAGACAGCCATTGTTCAAGTCTTGCCATAGATTTTGAAGCCAATGTAAGTCAAAATTGTAAGGAACATTCAATGTCAGGAACATTTAATGTCCTCTTTCTAAGCAGCTTGTTTTTTAGGTTATTGTCCTGCTGAAAGGTGAATTCATCTCCCAGTGTCTCGTGGAAAGCAGACTGAACCAGTTTTTTCTCTAAGATTTTGCCTGTGCTCAGCTTTATTCCGTTTATTTTTATCCTAAAAAACTCCCTAGTTCTTGCCGATGACAAGCATACCCATAACATGATACAGCCACCACCATGCTTGAAAATATGGAGGCAGTTAGTGATGTGTTGTGCTGGATTTGCTCCAAACATAAGGCTTTGTATTCAGGACAAAATTATAAATTTGTATTTTTGTTGCAGTTTTATTTTAGTGCCTTTTTGCAAACAGGATGCATGTTTTGGAATATATATATATTTGTTCTGTACAGGTTTCCTTCTTTTCACTCTGTCCTTTCTGGAGTAACTACACTGTTGATGATCCATCCTCAGTTTCCTCCTGTACACGCTCCCGAGTAGCGCAGCGGTCTAAGGCACTGCGTCTCAGTGCAAGAGGTGTCACTAGAGTCCCTGGTTCGAATCCAGGCTGTATCACATACGGCCGTGATTGGGAGTCCCATAAGGCAGAGCACAATTGGCCCAGCGTCATCCGGTTTTGGCCGCTGTAGGCCGTCATTGAAAATAATAATTTGTTCTTAACTGTCTTGCCTAGTTAAATAAAAATATATATTTTTATAAATAAAAAAAAACAGTAACGGTTTTAAAGTCCCCATTGGCCTCATGGTGAAATTCCTAAGTGGTTTCCTTCCTCTCTGGCAACTGAGTTAGGAAAGACGCCTGTATGTTTATAGTGACTGGGTGTACTGATACACCATCCAAAGTGTAATTAATAACGTCACCATGCTCAAAGGATATTCAATATTTGCTTTTTATATATTCCGTTTTTTTAATCTACCAATTCACTGCTCGATTAACCTTACAGATAACTGTATGTGGGGTACGGAGATGTTAAATTGAGGACCTTACAGATAACTGTATGTGGGGTACGGAGATGTTAAAACATTATTATTGCACACAAAGTGAGTCCATGCAAGTTATCGTGTGACTTAAGCAAACTGTGACTCCTGAATTTTAAGCTTGCCATAACAAAAGGGCTTGAATACTTATTGACTCAAAGACATTTTCAGTTTATTGACTTTAACATTTCTAAAAAACCTGATTCCACTTCCACGGGGCATTGTGTGTGTAGGCCAGTGACCCCAAAAAATCTAAATTGAATCCATTTTAAATTCAGGCTGTAACGTAACAAAATATGGAAAACGGAATACTTTCTGAAGGCACTGTACATTACAAAACAGGAAGAGGGGGAGCATACCTGTGAAACAGGAAGAGGGGGAGCATACCTGTGAAACAGGAAGAGGGGGAGCATACCTGTGAAACAGGAAGAGGGGGAGCATACCTGTGAAACAGGAAGAGGGGGAGCATACCTGTGAAACAGGAAGAGGGGGAGCATACCTGTGAAACAGGAAGAGGGGGAGCATACCTGTGAAACAGGAAGAGGGGGAGCATACCTGTGAAACAGGAAGAGGGGGAGCATACCTGTGAAACAGGAAGAGGGGGCATACCTGTGAAACGTATCCAGGAGGCACATATATTGGAGGCACTGAACCATTCGGGGACATCATGGGAACCTGAGCAGGGCCTACAGAGGAAGAAAAACACATTCATATATTTATTTTATTTCCCCCCCAGGCAAAAGTTCAAGTCAACTTGTACACGTAAAAAGGCAGACGTATTTTGTATTTCATTTTTGTTCAATAATCTCCCATTGGGTCAATAGAGAATTTTCAAACAATCTCTATGTGGCCGCAGCCTCAACCAACAGTCCAAATGATGCATCACAATGGCAAGTCCACTCAGTCAATATCAGTCTCCTGGAGAGCCTATCGATGTACATCAGCACATTTTTATAAAAATCTATCCCGTTTCAAACCGACGCTCTCAGATAAAAACTACACTGTAAGCAGAACGGACAACGTTACAGGAAGTTCCTGAGGAATAACAACGATCCTCCTGTGTCTGAGGTGGTTATGGATTTATCCCAAATGGCACCGGAATCCTCATGTAGGGCACTAGCTAGGTAATAGGGAGTCCTTTGGGATGTATAGAACCGCAGCTAGCAGAAACTGACAGCTCAGCAGATTGGAAGAGAGAAGGAGAGAGAGAGAAGGAGAGAGAGAAGGAGAGAGAGAGAGAAGGAGAGAAAGAGAGAGAGAGAGAAGGAGAGAGAGAGAGAAGGAGAGAAAGAGAGAGAGAGAGAAGGAGAGAGAGAGAGAAGGAGAGCGAGAGAGAGAAGGAGAGCGAGAGAGAAGGAGAGCGAGAAGGAGAGCCAGAAGGAGAGAGAGAGAGAGCACTCTGCCTAGCTGGCACTTTCTTTAACACATTCCTCCACTGTGAACGCAGGAGATAAACATGAGAACGAAAGTCCACCACACGTAAACACACACACACACACACACAATCACACAGGAGCGCAGTGAACACACGCAAATACACACACTAACCTCCCGACTGTCCTGGCGACAGAGCGTTTCTGTTCATATTGAACGTAGTAGGTAGACGGAGAAAGACAGGTAAAATAGTAGTCTTTTAGTTAGGCTTAAGAGGCCCTCATACAGAGACAGGCTAGTACTGTGCTATTCTATCCCCGCCCCTTCCCCCCCACTCCTCTGAGTGGTCGGAACAGGCCCCTCCTACCAGTAGTGGAAGAACACATCAGCAGTCAGGACGAAGAACACTTCCGTGTTGCGTCTCCTAATCTTTTGAGGACAAACTTCCGTGTTGCGTCTCCTAATCTTTTCAGGACAAACTTCCGTGTTGCGTCTCCTAATCTTTTCAGGACAAACTTCCGTGTTGCGTCTCCTAATCTTTTGAGGACAAACTTCCGTGTTGCGTCTCCTAATCTTTTAAGGACAAACTTCCTTGTTGCGTCTCCTAATCTTTTGAGGACAAACTTCCGTGTTGCGTCTCCTAATCTTTTAAGGACAAACTTCCGTGTTGCGTCTCCTAATCTTTTAAGGACAAACTTCCTTGTTGCGTCTCCTAATCTTTTCAGGACAAACTTCCGTGTTGCGTCTCCTAATCTTTTGAATGGGCTTGCCGACTGTGTCATCTAATTCATGAAAACTATGTTAATTTCAGCGATACAGTCGATAGTAAAAGTCTACACACCACCTGTACAGTCTTCACACTTGGTGGTGGGGAGGGCCAGAGGGTGGGGGGGGGGGTGTTGAGTGAGTGGTGGGGAGGGCCAGAGGGTGGGGGGGTGTGTTGAGTGAGCGCTGCAGCAGGCAGCGGAGTCACGTGAGTGAGAGGAGAGACAGCAGCACCCGTATGTCATGGCAACTTTTTACCAGATGTAGGGAGACTATTTAGGATTGTCATTATGGGGATTATTTCCAAACCTTTTTTTCCCCATAAAACATGAAAAAGCTAGAACTGATGGCCATCAAGAAATAACAGCGACAGGAAAACTACTTTAGGCGCTCTAGAGAGCATTAGATACATTCGATAGGAGGTGGTTTAAACTGCATTCTAATGTCCACTTTGCTTATGGAAAACCATAGCAAGTAAAGGGTTTACGCAGGTGTATAAAATCGAGCACACAGCCAAGCAATCTCCATAGACAAACATTGGCAGAGGAATGACCCTTACTGAAGAGCTCAGTGACTTTAAACGTGGCAACGTCATAGGATGCCACCTTGCCAACAAGTCAGTTCATCAAATATCTGCCCTGCTAGAGCTGCCCCGGTCAACTGTAAGTGCTGTTATTGTGAAGTGGAAACGTCTAGGAGCAACAACGGCTCAGCCGTGAAGTGGTAGGCCACACAAGCTCACAGAACGGGACCGCCGAGTGCTGAAGCGTGTTAAAATCTTCTGTCCTCGGTTGCAACACTCACTATCGAGTTCCAAACTGCCTCTGGAAGCAACGTCAGCACAAGAACAGTTTTTCCCGAGAGCTTCATGAAATGGGTTTCCATGGCCGAGCAGCCGCACACAAGCCTAAGATCACCATGCGCAATGCCAAGCGTCGGCTGGAGTGGTGTAAAGCTCGCCGCCATTGGACTCTGGAGCAGTGGAAACACATCCTCTGGAGTGATGAATCACGCTTCACCATCTGGCAGTCTGACGGACTAATCTGGGTTTGGCGGATGCCAGGAGAACGCTACCTGCCCGAATGCATAATACCCAACAGTAAAGTTTGGTGGAGGAGGAATAATGGTCTGGGGCTGTTTTTCATGGTTCGGGCCCCTTAGTTCCAGTGAAGGGAAATCTTAACGCTACTGCATACAATGACATTCTAGACGATTCTGTGCTTCCACCTTTGTGGCAACAGTTTGGGGAAGGCTCTTTCCTGTCTCAGCATGACAATGCCCCCGTGCACAAAGCGAGGACCATACAGAAAATGGTTTGTCGAGATCGGTGTGGAAGAACTTGATTAGCCTGACCTCAACCCCATCGAACACCTTTGGGATGAATTGGACCGCCGACTGCGAGCCAGGCCTAATCTCCCAACATCAGTGCCGGACCTCACTAATGCTCTTGGCTGAATGAAAAGCAAGTCCCCGCAGCAATGTTACAACATCTAGTGGAAATCCTTCCCAGAAGAGTAGAGGCTGTTACAGCAGCAAAGGGGGGGGGGGGGGGGGACCAACTCCATATTAATGCCCATGACAGCAGGTGTCCACATACATTTGATCATGTAGCATATGTTGAAATGTCTATATCACTGGTATCTTGTGTAACCTACCTTGCAGCTGGCAAAATTATTTAATAAATTGCCTATAACTTTTCAGTGTATTGTTGTTGTAGCCTTCTGTTATTATGCAATTATTAAATGGCCATGTTTAGTTAATGAAAATGGGACGTTATCCATTGTGATCATGGGCACAGTTCAATCGCAATTGCTCAGCTATTATTAGAATACATTAGACAGGCTACAGGTTTTATTTGATTTCTTTTAAACACTGGCTGTTGTTTACAAGCATTCAGTTCATATCCATATTATTCATATTTGATTCAGTGATCGAAATTACAACCCAATCCTCAGTAGCCTATTCCACCAGGGGCAACAGAAAGACTTCTTACCGCAAATGAGTCTGTCAATTTGAACTAAGCAAGCTTCTAAAATCATTCATTTTACTACTTGCCTAGGTTACTGTAGGCTATCTGATGCAGGCCTATCAGGCTATAGGTTACCTGCATGTAGCTAACCAAACCATGGCAAAGTCGAATTACAAAATCGGAGACCTAGATTTTAGTCAGTAGGACTACGCTATGCCTATTAAAATGACAAGTCAATCTAATCTCACAAATAGGCAATTTATTAAAAAGGTCTGTAGTAATAACATCACAATTGCCCCAAAAAAATTGCCATTCTTAAGTCCATCACACGTGTTTCTTGCACAGAGGATTTGAGATTCTCTGTCATCCCTCAAACTCTCCTGTCAGATGTATCTATAGGTATGCACATGCAGGTAAGGGATATATTTATTTTATATTATTATCTATTTACAATAATAAACTACGTGGAGTTTGAGCCCAGGATGCAGAGCTGTGGTATATCAGACCGTATTGAACGTGTATTACAAAAAAAAAATATGTTTACTGTTCTAATTACTTCGGTAACCAGTTTGCGGCATATGGCCAATATATCACGGCTAATGGCTGTATCCGCGTTGCGTCGTGTGTAAGAACAGCCTTTAGGCGTGGTATATCGGCCATATACCACACCTCCCAAGGCCTTACTGCTTGATCATAGCCGTCAAACGAGTTAAATCGACATCCATTGATGGAAAATGATCTGCCGAGTTTAATGAGGGTGAATTATACATTTCTCTTGCGACGTATTTAGATTCCTTTAAGTCACGTTAGCGCTCAATAATTATTGTGTTAAATGCAAAACCATATTTTGCTTCTTACAAGTTACGTTGATATTCCTTGTTAATTTGCTCCATAAAGTTATGGAAAAAGGGTTTATTGGCTGAATGTGGCGACTCATGCTGTGAAACATTTTTTTTTGGGGGGGGGGGGGGGGGGGGCTAGTTTTCATGCCTTGTGGGTGGGTTTTGAGTGGTCATTTTTGTTAGACCTGGCAACCCTGTGTTTGTGAGATTGAGTCTGATTAGTAGAAGCGTCTTCTCTTCCCTAGCAGTTGAAACTCAAACATTGAAAAAAAACCTAGCATGTGAACTAAATGTACACTGAACAAAAATATAAAAACGCAACATGAAACAATTTCAAAGATTTTACTGAGTTAAAGTTAATAGAAGGAAATCCGTTAAATTAAATTAATTAAATAGGGTCCTAAGGGCACAGCCATGGGTAGGACTGTGGAGCCAGGCCCAGCAAACCAGAATTAGTTTTTCCCCCACAAAAGAGCTTAATTACAGACAGAAATACTCCGCAGCACCCCCCCCATCCCCCGACGATCCCGCAGGTGAAGAAGCCGGATGTGGAGGTCCTGGGCTGACGTGGTCCGTGGTTGTGAGGCCGGTTGGATGTCCTGCCAAATTCTCTAAAAATGAAGTTGGAGGCGGCTTATGGTCAAGAAATTAACATTACAATTATCTGGCAACAGCTATGGTGGATATTCCTGCAGTCAGCGCGCCAGTTGCACACTCCCTCAAAACTTGAGACATCTGTGGCATTGTGTTGTGTGACCAAACTGCACATTTTAGAGTGGCCTTTTATTGTCCCCAGCGCAAGGTGCACCTGTGTAATGATCATGCTTCTTGATAGGCTACACCAGTCAGGTGGATGGATTATCTTGGCAAAGGAGAAATACTCACTAACAGGGATGTCAACTAATTTGTGCTCCACATTTTAGAGAAATACGCTTTTTGTGCGCCTGGAAAAAAGTGTATTGCGTTTATATTTTTGTCCGGTATAAATAACCAAAACACACGAGGACAAAGTCGCACTTCCGTAGACTTCCGTTTCAAGTCACTTAAGACCAACTTGTATGTCAGTGCAGCCTCCAACCAGGCAGTGTTGCAGCACGAGGCGAGATAGGCAATAAAGGAACCGTAGTTCTTTTGACTTTGTGCGATCATTTTCCCAGCTATGAAACAAAACCGCAAAAATACTTTGAAAACAGCTAACTGCAGCATCTATTTGACTATAAATGAGATCATAGTGGAATATGTTGGCACTGTGGAGCCCTGAACACCCTCCAATGTGGCTCGTAAATTAGACATCTTAAAGCCAAAATCTACCCTTATTTGGCAGGTGATCATTTTAGGCCCTTATTGGAGTCAACACGGGCCAGCATCCCTGTGGAACGCTTTCGACACCTTGTAGAGTCCATGCCCCTGATGAATTGAGGCTGTTCTGAGGGAAAAGGATGAAAGGGGGGCCAAACTCAATATCAGGAAGGTGTTCCTAATGTTCAGTGTACTCAGTGTATATCCATTGCTCAAACTCAGTAAATTTGGTTAGGAATCATTGATATACAGCAAAATTAAAAACCTTGTCTCTGATGTTTTATTTTTAAAAACAGATTTAAGTCAGGGTGTAGACTGGACAATTCAGAGACAGTCAATTCTGGTGTGTCTTTGCATTTCAAATGTGTGCAGTTGTCCTGCAGAACTCTTTCCCTGTGTAAGGTTGTACATACAGTTATATTTGTGTTTGTGGATGAATTTACCTCTTCCAGATACCTTTGATTACATTTCCCCCCCCCCCCCCCCCCCCACTGAAGACCATTCAAAAAGCCTACAAAAACAACAACGCTACTTCCTGGAAAACAACATCACTTGCATACCCTGTAAGACAACTCGCTACTGCCCCCTACAGCCTAACACAAACACTACAGGCCCAGCACATCAGCTGTTTTCTGAACTGTGTTACATGACAAATTGTAAAAAAGGTAAATCACCTAGTTAGTGTAGACTCACTATGTCAACATGGGGTAAATCACCTAGTTAGTGTAGACTCACTATGTCAACATGGGGTAAATCACCTAGTTAGTGTAGACTCACTATGTCAACATGGGGTAAATCACCTAGTTAGTGTAGACTCACTATGTCAACATGGGGTAAATCACCTAGTTAGTGTAGACTCACTATGTCAACATGGGGTAAATCACCTAGTTAGTGTAGACTCACTATGTCAACACGGGGTAAATCACCTAGTTAGTGTAGACTCACTATGTCAACACGGGGTAAATCACCTAGTTAGTGTAGACTCACTATGTCAACACGGGGTAAATCACCTAGTTAGTGTAGACTCACTATGTCAACACGGGGTAAATCCCCTAGTTAGTGTAGACTCACTATGTCAACACGGGGTAAATCCCCTAGTTAGTGTAGACTCGCTATGTCAACACGGGGTAAATCCCCTAGTTAGTGTAGACTCGCTATGTCAACACGGGGTAAATCACCTAGTTAGTGTAGACTCGCTATGTCAACATGGGGTAAATCACCTAGTTAGTGTAGACTCGCTATGTCAACATGGGGTAAATCACCTAGTTAGTGTAGACTCGCTATGTCAACATGGGGTAAATCACCTAGTTAGTGTAGACTCGCTATGTCAACACGGGGTAAATCACCTAGTTAGTGTAGACTCGCTATGTCAACACGGGGTAAATCACCTAGTTAGTGTAGACTCGCTATGTCAACACGGGGTAAATCACCTAGTTAGTGTAGACGTACTATGTCAACACGGGGTAAATCACCTAGTTAGTGTAGACTCGCTATGTCAACACGGGGTAAATCACCTAGTTAGTGTAGACGTACTATGTCAACACGGGGTAAATCACCTAGTTAGTGTAGACGTACTATGTCAACACGGGGTAAATCACCTAGTTAGTGTAGACGTACTATGTCAACACGGGGTAAATCACCTAGTTAGTGTAGACGTACTATGTCAACACGGGGTAAATCACCTAGTTAGTGTAGACGTACTATGTCAACACGGGGTAAATCACCTAGTTAGTGTAGACGTACTATGTCAACACGGGGTAAATCACCTAGTTAGTGTAGACTCGCTATGTCAACACGGGGTAAATCACCTAGTTAGTGTAGACTCGCTATGTCAACACGGGGTAAATCACCTAGTTAGTGTAGACGTACTATGTCAACACGGGGTAAATCACCTAGTTAGTGTAGACGTACTATGTCAACACGGGGTAAATCACCTAGTTAGTGTAGACTCACTATGTCAACACGGGGTAAATCACCTAGTTAGTGTAGACTCACTATGTCAACACGGGGTAAATCACCTAGTTAGTGTAGACTCACTATGTCAACACGGGGTAAATCACCTAGTTAGTGTAGACTCACTATGTCAACATGGGGTAAATCACCTAGTTAGTGTAGACTCGCTATGTCAACACGGGGTAAATCACCTAGTTAGTGTAGACTCACTATGTCAACATGGGGTAAATCACCTAGTTAGTGTAGACTCACTATGTCAACACGGGGTAAATCACCTAGTTAGAGTAGACCCCACTATGTCAACATGGGGTAAATCACCAGACGATCCAGGAAGCAGTAGCAGAGAACACTACAGCTGCTCTATATCCTGTTGGGTTTCCATGGAGAGGAAAGATGACAGGGTCACAGTCACACTAACCAGGGACACAGCTGGGTTACTCTACCCTATAAGCACATCTGAATGAAACAGCCATGTCTCCTCTATCTACCACTGCAGTATGTGCACAAAAGGATAGGATCAAGGTAGGCTCCATTTGTGGAGTTTGTAATAGGCTAAATGATAAATGGTATATTGACTTTGTAAGAAATACCATAAAAAATGTTCATAAAAAAGTATGCTTATTTTAAACATCTACACTACATGACCAAAAGTATGTGGACACCTATGCGTCAAACATCTAATCATGGTGCATTAATATATATGGAGTTGGTCCCCCCCCTTTTCCTGTTATAACAGCCTCCACTCTTCTGGGAAGGATTTCCACTAGACGTTGGAACATTGCTGTGGGGACTTGCTTCCATTCAGCCACAAGAGCATTAGTGAGGTCGGGCAGTGATGTTGGGCGATTAGGCCTGGCTCGCAGTCGGCGTTCCAACTCATCCCAAAAGTGTTCGATGGGGGTGAGGTCAGGGCTCTGAGCAGGCTAGTCAAGTTCTTCCACACCTATCTCGACAAACCATTTCTGTATGGGTCTCGCTTTGTGCACGGGGACATTGTCATGCTGAAACAGGAAAGAGCCTTCCCTAAACTGTTGCCACAAAGTTGGAAGCACAGAACCATCTAGAATGTCATTGTATGCTTTAGTGTTAAGATTTCCCTTCACTGGAACTAAGGGGCCTAGCCCAAACCATGAAAAACAGCCCCAGACCATTATTCCTCCTCCACCAAACTTTACAGTTGACACTATGCATTGGGGCAGGTACAGTTCTCCTGGCATCCGTCAAACCCAAATTAGTCTGTCTGACTGCCAGATGGTGAAGCTTGATTCATCACTCCAGAGAACAGGTCTCCACTGCTCCAGAGTCCAATGACAGCGAGCTTTACACCACTCCAGCCGACGCTTGCCATTGCGCATGGTAATCTGAGGCTTGTGTGCGGCTGCTCGGCCACGGAAACCCATTTCATAAAGATTGCTGACATTGCTTCCAGAGGCAGTTTGGAACTCGGAGTGAGTGTTGCAACCGAGAACAGACAATGTTATCCACATCGACGGGACAGTAGTGGAGAAAGTGGAACGTTTTAAGTTCCTCGGCGTACACATCACGGACAAACTGAAATGGTCCACCCACACAGACAGCATGGTGAAGATGACGCAACAGCGCCTCTTCAACCTCAGGAGGCTGAAGAAATTTGGCTTGTCACCTAAAACCCTCACAAACTTTTACAGATGCACAATCGAGAGCATCCTGTCGGACTGTATCACCGCCTGGTATGGCAACGGCATCGTCCTCAACTGCAAAGCTCTCCAGAGGGTGGTGCGGTCTGCACAACGCATCACTGAGGGAAAACTACCTCTCCTCCACAACACCCGATGTCACAGGAAAGCCAAAAAGATCATCAAGGACAACAACCACCCGAGCCACTGCCTGTTCACCCCACTACAATCCAAAAGGCGAGGTCAGTACAGGTGCATCAAAGCTGGGACCGAGAGACTGAAAAACAGCTTCTATCTCAAGGCGATCAGACTGTTAAACAGCCATCAGTAACACAAATAGGCTGCTGCCTACATAGACTAAAATCATTGGCCACTTAAATAAATGGATGTAATAAATGTATCACTAGTCACTTTATATAATAATGTTTTCATACCCTACATTACTCATATGTATATACTTTATTTTAAACCATCTATGCCGCACAGCCATGGCCCATCAATATATTTATATGTACATATTCTTATTCCAACCCCTTACATTGGGTGCCATTCTGTGAGCTTGTGTGGCCTACCACTTCACGGCTGAGCCGTTGTTGCTCCTAGACGTGTCCACTTCACAATAAGAGCACTTACAGTTGACCGTGGCAACTCTAGCAGGGCAGAAATTTGACAAACTGACTTGTTAGAAAGGTGGCATCCTATGACTGGGGCACATTGAAAGTCACTGAGCTATTCAGTAGTGGCCATTCTACTGCCAATATGGAGATTGAATAACTGTGTGCTCAATTTTATACACTATCAGCAATGGGCGTGGCTGAAAGAGCTGAATCCACTAATTTGAAGGTGTGTCCAAATATTTTTGTATATATAGTGTATTTAGATAATCAAAGACCCATTGGCTAGACTGAGGAAACAGCCTATAGTATTGTCTAACTAATGAGGTAGGATAGTATGGCCAGCAGAGGAGAATGAGGTAACAGCCTATAGTATTGTCTAACTGATGAGGTAGGATAGTATGGCCAGCAGAGGAGAATGAGGTAACAGCCTATAGGATAGTCCAACTGATTGAGCTACCTGTGAGTCACTCGTATTCCAACTGCAAAAGAAAAGGGTGTATAACAGACAAAGAAAATAGGGAGAGGCATCAACCTAAGGGAGCTAACAGGGAGCACATCCCTCTACCTGATAGTCTCCTTTAATTGTCTTCTCCTGTCCTCTTCCCTCATCTCCTCCTGTCCTCTTCCCAGACTCTCTCCACACAGACAGCCATTGATTTTCAGAAGACAGATAATCATCATGTTGTATAGAAGGCAGAAGAACACACCCTGCCTTCAACCATTGACTCTGGCTTTGAGGTAAACAGATAACGTTGTCGCCACAGCCTCAACTACAGACCTTACTGATGGAGGGGGGGGGGGGGGGGGGGGAGAGAGCTTCCTTCACTGTAGTTAGCACTGCCACAGCCTCAACTACAGACCTTACTGATGGAGGGGGGGGGGGGAGAGAGCTTCCTTCACTGTAGTTAGCACTGCCACAGCCTCAACTACAGACCTTACTGATGGAGGGGGGGGGGGGGGGGGGGGGAGAGCTTCCTTCACTGTAGTTAGCACTGCCACAGCCTCAACTACAGACCTTACTGAGGGAGGGGGGGGGGGGGGGGGGAGAGCTTCCTTCACTGTAGTTAGCACTGCCACAGCCTCAACTACAGACCTTAC
The DNA here is from genome assembly GCF_016432855.1 of Salvelinus namaycush. NCBI lineage: Eukaryota > Metazoa > Chordata > Actinopteri > Salmoniformes > Salmonidae > Salvelinus > Salvelinus namaycush. The sequence continues at coordinate 5,429,624 of NC_052329.1, read as the reverse complement.
TGATGGAGGGGGGGGGGGGGGGGGGAGAGAGCTTCCTTCACTGTAGTTAGCACTGCCACAGCCTCAACTACAGACCTTACTGAGGGAGGGGGGGGGGGGGGGGGGGGAGAGCTTCCTTCACTGTAGTTAGCACTGCCACAGCCTCAGCTACAGACCTTACTGATGGAGGGGGGGGGGGGGGGGGGGGGAAGAGAGCTTCCTTCACTGTAGTTAGCACTGCCACAGCCTCAGCTACAGACCTTACTGATGGAGGGGGGGGGGGGGGGGGGGGAAGAGAGCTTCCTTCACTGTAGTTAGCACTGCCACAGCCTCAACTACAGACCTTACTGAGGGAGGGGGGGGGGGGGGGGGGAAGAGAGCTTCCTTCACTGTAGTTAGCACTGCCACAGCCTCAACTACAGACCTTACTGATGGAGGGGGGGGGGGGGGGAGAGAGAGCTTCCTTCACTGTAGTTAGCACTGCCACAGCCTCAACTACAGACCTTACTGAGGGAGGGGGGGGGGGGGGGGGGAGAGCTTCCTTCACTGTAGTTAGCACTGCCACAGCCTCAACTACAGACCTTACTGAGGGAGGGGGGGGGGGGGGGGGGGGGAAGAGAGCTTCCTTCACTGTAGTTAGCACTGCCACAGCCTCAACTACAGACCTTACTGATGGAGGGGGGGGGGGGGGGGGGAGAGAGAGCTTCCTTCACTGTAGTTAGCACTGCCACAGCCTCAACTACAGACCTTACTGATGGAGGGGGGGGGGGGAAGAGAGCTTCCTTCACTGTAGTTAGCACTGCCACAGCCTCAACTACAGATCTTACTGAGGGAGGGGGGGGGGGGGGAGAGAGCTTCCTTCACTGTAGTTAGCACTGCCACAGCCTCAACTACAGACCTTACTGAGGGAGGGGGGGAGAGAGAGAGAGAGAGAGAGAGAGAGCTTCCTTCACTGTAGTTAGCACTGCCACAGCAGAGCAACAGGCTGGTAGCTAGCCTAGCTGGTGATGAGAGGAGATTGAGGTGCTAGCCTATAGTATAAGCAGCTAGCCTATATAATCATTATAATTCCCTTGTCCCGGCTGCCAATCGCTGTGCTCCGAAGCACCTCTCACTCCCATGGCTCTCTCAGACGCCTTCACGTGATCAGAAGGAAGCGCAGCTACCACTGAAGACGGATATCAGGGACGCAATGGCGAGCGTCCTTCTTATCGCAGCAATGCGCACACAGTAGTAGGCTATACGCGAGGGAAGAGTTAACGGTTCAACAACTAGCATGGGTTGCTAATATGACTAGGATTGTGTCGTTGGCTGCTGGACAACGAAATAAAGTTGATTTTAAAACCAATATAAACATGAGAAATACTGGTTTTATTTAACAGAGTGTTCATAAAATAATCCCCTTAACATTCCTACGGTTAGAATTCGGCTACTTTGAAACACGGCAAGAAATGCCTCATAAAATTGTTTATACCGGTTGCACATTCTCTGGCTGGCACTCACATTGTTGTTTTCCTTACAAATATGTGTCTAATCAAATTAAGTGTCATATTTTCTCAATATCGTTTCTACTGTAGCATACCGTACAGTGCATTCAGAAAGTATTCAGACCCCTTTACTTTTTCCACATTTTGTTACGTTACAGCCTTATTCTAAAATGTATTAAATCGTTTTTTCCCCCCTCATCAATCTACTCACAATACTCTATAATGACAAAGCAAAAACAAGTCTGAAATTTAAAACTGAAATATGACATTTACATAAGTATTCAGACCCTTTACTCAGTACTTTGTTGAAGCACCTTTGGCAGCGATTACAGCCTCGAGTCTTCTTGGGTATGACAATACAAGCTTGGCACACCTGTATTTGGGGAGTTTCACCCATTCCTCTCAGCAGATCCTCTCAAGCTCTGCCAGGTTGGATGGGGAGAGTCACTGTACAGCAATTTTCAGGTCTCTTCAGAGATGTTCGATCGGGTTCAAGTCCAGGCCACTAAAGGACATTGAGACTTGTGCATTGTCTTGGCTGTGTGCTTAGGGTCATTGTCCTGTTGGCAGGTGAACCTTCGTCCCAGTCTGAGGTCCTGAGCAGGCTTTCATCAAGGATCTCTGTACTATGCTCCGTTCATCTTTGCCTCAAGATGGTCACTAGTTTCCCAGTCCATGCCGCTGTAAAAAATCCCCACAGCATGATGCTGCCACCACCATGCTTCACCGTAGGCATGTGCCGGACTCTTGGCATTCAGGCCAAAGAGTTCAATCTTGGTTTCATCAGACTAGAGAATCTTGTTTCTCATGGTCTGAGAGTCTTTAGGTTCCATTAGGCAAACTCCAAGCAGGCTGTCATGTGCCTTTTACTGAGGAGTGGCTTCCGTCTGGCCACTTTACCATAAAGGCCTGATTGGTGGAGTGCTGCAGAGATGGTTGTCCTTCTGGAAGGTCGTCCCATCTCCACAGAGGAACGCTGGAGCTCTGTCAGAGTGACCATCGGGTTCTTGGTCACCTCCCTGACCAAGGCCCTTCTCCCCCGATTGCTCAGTTTGGCCGGGCGGCCAGCTCTAGGAAGAGTCTTGGTGCATCCAAAACCGCTTCCATTTAAGAATGATGGAGGCCACTGTGTTCTTGGGGACCTTCAATGCTGGTAGATATTTTTTGGAACCCTTCCCCAGATCTGTGCCTCGACACAATCCTGTCTCGGAGCTCTACGGACAATTCCTTTGACCTCATGGCTTGGTTTTTACTCTGACATGCACTGTCAACTGTGGGACCTTATATAGACAGGTGTGTGCACTTACAAATCATGTCCAATCAATTACATTTACCACAGGTGGACTCCAATCATGTTGTAGAAATATTTAAGGATGATCAATGGAAACAAGACGCACCTAGCAAAGGATCTGAATACTTACGTAATTAAGGTATTTTTAGCAAGAATTTCAAAAAGCCTGATTTTACTTTGTCATTAAGGGGTAGTGTGCAGATTGCTGAGGCTTTTTTTTTTTTAATCAATTTTAGAATAATGTTAATAATAATAACGTAACAAAATGTGGAAAAGGTTAAGAGGTCTGAATACTTTCCGAAGGCACTGTATGTAATGTTTTAAAGTTGCTGAAGGGGCAGTATTGAGTAGCTTGGATGAAAGGTGCACAGAGGTGCCCATATTAAACGGCCTGCTCCTCAGTCCCAGTTGCTAATATATGCATATTATTATTCATATTGGATAGAAAACACTCTGAAGTCTCTAAAACTGTTTGAATTATGTCTGTGAGTATAACAGAACTCATATGGCAGGCAAAAACCTGAGAAGTTCCACTTCCTGTTTGAATTTTTTCTGAGGTGGCAGATTTTCAACCAAGCTCTCATTGAAATTACAGCGAGATATAGATGAGTTTTCACTTCCTACGGCTTCCACTAGATGTCAACAGTCAATAGAACTTTGTCTGATGACTCTAATGTGAAGGGGGGCCGAAGGAGACAGTAATTAGTCAGGTCTGCCACGAGCTGACCATGCTTTCACATGCGCTTTCACATGCGCGTCCACATGAGGACCTCCGTTCCACCGCTCTTCTGAAGTCAATCTAATTCTCCGGTTGGAACGTTATTCAAGATGTATGTTAACATTCTAAAGATTGATTCAGTACATCGTTTGACATGTTTCTACTGACTGTTACGGAACTTTTGGACATTTCGTCACGTTATAGTGGACGCGCTTTGTGACTTTGGAATTGTTTACCAAACGCATTATCGAAACAAATCAAGCATTTATTGTGGACCTGGGATTCCTAGGACTGCATTCTGATGAAGTTCATCAAAGGTAAGGAAACATTTATCATGTATTTTCTGGTTTCTGTTGAGTCCAACATGGCGGCTAATTTGGCTATTGTTCTGAGCTCCGTCTCAGATTATTGTATGATTTGCTTTTTCCGTAAAGTTTTTTTGAAATCTGACACAGCGGTTGCATTAAGATTAAGATTACCTTTAAAATGATATAAAACACATGTATGTTTGAGGAATTTTAATTATGAGATTTCTGTTTGAATTTGGCGCCCTGCACTTTCACTGGCTGTTGTCATCCGGGTAGCGGGATGCAGCCATAAGAAGTTAAGTAAGATGGTTAAATAAAGAACAAAATTATTGATTATTGTTATATTATTATTTGTGCCCTGGTCCTATAAGAGATCTTTGTCATTTCCCACGAGCCGGGTTGTGACAAAAACTCACACTCATTCTTATGTTTAATAAATGTATCGTATAGTGTGTGTGTGTGTGTGTGTGTGTGTGTGGCAGGCTTACAATGATAACTAAAAATAACATTTGAGAGTGCATTGACCCTGATGCTAGAGGGGGTACAGCTGGAGGTTGAACGTTTGAAGGGGTACGGGACTATAAAAAGTTAGGGAACCACTGACCTATGCATAGTCTCTACCTACACAGCTAACCTGCACCTCCGCACACTGACTCGGTACCGGTACCTCCTGGATATTTCTTATTTAACCTTTATTTAACTAGGCAAGTCAGTTAAGAACAAATTCTTATTATCAATGACAGCCTAGGAACAGTGAGGTTAACTGCCTTGTTCAGGGGCAGAATGACAGACTTTTAACTTGTCAGCTCAGGGATTAATTCTCGCAACCACTAGGCCGGCCGCCCGCCTCCTCTAACCACTAGGCCGCCCGCCCGCCTCCTCTAACCACTAGGCCGCCCGCCCGCCTCCTCTAACCACTAGGCCGGCCGCCCGCCTCCTCTAACCACTAGGCCGGCCGCCCGCCTCCTCTAACCACTAGGCCGCCCGCCCGCCTCCTCTAACCACTAGGCCGCCCGCCCGCCTCCCTCTAACCACTAGGCCGGCCGCCCGCCTCCCTCTAACCACTAGGCCGGCCGCCCGCCTCCCTCTAACCACTAGGCCGGCCGCCCGCCTCCCTCTAACCACTAGGCAGGCCCGCCCGCCTCCTCTAACCACTAGGCAGGCCCGTCCGCCTCCTCTAACCACTAGGCAGGCCCGCCCGCCTCCTCTAACCACTAGGCAGGCCCGCCCGCCTCCTCTAACCACTAGGCAGGCCCGCCCGCCTCCTCTAACCACTAGGCAGGCCCGCCCGCCTCCTCTAACCACTAGGCAGGCCCGCCCGCCTCCTCTAACCACTAGGCAGGCCCGCCCGCCTCCTCTAACCACTAGGCCACCCGCCTCCTCTAACCACTAGGCCACCCGCCTCCTCTAACCACTAGGCCACCCGCCTCCTCTAACCACTAGGCCACCCGCCTCCTCTAACCACTAGGCCACCCGCCTCCTCTAACCACTAGGCCACCCGCCTCCTCTAACCACTAGGCCACCCGCCTCCTCTAACCACTAGGCCACCCGCCTCCTCTAACCACTAGGCCACCCGCCTCCTCTAACCACTAGGCCACCCGCCTCCTCTAACCACTAGACTACCTACCTCCTCTACACTCTAACCACTAGGCTACCTACCTCCTCTACACTCTAACCACTAGGCTACCCTGCCGCCTCTACACTCTAACCACTAGGCTACCCTGCCGCCTCTACACTCTAACCACCACCTACTTATTGTTATGTTATTGTGTTACTATATTTTATTTATACATTTTTTACTTTAGTTTATTTGGTAAATATTGTCTTAACTCTTCTTGAACACTGCATTGTTGTTTAAGGGCTTGTAAGTAATAAAGTTTGATTTGAGTATGGGAGCCTAACCAAACCAGCTGAGCTGAAGCACATGAGAGAGACACACAGTGAGGGGGGTGTAGAGAGGGAGTGAGAATGAAAAAAAAAACACACCTACTCTTTTACATCAGACTGACGCACGAGTGCTGCCAGGAATCAGACACAAAAAGCCACCTCCCCTCCATCCATCCCCCCTCTCTCTTTCTCTCCCTCCCTAGCCCCTCTCCCTCCCTCATCCATCCATCCCACCCTCTCTTGCCCGCCAGCCTCTGTAGCCCTCCCTCCCTCCCTCTAGCCCCTCTCCCTCTCTCACCCCCTCTCCCACCCCTCATCTTAACTCCCTCCCTCCCTCCATCCATTCCAGTCTCTCACCCTCCATACATCCCCGCTCCCCCTGAGGAAAATCAACATTTCCAGCCAATCCACTAAAGCCCAAGCGAAGGAATAACCTAGAGGGCCCACTAGGCAGGCTGGCCTAGTGGTTAGAGGAGGCAGGCTGGCCTAGTGGTTAGAGGAGGCAGGCTGGCCTAGTGGTTAGAGGAGGCAGGCTGGCCTAGTGGTCAGAGGAGGCAGGCTGGCCTAGTGGTCAGAGGAGGCAGGCTGGCCTAGTGGTCAGAGGAGGCAGGCTGCCTAGTGGTTAGAGGAGGCAGGCTGGCCTAGTGGTTAGAGGAGGCAGGTAGCCTAGTGGTTAGAGGAGGCAGGTAGCCTAGTGGTTAGAGGAGGCAGGTAGCCTAGTGGTTAGAGGAGGCAGGTAGCCTAGTGGTTAGAGGAGGCAGGTAGCCTAGTGGTTAGAGGAGGCAGGTAGCCTAGTGGTTAGAGGAGGCAGGTAGCCTAGTGGTTAGAGGAGGCAGGTAGCCTAGTGGTTAGAGGAGGCAGGTAGCCTAGTGGTTAGAGGAGGCAGGTAGCCTAGTGGTTAGAGGAGGCAGGTAGCCTAGTGGTTAGAGGAGGCAGGTAGCCTAGTGGTTAGAGGAGGCAGGTAGCCTAGTGGTTAGAGGAGGCAGGTAGCCTAGTGGTTAGAGGAGGCAGGTAGCCTAGTGGTTAGAGGAGGCAGGTAGCCTAGTGGTTAGAGGAGGCAGGTAGCCTAGTGGTTAGAGGAGGCAGGTAGCCTAGTGGTTAGAGGAGGCAGGTAGCCTAGTGGTTAGAGGAGGCAGGTAGCCTAGTGGTTAGAGGAGGCAGGTAGCCTTGTGGTTAGAGGAGGCAGGTAGCCTTGTGGTTAGAGGAGGCAGGTAGCCTTGTGGTTAGAGGAGGCAGGTAGCCTAGTGGTTAGAGGAGGCAGGTAGCCTAGTGGTTAGAGGCAGGTAGCCTTGTGGTTAGAGGAGGCAGGTAGCCTTGTGGTTAGAGGAGGCAGGTAGCCTAGTGGTTAGAGGAGGCAGGTAGCCTAGTGGTTAGAGGAGGCAGGTAGCCTAGTGGTTAGAGGAGGCAGGTAGCCTAGTGGTTAGAGGAGGCAGGTAGCCTTGTGGTTAGAGGAGGCAGGTAGCCTTGTGGTTAGAGGAGGCAGGTAGCCTTGTGGTTAGAGGAGGCAGGTAGCCTATTGGTTAGAGGAGGCAGGTAGCCTATTGGTTAGAGGAGGCAGGTAGCCTTGTGGTTAGAGGAGGCAGGTAGCCTTGTGGTTAGAGGAGGCAGGTAGCCTTGTGGTTAGAGGAGGCAGGTAGCCTTGTGGTTAGAGGAGGCAGGTAGCCTAGTGGTTAGAGGAGGCAAGTAGCCTAGTGGTTAGATGAGGCAGGTAGCCTAGTGGTTAGAGCGTTGGGCCAGTAACTGAAAGGTTGCTTGATCTAATCCCCGAGCTGACAAGGTAAAAATCTGTCATTCTGCCCCTGAACAAGGCAGTTAACCCACTGTTCCTAGGCTGTCATTGAAAATAAGAATTTGTTCTTAACTGACTTGCCTTGTTAAATAAAGGTTAAATAAATATAAAATTAAATAGCAACAGTTCCTATTGCAGCTCCATTAGACAGAGAGAGAAGGTGATAAGAGGACCTGACAGAATACTAAACCAACTACTGCTGTCTGCTCTGACTGGGCTGTGGTACGAGACAGAGACACAGAATACTAAACCAACTACTGCTGTCTGCTCTGACTGGGCTGTGGTACGAGACAGAGAGACAGAGACACAGAATACTAAACCAACTACTGCTGTCTGCTCTGACTGGGCTGTGGTACGAGACAGAGAGACAGAGACACAGAATACTAAACCAACTACTGCTGTCTGCTCTGACTGGGCTGTGGTACGAGACAGAGACACAGAGACACAGAATACTAAACCAACTACTGCTGTCTGCTCTGACTGGGCTGTGGTACGAGACAGAGAGACAGAGACACAGAATACTAAACCAACTACTGCTGTCTGCTCTGACTGGGCTGTGGTACGAGACAGAGAGACAGAGAGACAGAATACTAAACCAACTACTGTTGTCTGCTCTGACTGGGCTGTGGTACGAGACAGAGACACAGAATACTAAACCAACTACTGCTGTCTGCTCTGACTGGGCTGTGGTACGAGACAGAGAGACAGAGACACAGAATACTAAACCAACTACTGCTGTCTGCTCTGACTGGGCTGTGGTACGAGACAGAGAGACAGAATACTAAACCAACTACTGCTGTCTGCTCTGACTGGGCTGTGGTACGAGACAGAGAGACAGAGAGACAGAATACTAAACCAACTACTGCTGTCTGCTCTGACTGGGCTGTGGTACGAGACAGAGAGACAGAGACACAGAATACTAAACCAACTACTGCTGTCTGCTCTGACTGGGCTGTGGTACGAGACAGAGACACAGAATACTAAACCAACTACTGCTGTCTGCTCTGACTGGGCTGTGGTACGAGACAGAGAGACAGAATACTAAACCAACTACTGCTGTCTGCTCTGACTGGGCTGTGGTACGAGACAGAGACACAGAATACTAAACCAACTACTGCTGTCTGCTCTGACTGGGCTGTGGTACAAGACAGAGAGACAGAGAGACAGAATACTAAACCAACTACTGCTGTCTGCTCTGACTGGGCTGTGGTACGAGACAGAGAGACAGAGAGACAGAATACTAAACCAACTACTGCTGTCTGCTCTGACTGGGCTGTGGTACGAGACAGAGACACAGAATACTAAACCAACTACTGCTGTCTGCTCTGACTGGGCTGTGGTACGAGACAGAGAGACAGAGACACAGAATACTAAACCAACTACTGCTGTCTGCTCTGACTGGGCTGTGGTACGAGACAGAGACACAGAATACTAAACCAACTACTGCTGTCTGCTCTGACTGGGCTGTGGTACGAGACAGAGAGACAGAGACAGAATACTAAACCAACTACTGCTGTCTGCTCTGACTGGGCTGTGGTACGAGACAGAGACACAGAGACACAGAATACTAAACCAACTACTGCTGTCTGCTCTGACTGGGCTGTGGTACGAGACAGAGACACAGAATACTAAACCAACTACTGCTGTCTGCTCTGACTGGGCTGTGGTATGAGACAGAGAGACAGAGACAGAGAATACTAAACCAACTACTGCTGTCTGCTCTGACTGGGCTGTGGTACGAGACAGAGAGACAGAAAGGTGTACAAGGTGAATTGAGACAGAGAGAAGACGGAGCGAGGGAGAGGCGAGACGTAGAGGGGGAAAGAGGTAGAGGGGGAAAGAGGTAGAGGGAGAGAGAGGTAGAGGGGGAAAGAGGTAGAGGGAGAGAGAGGTAGAGGGAGAGAGAGGTAGAGACGGAGAGAAGACGGAGCGAGGGAAAGAGCTAGAGGAGAGAAGTAGAGGTAGAGACGTAGAGAGAGAGGGAGACAGAGCAGAGAAGTCCTGGCCAGAGGACTCAGGTTAATAATGCCACTAAGGGCTGGGGTCCAGATTAACAGAGAGGAGAGAGAGAGAAACCCATAGAGAGATGGTAATAATACACAGGGGACCAATTTGTTAATCCGGTTATACAATTTAAGAACCTGGAGATTCTAATTCCACTTCTCCTCCTCAGAATCCCTGGGACGTTCATGGGAGAGGGAGAGAGAGAGAGAGAGAGAGAGAGAGAGAGAGGGGTGAGAAAGAGACAGGACAGATATAGAGGGAAGATTGGGATGAGAGAGAGAGGGGTGAGAAAGAGACAGGACAGAAATAGGGAGGGATGGAGGGAAGATTGGGATGAGAGAGAGAGGGGGTGAGACAGGACAGAGATGGGGAGGGATGGAGGGAAGATTGGGATGAGAGAGAGAGGGGGTGAGAAAGAGACAGAGATGGGGAGGGATGGAGGGAAGATTGGGATGAGAGAGAGAGGGGGTGAGACAGGACAGAGATGGGGAGGGATGGAGGGAAGATTGGGATGAGAGAGAGGGGTGAGAAAGAGACAGGACAGAGATGGGGAGGGATGGAGGGAAGATTGGGATGAGAGAGAGAGGGGTGAGAAAGAGACAGGACAGAGATGGGGAGGGATGGAGGGAAGATTGGGATGAGAGAGAGAGGGGTGAGAAAGAGACAGGACAGAGATGGGGAGGGATGGAGGGAAGATTGGGATGAGAGAGAGAGGGGTGAGAGACAGGACAGAGATGGGGAGGGATGGAGGGAAGATTGGGATGAGAGAGAGAGGGGGTGAGAAAGAGACAGGACAGAGATGGGGAGGGATAGAGGGAAGATTGGGATGAGAGAGAGAGGGGGGTGAGAGACAGGACAGAGATGGGGAGGGATGGAGGGAAGATTGGGATGAGAGAGAGAGGGGGTGAGACAGGACAGAGATGGGGAGGGGTGGAGGGAAGATTGGGATGAGAGAGAGAGGGGGGTGAGAGACAGGACAGAGATGGGGAGGGATGGAGGGAAGATTGGGATGAGAGAGAGAGGGGGTGAGAAAGAGACAGGACAGAGATGGGGAGGGATGGAGGGAAGATTGGGATGAGAGAGAGAGGGGGTGAGACAGGACAGAGATGGGGAGGGATGGAGGGAAGATTGGGATGAGAGAGAGAGGGGGTGAGAGACAGGACAGAGATGGGGAGGGATGGAGGGAAGATTGGGATGAGAGAGAGAGGGGGTGAGACAGGACAGAGATGGGGAGGGATGGAGGGAAGATTGGGATGAGAGAGAGAGGGGGGTGAGAGACAGGACAGAGATGGGGAGGGATGGAGGGAAGATTGGGATGAGAGAGAGAGGGGTGAGAAAGAGACAGGACAGAGATGGGGAGGGATGGAGGGAAGATTGGGATGAGAGAGAGAGGGGTGAGAAAGAGACAGGACAGAGATGGGGAGGGATGGAGGGAAGATTGGGATGAGAGAGAGAGGGGGTGAGAGACAGGACAGAGATGGGGAGGGATGGAGGGAAGATTGGGATGAGAGAGAGAGGGGTGAGAAAGAGACAGGACAGAGATGGGGAGGGATGGAGGGAAGATTGGGATGAGAGAGAGAGGGGGTGAGAAAGAGACAGGACAGAGATGGGGAGGGATGGAGGGAAGATTGGGATGAGAGAGAGAGGGGTGAGAGACAGGACAGAGATGGGGAGGGATGGAGGGAAGATTGGGATGAGAGAGAGAGGGGTGAGAAAGAGACAGGACAGAGATGGGGAGGGATGGAGGGAAGATTGGGATGAGAGAGAGAGGGGGTGAGAAAGAGACAGGACAGAAATAGGGAGGGATGGAGGGAAGATTGGGATGAGAGAGAGACAGGACAGAAATAGGGAGGGATGGAGGGAAGATTGGGATGAGAGAGAGACAGGACAGAAATAGGGAGGGATGGAGGGAAGATTGGGATGAGAGAGAGAGGGGTGAGAAAGAGACAGGACAGATATAGAGGGAAGATTGGGATGAGAGAGAGAGGGTGAGAGACAGGACAGAGATGGGGAGGGATGGAGGGAAGATTGGGATGAGAGAGGGGGGTGAGAAAGAGACAGGACAGAGATGGGGAGGGATGGAGGGAAGATTGGGATGAGAGAGAGAGGGGGTGAGAAAGAGACAGGACAGAGAGAGAGAGGGATGGAGGGAAGATTGGGATGAGAGAGAGAGGGGTGAGTGTTATGGGCTGGTATACATAGCCAGCAGTTCTCTCTCTCTCTCACACACAGTTTTTAACCCTGCATTGTGTGGATAAGGCTCGTAAGTAAAGCATTTGAAGGTAAAGTGTACACCTGTTGTATTCGGCGCATTTACCATTTGATTTGACACAGACAGCACTGAGATGATGTAGCAAGTACAAAGACCATCGACTCTCCTGTCTCTTTTTCCCCCTCTCTCCCTTTCTCAGAGAACTGTCTCCACCTTCTACTAAACACATCCAAAACAAAAACAAACAGGTGATTCTGCTTCTCACCATCCCCCCCTCGCCATCTCCCTCTCCATCCATCCCTCCCTCCCCCTGGAACCATCCCCCCCTCCCCATCTCCCTCTCCATCCATCCCTCCCTCCCCCTGGAACCATCCCCCCCTCGCCATCTCCCTCTCCATCCATCCCTCCCTCCCCCTGGAACCATCCCCCCCTCGCCATCTCCCTCTCCATCCATCCCTCCCTCCCCCTGGAACCATCCCCCCCTCGCCATCTCCCTCTCCATCCATCCCTCCCTCCCCCTGGAACCGGACAACAGTGAGAGAATGAGTCACAAGCTCGTTCATTCTGAAAGCCACTCACTGCAGATGCTGTGAATGAACAGTCTGTGTGTGTGTGTGTGTGTGTGTGTGTGTGTGTGTGTGTGTGTGTGTGTTCCCGTCTCTGTGGGGCTGTACTCATGCATGTACTGTAGCCTAGATAGAAAAGGTTAAGACAACCTAATGATTCCATGCAGAAGCAATCGAAAATAAACAAATCCATTGGACCAGAAGGGGGGGAGAAAATGACTGGAAGTCAATGTTAGCAGTCGCTCTATGCGTGTTGTGGCTCTATGTGTTGTGGCTCTATGCGTGTTGTGGCTCTATGCGTGTTGTGGCTCTATGCGTGTTGTGGCTCTATGCGTGTTGTGGCTCTATGCGTGTTGTGGCTCTATGCGTGTTGTGGCTCTATGCGTGTTGTGGCTCTATGCGTGTTGTGGCTCTATGCGTGTTGTGGCTCTATGCGTGTTGTGGCTCTATGCGTGTTGTGGCTCTATGCGTGTTGTGGCTCTATGCGTGTTGTGGCTCTATGCGTGTTGTGGCTCTATGCGTGTTGTGGCTCTATGCGTGTTGTGGCTCTATGCGTTGTGGCTCTATGCGTTGTGGCTCTATGCGTTGTGGCTCTATGCGTTGTGGCTCTATGCGTTGTGGCTCTATGCGTTGTGGCTCTATGCGTTGTGGCTCTATGCGTTGTGGCTCTATGCGTGTTGCGTTGTGGCTCTATGCGTGTTGCGTTGTGGCTCTATGCGTGTTGCGTTGTGGCTCTATGCGTGTTGCGTTGTGGCTCTATGCGTGTTGCGTTGTGGCTCTATGCGTGTTGCGTTGTGGCTCTATGCGTGTTGCGTTGTGGCTCTATGCGTGTTGCGTTGTGGCTCTATGCGTGTTGCGTTGTGGCTCTATGCGTGTTGCGCTGTGGCTCTATGCGTGTTGCGCTGTGGCTCTATGCGTGTTGCGCTGTGGCTCTATGCGTGTTGCGCTGTGGCTCTATGCGTGTTGCGCTGTGGCTCTATGCGTGTTGCGCTGTGGCTCTATGCGTGTTGCGCTGTGGCTCTATGCGTGTTGCGCTGTGGCTCTATGCGTGTTGCGCTGTGGCTCTATGCGAGTTGCGCTGTGGCTCTATGCGTGTTGCGCTGTCGCTCTATGCGTGTTGCGTTGGCGCTCTATGCGTGTTGCGCTGGCACTCTATGCGTGTTGCGTTGGCGCTCTATGCGTGTTGCGTTGGCGCTGCGTGCGTGTTGCGCTGATGCTCTATGCGTGTTGCGCTGACGCTCTATGCGTGTTGCGTTGGCGCTGCGTGTGTGTTGTGCTGTCGCTCTACGCGTGTTGTGGCTGTATGCGTGTTGTGCTGTCGCTGTATGCGTGTTGTGCTGTCGCTCTACGCGTGTTGTGGCTGTATGCGTGTTGTGCTGTCGCTCTACGCGTGTTGTGGCTGTATGCGTGTTGGGCTGTCGCTCTACGCGTGTTGTGGCTGTATGCGTGTTGGGCTGTCGCTCTACGCGTGTTGTGGCTGTATGCGTGTTGCGCTGTGGCTCTATGCGTGTTGCGCTGTGGCTCTATGCGTGTTGCGTTGTGGCTCTATGCGTGTTGCGCTGTCGCTCTATGCGTGTTGCGCTGTCGCTCTATGCGTGTTGCGCTGTCGCTCTATGCGTGTTTGCGCTGCCGCTCTATGCGTGTTGCGTGTTGCCGCTCTATGCGTGTTGCCGCTCTATGCGTGTTGCCGCTCTATGCGTGTTGCCGCTCTATGCGTGTTGCCGCTCTATGCGTGTTGCGTTGTGGCTCTATGCGTGTTGCGTTGTGGCTCTATGCGTGTTGCGTTGTGGCTCTATGCGTGTTGCGTTGTGGCTCTATGCGTGTTGCGTTGTCGCTCTATGCGTGTTGCGTTGTGGCTCTATGCGTGTTGCGCTGTCGCTGTATGTGTTGTCGCTCTATGCGTGTTGTGTTGTCGCTCTATGCGTGTTGCGCTGGCGCTCTATGCGTGTTGCGCTGGCGCTCTATGCGTGTTGCGCTGGCGCTCTATGCGTGTTGCGCTGGCGCTCTATGCGTGTTGCGTTGCGTTGGCGCTGCGTGCGTGTTGCACTGACGCTCTATGCGTGTTGCGCTGACGCTCTATGCGTGTTGCGCTGACGCTCTATGCGTGTTGCGTTGGCGCTGCGTGTGTTGTGCTGTCGCTCTACGCGTGTTGTGGCTGTATGCGTGTGGTGCCGTCGCTCTACGCGTGTTGTGGCTGTATGCGTGTGGTGCTGTCGCTCTACGCGTGTTGTGGCTGTATGCGTGTTGTGCTGTCGCTCTACGCGTGTTGTGGCTGTATGCGTGTGGTGCCGTCGCTCTACGCGTGTTGTGGCTGTATGCGTGTTGTGCCGTCGCTCTACGCGTGTTGTGGCTGTATGCGTGTGGTGCCGTCGCTCTACGCGTGTTGTGGCTGTATGCGTGTTGTGCCGTCGCTCTACGCGTGTTGTGGCTGTATGCGTGTGGTGCCGTCGCTCTACGCGTGTTGTGGCTGTATGCGTGTGGTGCTGTCGCTCTACGCGTGTTGTGGCTGTATGCGTGTGGTGCTGTCGCTCTACGCGTGTTGTGCTGTCGCTCTACGCGTGTTGTGGCTGTATGCGTGTTGTGCTGTCGCTCTACGCGTGTTGTGGCTGTATGCGTGTTGTGCTGTCGCTCTGTGCGTGTTGGCGCTGCGTGTGTGTTGTGTTGGCGCTGCGTGTGTGTTGTGTTGGCGCTGCGTGTGTGTTGTGTTGGCGCTGCGTGTGTGTTGTGTTGGCGCTGCGTGTGTTGGCGCTGCGTGTGTTGGCGCTGCGTGTGTTGGCGCTGCGTGTGTTGGCGCTGCGTGTGTTGGCGCTGCGTGTGTTGGCGCTGCGTGTGTTGGCGCTGCGTGTGTTGGCGCTGCGTGTGTCGGCGCTGCGTGTGTCGGCGCTGCGTGTGTCGGCGCTGCGTGTGTCGTGTTAGCGCTGCCTGAGTGTCCTTGCCTCCTGCCCACTCGCGGGCCACTGCGGAGGTGGCTCCCTCCATCTCAAACAGATAGAAACAAGCCGAGACACACACACAGGCAGCATAATCAATGCAGATGCTGTGAATGGACTGCTGGTGGGTGTGTGGCCTTTTATACTAGACCTATTTGAAGATAATAAGATTTATTTTAGACAAAGTCTAAAGAAACATGAAATGAAGAAAATGTAGCCTATTTCAGAAGAACAGAATAGCATTCTCTTGAGTTGTCCTTATGTTAGGTCCTGATCTGGCTATGCCATTTGGCGCCGCGTCGGGCCCTTCTCCCCGGGGCGCCGCGTCGGGCCCTTCTCCCCGGGGCGCCGCGTCGGGCCCTTCTCCCCGGGGCGCCGCGTCGGGCCCTTCTCCCCGGGGCGCCGCGTCGGGCCCTTCTCCCCGGGGCGCCGCGTCGGGCCCTTCTTGCGCACGTCCTTATCCAATTCCGAGGAGCACATTGAAGATATTGGAACAACTGTACACAATAACTTTTCATCATCCAACAAGATGAGTAGACTTAACGAACAGCAAAAGCACTAGTCTATGTGGAACAACTATCCCCCATAGTACAAAAGTTGACCTATTCTATGCGAGAAATAAATATTCCAAACACAGTCTGGGATCTATCGTGTCCCAGACTAATACAACCACAAGCAATAAGGCTGACGAAACAGATCAGAACATTTAGCTTAAAATGTTGATAAACTATTAGCTATTTCTTCACATTCTAAGTGCAGCACTGCGCACACTGCAGTAGGCTATCAGCGCAAATGTTTCCAAAATGTAATCAATTAGCATGAAAACACTGATTACAGACCGATGTAATGCAGACCGACGTAAGCATGTAATGCTTTTATTATAAAGGTGCATTTTTATGGTGAAAATGATCTTCCCCAAACTTAAAACTCACACACTGTTTATGTATGCCAGTTAGGCTCTACACCCCTTGTGAAGTAGATTAATGTGCTTCATTTTAAGAAGTTATTTGGCCTCTTTAGTTGTGATACAAACCATATCCAAACATATAGGCCTCTGGGCTAGGCTACATGAGGTGTGCGATTATGATTTTGAAAAACTTTGCAAAAAAAAAAAAAAAAAAAAAAAAAGAGGCATGCCCTGTTTCTTGCCTGACTGCACCCAAGCTGGGCCTCATTCATAAGTGATAATATATCAATCACAAGTGATAGGCTAATATTGTCACCCATCAAACTATTCTTGATTTAATCTTGTCTTTACATATACTAAATAATAAATGTGTGAAATTTGTTTTGATTTAGAATGGACCATTATCACGCACCTGTCTGGAAACAGGAGCAGCGGGAAAAACACATGTCATCTTTGCACTTAAATAGCAAATGGAGGAGGCTTTTCCCCTTGGTTCATTTTCATGTCAGCCAGGTAGACTATACTCCTGTTGTAAAGATAAGCAATGTGCTTAATATTAGGAAAGTAGAGATATAAATACAGTAGGCCTCCTCTTTTTATTAGAGGCCATCACTCTGTTCGCGCACAATTGCATAGCCTATTGAAATGTTGCGCAACATGAGCTCATAGGCTCTCATGAAGTGTTTGATTACATTTTCCATTACATTTGCATTGATGTCAGAGTGATTAACGGGACAACAGAGTGCTGAGTACCAGGCAGTTAGCAAGTTTGGTAGGCTTCTAATGACCATCAGCAGCATCAGAGCTTGGAGAAGCCTAATTACCGTGACTAAACAATCAAGTGGAATTTGACCAGGCCTTCATGACACGTGACCTTCGGTGTGGTGGTAATACGATCAACTGCCCTACGCCCCACCCCTTGTGGCGTGAACATACCCAGCGGGCAGTTAGTGTGTGTGTGTGACGCGAGTAACGTGTGTTGAAAGGGGACAGGATTCAGGGCCCTATGTTGGGAAACTAATTCAAAATGGCTGCTGGTTATCGCCATGCCCTGAGTGGTGCACACACACACTCCAGCTCAATCAACTCTCTGTCCTTCTCGCTCCCCCATGGAAGATGTCAAACATCATAATGGATATGTTATTTTACTTCTTCTTACCAGATGGTCTCTTCATATTAAGCAGTCCATTAGGTAGTTGGAAACACATTACGCACTTCCAGCTGCTAAAAATACATGAATGAAACACAAATAGATCTGGGAGAGAACGACCGACACACACACCTCCTGGTTTCTCAGCTGTATCAAATTGCATGGTTAAAACACACGCACACAGGAACACATGCACAAAACACATACACGGGGAACACACACCCCCCCCCCCCCCCGCCTCCCTGCTCCATGAGCAGTGAGTCATCCCTCCATGCACGTCACTGAGAAAAGAGACCACTCTGTGACAGAGAGGGAGCAATAAGCAGCAGAGCTCCAGCCCTCCATTGATCCTCTCCTCCCCTCTCCTCTCCCCTCCTCTCCCCTCCACTCCCCTCCACTCCCCTCCACTCCCCTCCACTCTCCCCTCCCCTCCACTCTCCCCTCCCCTCCACTCTCCCCTCCCCTCCACTCTCTCCTCCCCTCCACCCTCTCCTCCACTCTCCCCTCTCCTCCACTCTCCCCTCTCCTCGTCTGACACCTAACTCTGCTGATAGAGAGACCACCACCTCTAGTCTGACATCTCTCCTTTGTTGAGTACCACATCAGACTGAGTCTCGTCAGTCAGGCTGGCCCACCTCTAGCTCTAAGTAGAGAAACTAGCCAGAGCACTGAGCTCATCATGGGGATGGGGGGGTGGGAGAGAGGACTGGGATGACGTGTAATGAACAGTGGATCAAACGAAGGAGGGGACGCAGTGGGTCTGGAAGGGGAGATGGAAGAAAAGAGAGCCTGTCTAGAGCTCTGTTAAAGAGGGTGAATAGACAGCCTGTCCAGTGCTGTTAAAGAGGTGAAACGTGAAAAGTGGTCAATTTCTTACATTTCAATCTGTAACATTCAAAGTTTCCCTTCCTACACCCAGTTTCCCTGGGGACATCCTTCATACACCCAGTTTCCCTGCTTTATAGGAAGCATAGAGCGCAGGAGAGCGAGAGAGAGAGCGAGAGAGAGCGAGAGAGAAGAGAGAGACTGTAATCAGTTATGTCCCCCCCCCACCCAAACCATGAAGCACCTCAGTCTGTAATCAGTTATGTCGAGAACATTAATAATATACATTCTGCTGGGTTTTCCATGCATCGTCAAGAGAGAACAGCTACCTCCGATAAGACGAGGGGCGGGGATCATAATAGCAGGTGAGCGATGTCTAATATTAAGTCTCAAAGTATTGCTCGCCTGAGGTAGAATACCTCATGATAAGCTGTAGACCACACTATCAAGAGAGTTTTCATCTATATTCTTCGTAGCCGTCTATTTACCAACACAAACCGATGCTGGCACTAAGACCGCACTCAAAGAAGAAAGCATTGAGAAGCGGCGCTCCTATTGGCCAGGGACTTAAATCTGTTTTACCTCATTTCTACCAGCATGTCACATGTGCAACCAGAGAGAAACATTTTTAAATAAAACTCTAGACGACCTTCACTCCACACACAGACGCATAACAAAGTTCTCCATCCATTTGGCAAATCTGATCATAATTCTATCGTCCTGATTCCTGCTTACCGGCAAAAACTAAAGCAGGAAGTACCAGTGAGTAGCTCAATACAGAAGTGGTCAGATGACGCGGAAGCTACAGGACTGTTTTGCCGTCACAGACTGGAATATGTTTCCGGGATTCATCCAATGGCATTGAGAAGTACAACACCTCAGTCATTGGCTTCATCAGTAAGTAGATTGACGACGTCCCCACAGTGACTGCACGTACTAGAGGTCGACCGATTAATCGGAATGGCCGATTAATTAGGGCCGATTTCAAGTTAACATAACAATCGGAAATCTGTTGTTGGTTAAGGGCTCGTAAGTAAGCATTTCACGGTAAGATTGTTGTATTCGTGCTTGTGACAAATACAATTCGATTTGGGAAACCATTTGATGACGAGGGTGAAATCCAAAGATCTGCTATATATTAATTTGCTAGGCTTCGTCATAGCTAATTTATAAAGATAAATATTGATACATTACTAGTCTCACACTATTATTCTGCAAAAATAACAAAATACTTAGTGGATGATGGCTGGACATGTCAGCTCAGAGCTCCATTAGCAGCAGATTTTGATTTAGAATGGAAAATAAATGTTAGTGCATTGATTTGTTCCTCGAATCAAACTGAACCACACCGAATCAGTTCAAAATAAAACATAACATTCCTGTATCGTATCGGAGCCCATGTATCTAGAAACATATCGAATCATCTTGAACGGGAAAGATGCACATCCCGTGTGTGTGTGTGTGTGTGTGTGTGTGTGTGTGTGTGTGTGTGTGTGTGTGTGTGTGTGTTCACGCATCACAAAGCCTGCCTGCGCTCCTCACACTCCCTGACAGAGCAGAGAGGGATGACTAACAGGGTCTCAACCACATCTCATTCTAACAGACACAGACTCTGTCGCTATCGTGTGACTGCACTACAAACACAGAAACACACTGCAATTACAGCAAACAGTGATTTGACATGATAGTATATCAGCACACAGCTCGCTCAATCATCTGTCAAATTAAAACAGTCAGACAGAGAGAACGAGAGATAGCGAACGAGAGAGAGAACGAGAGATAGCGAACGAGAGAGAGAACGAGAGATAGCGAACGAGAGAGAGAACGAGAGATAGCGAACGAGAGAGAGAACGAGAGATAGCGAACGAGAGAGAGAACGAGAGATAGCGAACGAGAGAGAGAACGAGAGATAGCGAACGAGAGAGAGAACGAGAGATAGCGAACGAGAGAGAGAACGAGAGATAGCGAACGAGAGAGAGAACGAGAGATAGCGAACGAGAGAGACAGCGGGCGAGAGAGACAGCGGGCGAGAGACAGCGGGCGAGAGACAGCGGGCGAGAGACAGCGGGCGAGAGACAGCGGGCGAGAGACAGCGGGCGAGAGACAGCGGGCGAGAGACAGCGGGCGAGAGACAGCGGGCGAGAGACAGCGGGCGAGAGACAGCGAGCGAGAGACAGCGAGCGAGAGAGACAGCGAGCGAGAGAGACAGCGAGCGAGAGAGACAGCGAGCGAGAGAGAAGCGAGCGAGAGAGACAGCGAGCGAGAGAGATAGCGACACTTGGGAAGTACTGGGTCATGCTCAGGTCGGAACTATCTGTACTGAATAAGTTAATCTTAAATTTTGTTTCCCATTGCAAAACTTTTTAAAACATTTGCCCTAATGAATGAACACCCTTTATTAGTGAATCCAGCAGCTTTATTAACCCCTCGAGCCGTCTGTAGGAGAGAACTAAAAGGAGTACAACTATTTGTAGAGTGTCTTACCTGTGATACACTGAAACTGACCATCCTCTCGCCGTATAGTGAAGGCCTCACCTGGGTTCACCTGCACCAGGATTACCTGTGGAGAGAAACACATCAAACACCTGTATAATGACATCACACAGGTGTTCACGACACAACACGAAAATAATAAACAACATAAGACGGTAACGGCCAGGGACTACCTGAACTTGTCCAATGAGAAACACTTGTTTTGATTGTCCATTTTAAAATGTTTTTCCACAGTATGGTCCCAATGAACTCAACCCTGTTTACAGTCAGGAACAGACAGCCATATTTACCAGCCATGTTACATGTTGATTTAACCCCGTTTACAGTCAGGAACAGACAGCCATATTTACCAGCCATGTTACATGTTGATTTAACCCCGTTTACAGTCAGGAACAGACAGCCATATTTACCAGCCATGTTACATGTTGATTTAACCCCGTTTACAGTCAGGAACAGACAGCCATATTTACCAGCCATGTTACATGTTGATTTAACCCCGTTTACAATCAGGAACAGACAGCCTTATTTACCAGCCATGTTACATGTCGATTTAACCCCGTTTACAGTCAGGAACAGACAGCCTTATTTACCAGCCATGTTACATGTTGATTTAACCCCGTTTACAGTCAGGAACAGACAGCCATATTTACCAGCCATGTTACATGTTGATTTAACCCCGTTTACAGTCAGGAACAGACAGCCTTATTTACCAGCCATGTTACATGTTGATTTAACCCCGTTTACAGTCAGGAACAGACAGCCATATTTACCAGCCATGTTACATGTTGATTTAAAATATGAGCCACTGAAAGCTTCTTCAAATCAGTGACATGTGGGGTTGGGGTGGGGTTAGTGTGGGGTTGGGGTTGGGGTTAGTATGGGGTTAGGGTTAGTGTGGGGTTGGGGTTAGTGTGGGGTTGGGGTTAGTGTGGGGTTAGTGTGGGGTTAGGGTTAGTGTGGGGTTAGGGTTAGTGTGGGGTTGGGGTTAGTGTGGGGTTAGTGTGGGGTTAGGGTTAGTGTGGGGTTGGGGTTAGTGTGGGGTTACGGTTAGTGTGGGGTTAGTGTGGGGTTGGGGCTAGTGTGGGGTTAGTGTGGGGTTGGGGCTAGTGTGGGGTTAGTGTGGGGTTAGGGTTAGTGTGGGGTTAGTGTGGGGTTGGGGTTGTTAGTGTGGGGTTAGGGTTAGTGTGGGGTTAGTGTGGGGTTGGGGTTAGTGTGGGGTGGGGTTAGTGTGGGGTTAGTGTGGGGGTAGGGTTAGTGTGGGGTTAGGGTTAGTGTGGGGTTGGGGTTAGTGTGGGGTTAGTGTGGGGTTAGGGTTAGTGTGGGGTTGGGGTTAGTGTGGGGTTAGTGTGGGGTTACGGTTAGTGTGGGGTTAGTGTGGGGTTGGGGCTAGTGTGGGGTTGGGGCTAGTGTGGGGTTAGTGTGGGGTTAGGGTTAGTGTGGGGTTAGTGTGGGGTTAGGGTTAGTGTGGGGTTAGTGTGGGGTTGGGGTTAGTGTGGGGTTAGGGTTAGTGTGGGGTTGGGGTTAGTGTGGGGTGGGGTTAGTGTGGGGTTAGTGTGGGGGTGGGGTTAGTGTGGGGTTAGTGTGGGGGTGGGGTTAGTGTGGGGGTGGGGTTAGTGTGGGGTTAGGGTTAGTGTGGGGTTGGGGTTAGTGTGGAGTTAGTGTGGGGTTGGGGTTAGTGTGGGGTTGGGGTTAGTGTGGGGTTAGTGTGGGGTTAGGGTTAGTGTGGGGTTAGTGTGGGGTTGGGGTTAGTGTGGGGTTGGGGTTAGTGTGGGGTTAGTGTGGGGGTGGGGTTAGTGTGGGGTTGGGGTTAGTGTGGGGTTGGGGTTAGTGTGGGGTTGGGGTTAGTGTGGGGTTGGGGTTAGTGTGGGGTTGGGGTTAGTGTGGGGTTGGGGTTAGTGTGGGGTTGGGGTTAGTGTGGGGTTAGTGTGGGGTTAGGGTTAGTGTGGGGTTGGGGTTAGTGTGGGGTTAGTGTGGGGTTAGGGTTAGTGTGGGGTTAGGGTTAGTGTGGGGTTAGGGTTAGTGTGGGGTTAGGGTTAGTGTGGGGTTGGGGTTAGTGTGGGGTTGGGGTTAGTGTGGGGTTAGTGTGGGGTTGGGGTTAGTGTGGGGTTGGGGGTGGGGTTAGTGTGGGGGTGGGGTTAGTGTGGGGTTGGGGTTAGTGTGGGGTTGGGGTTAGTGTGGGGTTGGGGTTAGTGTGGGGTTGGGGTTAGTGTGGGGTTGGGGTTGGGGTTAGTGTGGGGTTGGGGTTAGTGTGGGGTTGGGGGTGGGGTTAGTGTGGGGTTGGGGGTGGGGTTAGTGTGGGGTTGGGGGTGGGGTTAGTGTGGGGTTGGGGTTAGTGTGGGGTTAGTGTGGGGTTAGGGTTAGTGTGGGGTTGGGGTTAGTGTGGGGTTGGGGGTGGGGTTAGTGTGGGGTTGGGGTTAGTGTGGGGTTGGGGTTAGTGTGGGGTTGGGGTTAGTGTGGGGTTGGGGTTAGTGTGGGGTTGGGGTTAGTGTGGGGTTGGGGTTAGTGTGGGGTTGGGGTTAGTGTGGGGTTGGGGTTAGTGTGGGGTTGGGGTTAGTGTGGGGGTGGGGTTAGTGTGGGGTTGGGGTTAGTGTGGGGTTGGGGTTAGTGTGGGGTTGGGGTTAGTGTGGGGTTGGGGTTAGTGTGGGGTTGGGGTTAGTGTGGGGTTGGGTAGGGTTAGTGTGGGGTTGGGGTTAGTGTGGGGGTGGGTAGGGTTAGTGTGGGGTTGGGTAGGGTTAGTGTGGGGTGGGGGTTAGGGTTAGTGTGGGGTTTAGGTTGGGTTTGGGGAGGGGTTGGGGTTAGGGTTAGTGTGAGGTTGGGGTTGGGGTTAGGTTGGGGTTGGGGAGGGGTTAGTGTGGGGTTGGGGTTGGGGAGGGGTTAGTGTGGGGTTGGGGTTGGGGAGGGGTTAGGGTGGGGTTAGTGTGGGGTTGGGGTTAGTGTGGGGTTGGGGTTAGTGTGGGGTTGGGGTTAGTGTGGGGTTGGGGTTAGTGTGGGGTTGGGGTTAGTGTGGGGTTGGGGAGGGGTTAGTATGGGGTGGGGTTAGTGTGGGGTTGGGGTTGGGGAGGGGTTAGTATGGGGTGGGGTTAGTGTGGGGTTGGGGAGGGGTTAGTATGGGGTGGGGTTAGTGTGGGGTTGGGGTTAGGGTGGGGTTGGGGTTAGGGTGGGGTTAGTGTTGGGTTAATGTGGGGTTGGGGTTAGGGTGGGGTTGGGGTTAGTGTGGGGTTGGGGTTAGTGTGGGGTTAGTGTGGGGTTGGGGGTGGGGTTAGTGTGGGGTTGGGGTTAGTGTGGGGTTAATGTGGGGTTGGGGGTGGGGTTAGTGTGGGGTTGGGGTTAGTGTGGGGTTAATGTGGGGTTGGGGTTAGTGTGGGGTTGGGGTGTTGTTGGGGTTAGTGTGGGGTTGGGGTTAGTGTGGGGTTGGGGGTGGGGTTAGTGTGGGGTTGGGGTTAGTGTGGGGTTAGTGTGGGGTTAGTGTGGGGTTGGGGTTAGTGTGGGGTTGGGGTTAGTGTGGGGTTAATGTGGGGTTGGGGTTGGGGTGGGGTTAGTGTGGGGTTGGGGTTAGTGTGGGGTTAGTGTGGGGTTGGGGTTAGTGTGGGGTTAGTGTGGGGTTGGGGTGGGGTTAGTGTGGGGTTAGTGTGGGGTTGGGGTTAGTGTGGGGTTGGGGTTGGGGTTAGTGTGGGGTTGGGGTTGGGGTTAGTGTGGGGTTGGGGTTAGTGTGGGGTTAGGGTTAGTGTGGGGTTGGGGTTAGGGCTAGTGTGGGGGTGGGGTTAGTGTGGGGTTGGGGAGGGGTTAGTATGGGGTGGGGTTAGTGTGGGGTTGGGGTTAGGGTGGGGTTAATGTGGGGTTGGGGTTAGTGTGGGGTTGGGGTTAGTGTGGGGTTAATGTGGGGTTGGGGTTAGTGTGGGGTTGGGGTGTTGTTGGGGTTAGTGTGGGGTTGGGGTTAGTGTGGGGTTGGGGGTGGGGTTAGTGTGGGGTTGGGGTTAGTGTGGGGTTAGTGTGGGGTTAGTGTGGGGTTGGGGTTAGTGTGGGGTTGGGGTTAGTGTGGGGTTAATGTGGGGTTGGGGTTGGGGTGGGGTTAGTGTGGGGTTGGGGTTAGTGTGGGGTTAGTGTGGGGTTGGGGTTAGTGTGGGGTTAGTGTGGGGTTGGGGTGGGGTTAGTGTGGGGTTAGTGTGGGGTTGGGGTTAGTGTGGGGTTGGGGTTGGGGTTAGTGTGGGGTTGGGGTTGGGGTTAGTGTGGGGTTGGGGTTAGTGTGGGGTTAGGGTTAGTGTGGGGTTGGGGTTAGGGCTAGTGTGGGGGTGGGGTTAGTGTGGGGTTGGGGAGGGGTTAGTATGGGGTGGGGTTAGTGTGGGGTTGGGGTTAGGGTGGGGTTAATGTGGGGTTGGGGTTAGTGTGGGGTTGGGGTGTTGTTGGGGTTAGTGTGGGGTTGGGGTTAGTGTGGGGTTGGGGTTAGTGTGGGGTTGGGGTTAGTGTGGGGTTAGTGTGGGGTTAGTGTGGGGTTGGGGTTAGTGTGGGGTTGGGGTTAGTGTGGGGTTAATGTGGGGTTGGGGTTGGGGTGGGGTTGGGGTGGGGTTAGTGTTGGGTTGGGGTTAGTGTGGGGTTGGGGTTGGGGTTAGTGTGGGGTTGGGGTTAGTGTGGGGTTAGGGTTAGTGTGGGGTTGGGGTTAGGGCTAGTGTGGGGGTGGGGTTAGTGTGGGGTTGGGGAGGGGTTAGTATGGGGTGGGGTTAGTGTGGGGTTGGGGTTAGGGTGGGGTTGGGGTTAGGGTGGGGTTAGTGTTGGGTTAATGTGGGGTTGGGGTTAGGGTGGGGTTGGGGTTAGTGTGGGGTTAGTGTGGGGTTGGGGTTGGGGTGGGGTTGGGGTGTTGTTGGGGTTAGTGTGGGGTTGGGGTTAGTGTGGGGTTAGTGTGGGGTTGGGGTGGGGTTAGTGTGGGGTTAGTGTTGGGTTGGGGTTAGTGTGGGGTTGGGGTTGGGGTTAGTGTGGGGTTGGGGTTAGTGTGGGGTTAGGGTTAGTGTGGGGTTGGGGTTAGGGCTAGTGTGGGGGTGGGGGTGGGGTTAGTGTGGGGTTGGGGAGGGGTTAGTATGGGGTGGGGTTAGTGTGGGGTTGGGGTTAGGGTGGGGTTGGGGTTAGGGTGGGGTTAGTGTTGGGTTAATGTGGGGTTGGGGTTAGGGTGGGGTTGGGGTTAGTGTGGGGTTAGTGTGGGGTTGGGGTTAGTGTGGGGTTAGTGTGGGGTTGGGGGTGGGGTTAGTGTGGGGTTGGGGTTAGTGTGGGGTTAATGTGGGGTTGGGGGTGGGGTTAGTGTGGGGTTGGGGTTAGTGTGGGGTTAATGTGGGGTTGGGGTTAGTGTGGGGTTGGGGTGTTGTTGGGGTTAGTGTGGGGTTGGGGTTAGTGTGGGGTTGGGGGTGGGGTTAGTGTGGGGTTGGGGTTAGTGTGGGGTTAGTGTGGGGTTGGGGGTGGGGTTAGTGTGGGGTTGGGGTTAGTGTGGGGTTG
Organism: Salvelinus namaycush; assembly: GCF_016432855.1. Lineage (NCBI taxonomy): Eukaryota > Metazoa > Chordata > Actinopteri > Salmoniformes > Salmonidae > Salvelinus > Salvelinus namaycush. The sequence continues at coordinate 5,403,600 of NC_052329.1, read as the reverse complement.
GGGTTAGTGTGGGGTTAATGTGGGGTTGGGGTTGGGGTGGGGTTGGGGTGTTGTTGGGGTTAGTGTGGGGTTGGGGTTGGGGTTAGTGTGGGGTTAGTGTGGGGTTGGGGTGGGGTTAGTGTGGGGTTAGTGTTGGGTTGGGGTTAGTGTGGGGTTGGGGTTGGGGTTAGTGTGGGGTTGGGGTTAGTGTGGGGTTAGGGTTAGTGTGGGGTTAGGGTTAGTGTGGGGTTGGGGTTAGGGCTAGTGTGGGGGTGGGGTTAGTGTGGGGTTGGGAGGGGTTAGTATGGGGTGGGGTTAGTGTGGGGTTGGGGTTAGGGTGGGGTTGGGGTTAGGGTGGGGTTAGTGTTGGGTTAATGTGGGGTTGGGGTTAGGGTGGGGTTGGGGTTAGTGTGGGGTTGGGGTTAGTGTGGGGTTAGTGTGGGGTTGGGGGTGGGGTTAGTGTGGGGTTGGGGTTAGTGTGGGGTTAATGTGGGGTTGGGGGTGGGGTTAGTGTGGGGTTGGGGTTAGTGTGGGGTTAATGTGGGGTTGGGGTTAGTGTGGGGTTGGGGTGTTGTTGGGGTTAGTGTGGGGTTGGGGTTAGTGTGGGGTTGGGGGTGGGGTTAGTGTGGGGTTAGTGTGGGGTTAGTGTGGGGTTGGGGTTAGTGTGGGGTTGGGGTTAGTGTGGGGTTAATGTGGGGTTGGGGTTGGGGTGGGGTTAGTGTGGGGTTGGGGTTAGTGTGGGGTTAGTGTGGGGTTGGTGTGGGGTTAGTGTGGGGTTAGTGTGGGGTTGGGGTTAGTGTGGGGTTGGGGTTGGGGTTAGTGTGGGGTTGGGGTTGGGGTTAGTGTGGGGTTGGGGTTAGTGTGGGGTTAGGGTTAGTGTGGGGTTGGGGTTAGGGCTAGTGTGGGGGTGGGGTTAGTGTGGGGTTGGGGAGGGGTTAGTATGGGGTGGGGTTAGTGTGGGGTTGGGGTTAGGGTGGGGTTAATGTGGGGTTGGGGTTAGTGTGGGGTTGGGGTGTTGTTGGGGTTAGTGTGGGGTTGGGGTTAGTGTGGGGTTGGGGTTAGTGTGGGGTTGGGGTTAGTGTGGGGTTAGTGTGGGGTTAGTGTGGGGTTGGGGTTAGTGTGGGGTTGGGGTTAGTGTGGGGTTAGGGTTAGTGTGGGGTTGGGGTTAGTGTGGGGTTAATGTGGGGTTGGGGTGGGGTTAGTGTGGGGTTAGTGTGGGGTTGGGGTTAGTGTGGGGTTAATGTGGGGTTGGGGGTGGGGTTAGTGTGGGGTTGGGGTTAGTGTGGGGTTAATGTGGGGTTGGGGTTAGTGTGGGGTTGGGGTGTTGTTGGGGTTAGTGTGGGGTTGGGGTTAGTGTGGGGTTGGGGGTGGGGTTAGTGTGGGGTTGGGGTTAGTGTGGGGTTAATGTGGGGTTGGGGTTGGGGTGGGGTTAGTGTGGGGTTGGGGTTAGTGTGGGGTTAGTGTGGGGTTGGTGTGGGGTTAGTGTGGGGTTAGTGTGGGGTTGGGGTTAGTGTGGGGTTGGGGTTGGGGTTAGTGTGGGGTTGGGGTTGGGGTTAGTGTGGGGTTGGGGTTAGTGTGGGGTTAGGGTTAGTGTGGGGTTGGGGTTAGGGCTAGTGTGGGGGTGGGGTTAGTGTGGGGTTGGGGAGGGGTTAGTATGGGGTGGGGTTAGTGTGGGGTTGGGGTTAGGGTGGGGTTAATGTGGGGTTGGGGTTAGTGTGGGGTTGGGGTGTTGTTGGGGTTAGTGTGGGGTTGGGGTTAGTGTGGGTTGGGGTTAGTGTGGGGTTGGGGTTAGTGTGGGGTTAGTGTGGGGTTAGTGTGGGGTTGGGGTTAGTGTGGGGTTGGGGTTAGTGTGGGGTTAATGTGGGGTTGGGGTTGGGGTGGGGTTAGTGTGGGGTTGGGGTTAGTGTGGGGTTAGTGTGGGGTTGGGGTGGGGTTAGTGTTGGGTTGGGGTTAGTGTGGGGTTGGGGTTGGGGTTAGTGTGGGGTTGGGGTTAGTGTGGGGTTAGGGTTAGTGTGGGGTTGGGGTTAGGGCTAGTGTGGGGGTGGGGTTAGTGTGGGGTTGGGGAGGGGTTAGTATGGGGTGGGGTTAGTGTGGGGTTGGGGTTAGGGTGGGGTTGGGGTTAGGGTGGGGTTAGTGTTGGGTTAATGTGGGGTTGGGGTTAGGGTGGGGTTGGGGTTAGTGTGGGGTTAGTGTGGGGTTGGGGTTGGGGTGGGGTTGGGGTGTTGTTGGGGTTAGTGTGGGGTTGGGGTTAGTGTGGGGTTAGTGTGGGGTTGGGGTGGGGTTAGTGTGGGGTTAGTGTTGGGTTGGGGTTAGTGTGGGGTTGGGGTTGGGGTTAGTGTGGGGTTGGGGTTAGTGTGGGGTTAGGGTTAGTGTGGGGTTGGGGTTAGGGCTAGTGTGGGGGTGGGGGTGGGGTTAGTGTGGGGTTGGGGAGGGGTTAGTATGGGGTGGGGTTAGTGTGGGGTTGGGGTTAGGGTGGGGTTGGGGTTAGGGTGGGGTTAGTGTTGGGTTAATGTGGGGTTGGGGTTAGGGTGGGGTTGGGGTTAGTGTGGGGTTAGTGTGGGGTTGGGGTTAGTGTGGGGTTAGTGTGGGGTTGGGGGTGGGGTTAGTGTGGGGTTGGGGTTAGTGTGGGGTTAATGTGGGGTTGGGGGTGGGGTTAGTGTGGGGTTGGGGTTAGTGTGGGGTTAATGTGGGGTTGGGGTTAGTGTGGGGTTGGGGTGTTGTTGGGGTTAGTGTGGGGTTGGGGTTAGTGTGGGGTTGGGGGTGGGGTTAGTGTGGGGTTGGGGTTAGTGTGGGGTTAGTGTGGGGTTGGGGGTGGGGTTAGTGTGGGGTTGGGGTTAGTGTGGGGTTGGGGTTAGTGTGGGGTTAATGTGGGGTTGGGGTTGGGGTGGGGTTGGGGTGTTGTTGGGGTTAGTGTGGGGTTGGGGTTGGGGTTAGTGTGGGGTTAGTGTGGGGTTGGGGTGGGGTTAGTGTGGGGTTAGTGTTGGGTTGGGGTTAGTGTGGGGTTGGGGTTGGGGTTAGTGTGGGGTTGGGGTTAGTGTGGGGTTAGGGTTAGTGTGGGGTTAGGGTTAGTGTGGGGTTGGGGTTAGGGCTAGTGTGGGGGTGGGGTTAGTGTGGGGTTGGGTTGTTGGGGTTAGTGTGGGGTTGGGGTGGGGTTAGTGTGGGGTTAGTGTTGGGTTGGGGTTAGTGTGGGGTTGGGGTTGGGGTTAGTGTGGGGTTGGTGTGGGGTTGGGGTTAGTGTGGGGTTGGGGTCAGTGTGGGGTTAGTGTGGGGTTGGGGTTAGTGTGGGGTTGGGGTCAGTGTGGGGTTAGGGTTAGTGTGGGGTTAGGGTCAGTGTGGGGTTAGTAAGGGGTTGGGGTTAGTGTGGGGTTAGTAAGGGGGTGGGGTTAGTGTGGGGTTGGGGTTAGTGTGAGGTTGGGGTTAGTGTGAGGTTGGGGTTAGTGTGGGGTTGGGGTTAGTGTGGGGTTGGGGTTAGTGTGGGGTTGGGGTTAGTGTGGGGTTGGGGTTAGTGTTAGTGTGGGGTTAGTGTTGGGGTTAGTGTTAGTGTGGGGTTAGTGTGGGGTTAGGGTTAGGGTGGGGTTAGTGTGGGGTTAGGGTTAGTGTGGGGTTAGGGTTAGTGTGGGGTTAGGGTTAGTGTGGGGTTGGGGTCAGTGTGGGGTTGGGGTTAGTGTGGGGTTGGGGTTAGTGTGGGGTTGGGGTTAGTGTGGGGTTGGGGTCAGTGTGGGGTTAGTGTGGGGTTGGGGTCAGTGTGGGGTTAGTGTGGGGTTGGGGTTAGTGTGGGGTTGGGGTCAGTGTGGGGTTAGGGTTAGTGTGGGGTTAGGGTCAGTGTGGGGTTAGTAAGGGGTTGGGGTTAGTGTGGGGTTAGTAAGGGGTTAGGGTTAGTGTGGGGTTAGTGTGGGGTTAGTGTGGGGTTAGTGTTGGGGTTAGTGTTAGTGTGGGGTTAGGGTTAGTGTGGGGTTAGGGTTAGTGTGGGGTTAGGGTTAGTGTGGGGTTAGGGTTAGTGTGGGGTTGGGGTTAGTGTGGGGTTGGGGTTAGTGTGGGGTTGGGGTGGGGTGGGGTTGGGGTGGGGTGGGGTTGGGGTGGGGGTTAGTGTGGGGTTGGGGTTAGTGTGGGGTTGGGGTTAGTGTGGGGAAAGTGTGGGGTGGGGGTTAGTGTGGGGTGGGGGTTAGTGTGGGGTGGGGGTTAGTGTGGGGTGGGGGTAGTGTGGGGTTGGGGGTAGTGTGGGGTTGGGGGTAGTGTGGGGTTGGGGGGTAGTGTGGGGTTGGGGGTAGTGTGGGGTTGGGGTTAGTGCGGGGTTAGTGTGGGGGTGGGGTTGGGGTTAGTGCGGGGTTAGTGTGGGGGTGGGGTTAGTGTGGGTTGGGGTTGGGGTTAGTGTGGGGTTAGTGTGGGGGTGGGGTTAGTGTGGGGTTGGGGTTGGGGTTAGTGTGGGGTTGGGGTAGTGTGGGGTTGGGGTTAGTGTGGGGTTGGGGGTTAGTGTGGGGTTGGGGGTTAGTGTGGGGTTGGGGGTTAGTGTGGGGTTGGGGGTTAGTGTGGGGTTGGGGTTAGTGTGGGGTTGGGGTTAGTGTGGGGTGGGGGTTAGTGTGGGGTGGGGTTAGTGTGGGGTTGGGGTTAGTGTGGGGTTGGGGTTAGTGTGGGGTGGGGTTAGTGTGGGGTTGGGGTTAGTGTGGGGTTGGGGAGGGGTTAGTATGGGGTGGGGTTAGTGTGGGGTTGGGGTTGGGGAGGGGTTAGTATGGGGTGGGGTTAGTGTGGGGTTGGGGAGGGGTTAGTATGGGGTGGGGTTAGTGTGGGGTTGGGGTTAGGGTGGGGTTGGGGTTAGGGTGGGGTTAGTGTTGGGTTAATGTGGGGTTGGGGTTAGGGTGGGGTTGGGGTTAGTGTGGGGTTGGGGTTAGTGTGGGGTTAGTGTGGGGTTGGGGGTGGGGTTAGTGTGGGGTTGGGGTTAGTGTGGGGTTAATGTGGGGTTGGGGGTGGGGTTAGTGTGGGGTTGGGGTTAGTGTGGGGTTAATGTGGGGTTGGGGTTAGTGTGGGGTTGGGGTGTTGTTGGGGTTAGTGTGGGGTTGGGGTTAGTGTGGGGTTGGGGGTGGGGTTAGTGTGGGGTTGGGGTTAGTGTGGGGTTAGTGTGGGGTTAGTGTGGGGTTGGGGTTAGTGTGGGGTTGGGGTTAGTGTGGGGTTAATGTGGGGTTGGGGTTGGGGTGGGGTTAGTGTGGGGTTGGGGTTAGTGTGGGGTTAGTGTGGGGTTGGGGTGGGGTTAGTGTGGGGTTAGTGTTGGGTTGGGGTTAGTGTGGGGTTGGGGTTGGGGTTAGTGTGGGGTTGGGGTTAGTGTGGGGTTAGGGTTAGTGTGGGGTTGGGGTTAGGGCTAGTGTGGGGTGGGGTTAGTGTGGGGTTGGGGAGGGGTTAGTATGGGGTGGGGTTAGTGTGGGGTTGGGGTTAGGGTGGGGTTAATGTGGGGTTGGGGTTAGTGTGGGGTTGGGGTGTTGTTGGGGTTAGTGTGGGGTTGGGGTTAGTGTGGGGTTGGGGGTGGGGTTAGTGTGGGGTTGGGGTTAGTGTGGGGTTAGTGTGGGGTTAGTGTGGGGTTGGGGTTAGTGTGGGGTTGGGGTTAGTGTGGGGTTAATGTGGGGTTGGGGTTAGTGTGGGGTTGGGGTTAGTGTGGGGTTAGTGTGGGGTTGGGGTGGGGTTAGTGTTGGGTTGGGGTTAGTGTGGGGTTGGGGTTGGGGTTAGTGTGGGGTTGGGGTTAGTGTGGGGTTAGGGTTAGTGTGGGGTTGGGGTTAGGGCTAGTGTGGGGGTGGGGTTAGTGTGGGGTTGGGGAGGGGTTAGTATGGGGTGGGGTTAGTGTGGGGTTGGGGTTAGGGTGGGGTTGGGGTTAGGGTGGGGTTAGTGTTGGGTTAATGTGGGGTTGGGGTTAGGGTGGGGTTGGGGTTAGTGTGGGGTTAGTGTGGGGTTGGGGTTGGGGTGGGGTTGGGGTGTTGTTGGGGTTAGTGTGGGGTTGGGGTTAGTGTGGGGTTAGTGTGGGGTTGGGGTGGGGTTAGTGTGGGGTTAGTGTTGGGTTGGGTTAGTGTGGGGTTGGGGTTGGGGTTAGTGTGGGGTTGGGGTTAGTGTGGGGTTAGGGTTAGTGTGGGGTTGGGGTTAGGGCTAGTGTGGGGGTGGGGGTGGGGTTAGTGTGGGGTTGGGGAGGGGTTAGTATGGGGTGGGGTTAGTGTGGGGTTGGGGTTAGGGTGGGGTTGGGGTTAGGGTGGGGTTAGTGTTGGGTTAATGTGGGGTTGGGGTTAGGGTGGGGTTGGGGTTAGTGTGGGGTTAGTGTGGGGTTGGGGTTAGTGTGGGGTTAGTGTGGGGTTGGGGGTGGGGTTAGTGTGGGGTTGGGTTAGTGTGGGGTTAATGTGGGGTTGGGGGTGGGGTTAGTGTGGGGTTGGGGTTAGTGTGGGGTTAATGTGGGGTTGGGGTTAGTGTGGGGTTGGGGTGTTGTTGGGGTTAGTGTGGGGTTGGGGTTAGTGTGGGGTTGGGGGTGGGGTTAGTGTGGGGTTGGGGTTAGTGTGGGGTTAGTGTGGGGTTGGGGGTGGGGTTAGTGTGGGGTTGGGGTTAGTGTGGGGTTGGGGTTAGTGTGGGGTTAATGTGGGGTTGGGGTTGGGGTGGGGTTGGGGTGTTGTTGGGGTTAGTGTGGGGTTGGGGTTGGGGTTAGTGTGGGGTTAGTGTGGGGTTGGGGTGGGGTTAGTGTGGGGTTAGTGTTGGGTTGGGGTTAGTGTGGGGTTGGGGTTGGGGTTAGTGTGGGGTTGGGGTTAGTGTGGGGTTAGGGTTAGTGTGGGGTTAGGGTTAGTGTGGGGTTGGGGTTAGGGCTAGTGTGGGGGTGGGGTTAGTGTGGGGTTGGGTTGTTGGGGTTAGTGTGGGGTTGGGGTGGGGTTAGTGTGGGGTTAGTGTGGGGTTGGGTTGTTGGGGTTAGTGTGGGGTTGGGGTGGGTTAGTGTGGGTTAGTGTTGGGTTGGGGTTAGTGTGGGGTTGGGGTTGGGGTTAGTGTGGGGTTGGTGTGGGGTTGGGGTTAGTGTGGGGTTGGGGTCAGTGTGGGGTTAGTGTGGGGTTGGGGTTAGTGTGGGGTTGGGGTCAGTGTGGGGTTAGGGTTAGTGTGGGGTTAGGGTCAGTGTGGGGTTAGTAAGGGGTTGGGGTTAGTGTGGGGTTAGTAAGGGGTTGGGGTTAGTGTGAGGTTGGGGTTAGTGTGGGGTTGGGGTTAGTGTGGGGTTGGGGTTAGTGTGGGGTTGGGTTAGTGTTAGTGTGGGGTTAGTGTTGGGGTTAGTGTTAGTGTGGGGTTAGTGTGGGGTTAGGGTTAGGGTGGGGTTAGTGTGGGGTTAGGGTTAGTGTGGGGTTAGGGTTAGTGTGGGGTTAGGGTTAGTGTGGGGTTGGGGTCAGTGTGGGGTTGGGGTTAGTGTGGGGTTGGGGTTAGTGTGGGGTTGGGGTCAGTGTGGGGTTAGTGTGGGGTTGGGGTCAGTGTGGGGTTAGTGTGGGGTTGGGGTCAGTGTGGGGTTAGGGTTAGTGTGGGGTTAGGGTCAGTGTGGGGTTAGGGTTAGTGTGGGGTTAGGGTCAGTGTGGGGTTAGTAAGGGGTTGGGGTTAGTGTGGGGTTAGTAAGGGGTTAGGGTTAGTGTGGGGTTAGTGTGGGGTTAGTGTGGGGTTAGTGTTGGGGTTAGTGTTAGTGTGGGGTTAGGGTTAGTGTGGGGTTAGGGTTAGTGTGGGGTTAGGGTTAGTGTGGGGTTAGGGTTAGTGTGGGGTTGGGGTTAGTGTGGGGTTGGGGTTAGTGTGGGGTTGGGGTGGGGTGGGGTTGGGGTGGGGTGGGGTTGGGGTGGGGGTTAGTGTGGGGTTGGGGTTAGTGTGGGGTTGGGGTTAGTGTGGGGAAAGTGTGGGGTGGGGGTTAGTGTGGGGTGGGGGTTAGTGTGGGGTGGGGGTTAGTGTGGGGTGGGGGTAGTGTGGGGTTGGGGTAGTGTGGGGTTGGGGGTAGTGTGGGGTTGGGGGGTAGTGTGGGGTTGGGGGTAGTGTGGGGTTGGGGTTGGGGTTGGGGGTAGTGTGGGGTTGGGGTTGGGGTTAGTGCGGGGTTAGTGTGGGGGTGGGGTTAGTGTGGGGTTGGGGTTGGGGTTAGTGTGGGGTTAGTGTGGGGGTGGGGTTAGTGTGGGGTTGGGGTTGGGGTTAGTGTGGGGTTGGGGTAGTGTGGGGTGGGGGTTAGTGTGGGGTTGGGGGTTAGTGTGGGGTTGGGGGTTAGTGTGGGGTTGGGGGTTAGTGTGGGGTTGGGGGTTAGTGTGGGGTTGGGGGTTAGTGTGGGGTTGGGGTTAGTGTGGGGTTGGGGGTTAGTGTGGGGTGGGGGTTAGTGTGGGGTGGGGGTTAGTGTGGGGTTGGGGTTAGTGTGGGGTGGGGGTTAGTGTGGGGTGGGGGTTAGTGTGGGGTGGGGTTAGTGTGGGGTTGGGGTTAGTGTGGGGTTGGGGTTAGTGTGGGGGTGTGGGGGGTTAGTGTGGGGTGGGGTGGGGGTTAGTGTGGGGTGAGGGTTAGTGTGGGGTTGGGGTTAGTGTGGGGTTAGTGGGGGGTTGGGGTTGGGGTTAGTGAGGGTTGGGGTTAGGGTTAGTGAGGGTTGGGGTTGGGGTTAGTAAGGGTTGGGGTTAGGGTTAGTAAGGGTTGGGGTTAGGGTTAGTGGGGGTTGGGGTTAGTGTGGGGTGGGGTTAGTGTGGGGTGGGGGTTAGTGTGGGGTGGGGGTTAGTGTGGGGTGGGGGTTAGTGTGGGGTGGGGGTTAGTGTGGGGTTAGTGTGGGGGTGGGGTTAGTGTGGGGTGGGGGTTAGTGTGGGGTGGGGGTTAGTGTGGGGTGGGGGTTAGTGTGGGTTTGGGGTTAGTGTGGGGTTAGTGTGGGGTTAGGGTTAGTGTGGGGTGGGGGTTAGTGTGGGGTTAGTGTGGGGTAGTGTGGGTTAGTGTGGGGGTGGGGTTAGTGTGGGGTTGGGGTTAGTGTGGGGTGGGGGTTAGTGTGGGGTGGGGGTTAGTGTGGGGTTGGGGTTAGTGTGGGGTTGGGGTTAGTGTGGGGTTGGGGTCAGTGTGGGGTTGGGGTTAGGGTGGGGTTGGGGTTAGGGTCATATGGGGCTGGTTTCCCCAGACACAGATTAGGCTAAACCTAGTCCAGGATGAAATCCCATGGTCAAGAGAGATGTTTTTTTAGTCAGGGCCTAGGCTGGGAACTTCCAGGGATCTCATCATATGATATTATGGGTCCCGATACAACACGTAGATATGATTCCCCACGTAGATATGATTCCCCACGTAGGTATGATTCCCCACGTAGGTATGATTCCCCACGTAGGTATGATTCCCCACGTAGGTATGATTCCCCACGTAGGTATGATTCCCCACGTAGGTATGATTCCCCACGTAGGTATGATTCCCCACGTAGGTATGATTCCCCACGTAGATATGATTCCCCACGTAGATATGATTCCCCACGTAGATATGATTCCCCACGTAGATATGATTCCCCACGTAGATATGATTCCACACATACATTTGAAGTCAGAAGTTTACATACACCTTAGCCAAATACATTTAAACTCCGTTTGTCACAACTTCTGACATTTAATCCTAGTAAAAATTCCCTGTCTTAGGTCAGTTGGGATCACTACTTTATTTTAAGAATGTGAAATGTCAGAATAATAGTAGAGAGAATTATTTATTTCAGTTTTTATTTCTTTCATCACATTCCCAGTGGGTCAGAAGTTTACATACACTCAATTAGTATTTGCTAGCATTGCCTTTAAATTGTTTAACTTGGTTCAAACGTTTCGGGTAGCCTTGCAGAAGCTTCCCACAATACGTTGGGTGAATTCGTCCTGTTTGAATCTTAATTCTACAACATTAGGTGATGTAACAATACTAGAGCACCTCCGACAGTTCCCTACGAAATGACCCGCTGTAAAACAAGCAAAAACAGAACGGTGAATTTAACACCTCCGACAGTTCCCTACGAAATGACCCGCTGTAAAACAAGCAAAAACAGAACGGTGAATTTAACACCTCCGACAGTTCCCTACGAAATGACCCGCTGTAAAACAAGCAAAAACAGAACGGTGAATTTAACACCTCCGACAGTTCCCTATGAAATGACCCGCTGTAAAACAAGCAAAAACAGAACGGTGAATTTAACACCTCCGACAGTTCCCTATGAAATGACCCGCTGTAAACAAGCAAAAACAGAACGGTAAATTTAACCTCGTGTCATCTCATTACAGACAGGAGGATTCCCTTCTTTCCCATAGCGTTACACTTATCCCCCTCACCCTCCTCTCTCCCCCCCACCTTGACCATTAGAGACCCATAATGGTGAGCCCAGCACGCACACAGGCATGCAGGACACCGGACTGATACAAAGAGAAAGGGAGGGGGGGGGGGTAGATTCAGTTCTGACGTGTGAACAACGTCACTTCGGGCAGACTGCGCCGAGGACTCAGGAAGAGGGGGAGAATTATTGGTCTGGTCTGGTCATTATAGGGCTTCTGGTCAAAATGTAGTGCACTATATACCGGGAATCGGATACCGTTTTGAGGGTGCAACCTATGACTCAGTCACTCCACTGTCATTTTATAACACACTGGCTGAGCTCATGACACGTTTTCCCCGCTCTCTGACGTGTCAAATAAACCCTAGGTCTCAATGCCTGTCTGCTTAAAGCAGCTCAGAGTATCAATTCTGCTCTAGGATCACTTTTCCCTAATATACATAGTACTGTACATACCATTTTCTTTCCAAATGATATAGTGTCTATACACACACACACACACCACGTATTTGTATTGTAGATTTTTTAGTTGTACTCTGTCAGTTAAAAAAAAAAAAAAATTGGTACTTTTGATTTTTGTGTGTGTGTGTGTGTGTGTGTGTGTGTGTGTGTGTGTGTGTGTGTGTGTGTGTGTGTGTGTGTGTGTGTGTGTGAATCTACTGTTGGACCTAGTAACATAAGCATTTCTCCGCACCTGCTGTTAACACCTTGCAAAGCTTTGTTTGCGGCCAAAAAAACGTTGATTTGATTAGAATTGTAAAGAACAAGTTGTTGGGTATTAATACTACTAATACTATCTATCAGACAATAGTGAGATATGAAGAGATTAGGTGAGATGAATAAAAATATATAATGATTAAACTAAAGAGGAAGCTATAGGCTAATAACCCTGCAGCCTGGTCACTAAGAAAGGCTCGAGTATAAAATGGCTCCCTATTTCTGATATCACCTCGTCCAATCCTTTTCATCAGGGCTTATGTGGCTCTGTTTATAGTAGTGCACTTTATAGTAAACACTTTCCAAATTAACGAAGCCCCTCCCCCTCTATAAGCCCCTCCCCCTCTCTATAAGCCCCTCCCCCTGACAAGGCCCCTCCCCCTGACAAGGCCCCTCCCCCTCACAAGGCCACTCCCCTCACAAGGCCACTCCCCTCACAAGGCCACTCCCCTCACAAGGCCACGCCCCTCACAAGGCCACGCCCCTCACAAGGCCACGCCCCTCACAAGGCCACGCCCCTCACAAGGCCACGCCCCTCACAAGGCCACGCCCCTCACAAGGCCACGCCCCTCACAAGGCCACACCCCTCACAAGGCCACGCCCCTCACAAGGCCACGCCCCTCACAAGGCCACGCCCCTCACAAGGCCACGCCCCTCACAAGGCCACTCCCCTCACAAGGCCACTCCCCTCACAAGGCCACTCCCCTCACATGGCTCTTTTTAAAGTACTGCACTTTACAGTAAATAGGGCTCCAATTTAGGACACAAACAAAAGCTTCTAGGAATACTAGACGCAAAATGTATCAAACTACGCAGGCTTTGATTTTCAACTTCCCTTGCTTTAGATAAACAGAATTTCACAAGATTTACATTTCAGAAAACAAACTACAGGTCTAGTTTCAATCGGAAGTAAACATTTCAGAAATAAGCTATTTTAATGCCACATGCCAAATCCTCTCGTCTCCAATCTTTCCTCTATACGCCACTCCCCTAGATACGCCACTCCCCTAGATACGCCACTCCCCTCTAAAACCTTCTGATCTTATTGAGCGTACAAGATACGCTGTAACGCGTGTAATTAGCCTTACTGTGTAAGTGCTACTCTGTGTAGATGTGTGTGTCTGGTTAGTTAGGGGCCACCTAACTAACCAGACACACCTCTGTGCCCTACCTCGCTCTTGTGGAGATCTCTGCCATCATAGAAGCTGTGAGTCTCCCAGGGCATAGGGCTCTGTCTGAGGCGGAGGATCCTCTCCGTCTCTCCCTGGCTCTGTGTCTGCACTGCATTCAGCATCACCTCCATGTCCACAGACTCCCTTTCATGAACTCAGCTCAGACTGAGATGGACTACCCCTTTCACTGCCTGCCACAGTGTGTTACGCGCGCACACACACACACACACACACACACGCCCTCTCACGGTGTCACGCACACAGATGTTGTTCACACGCCCACACAGGCAAGCAGCGACAGTGAGAGCATGATAGGAGGGTGTGGGTAGGTGGCTAATTGAATCAAAGTCAAGGCCCTCCCTATTGGTGGAGGGATGGGGGTGGGGGGGGAGGGTTCATGACGCGTGTGTTTGTTTGCTTTCTACTTCCCGTGTGAAGCTACCAGCTGGCTTTCTCTTCCACCAACATCCCTCCCCACCACACCATCCTTTCACCAATGACAGCACAGTCCACACCTCTCATCTCACTAACGACAACACTCAGCCTCCTCTCCCTCCCTCCATCCTCCTCCCTCCCAAATCTCTGTCCCCCGCTCTCTCACGGTAGCCCTCTCTGTGTGTCTCTCTCTCTCTCTCTCTCTTACGGTAGTCCTCTCTGTGTGTCTCTCTCTCTCTCTCTCTTACCTTACGGTAGTCCTCTCTGTGTGTCTCTCTCTTACGGTAGCCCTCTGTGTGTGTCTCTCTCTCTTACGGTAGTCCTCTCTGTGTGTCTCTCTAACGGTAGCCCTCTCTGTGTGTCTCTATCTCTCTTACGGTAGTCCTCTCTGTCTCTCTCTCACGGTAGCCCTCTCTGTGTCTCTCTCTCTCTAACGGTAGCCCTCTCTGTGTCTCTCTCTCTCTCTCTCTCTCTTACGGTAGTCCTCTGTGTCTCTCTCGCTCTCTTACGGTAGTCCTCTCTGTGTGTCTCTCTCTCTCACGGTAGTCCTCTCTGTGTGTCTCTCTCTCTCTCTCTCGGTAGCCCTCTCTGTGTGTCTCTCTCTCTCTCTCACGGTAGCCCTCTCTGTGTGTCTCTCTCTCTAACGGTAGCCCTCTCTGTGTGTCTCTCTCTCTAACGGTAGCCCTCTCTGTGTGTCTCTCTCTCTAACGGTAGCCCTCTCTGTGTGTCTCTCTCTCTAACGGTAGCCCTCTCTGTGTGTCTCTCTCTCTAACGGTAGCCCTCTCTGTCTCACTCTCTAACGGTAGCCCTCTCTGTCTCACTCTCTAACGGTAGCCCTCTCTGTCTCACTCTCTAACGGTAGCCCTCTCTGTCTCACTCTCTAACGGTAGCCCTCTCTGTCTCTCTCTCTTAAGGTAGCCCTCTCTGTGTCTCACTCTCTCTTACGGTAGTCCTCTCTCTCTCTCTTACGGTAGTCCTCTCTCTCTCTCTCTCTTACGGTAGTCCTCTCTCTCTCTCTCTCTTACGGTAGTCCTCCCTCTCTCTCTTACGGTAGTCCTCTCTCTCTCTCTTACGGTAGTCCTCTCTCTCTCTCTTACGGTAGTCCTCTCTCTCTCTCTTACGGTAGTCCTCTCTCTCTCTCTCTTACGGTAGTCCTCTCTCTCTCTCTTACGGTAGTCCTCTCTCTCTCTCTTACGGTAGTCCTCTCTCTCTCTCTTACGGTAGTCCTCTCTCTCTCTCTTACGGTAGTCCTCTCTCTCTCTCTTACGGTAGTCCTCTCTCTCTCTCTTACGGTAGTCCTCTCTCTCTCTCTTACGGTAGTCCTCTCTCTCTCTCTTACGGTAGTCCTCTCTCTCTCTCTTACGGTAGTCCTCTCTCTCTCTCTTACGGTAGCCCTCTCTCTCTCTCTTACGGTAGCCCTCTCTCTCTCTCTTACGGTAGCCCTCTGTGTGTCTCTCTCTCTTACGGTAGTCCTCTCTCTCTCTCTTACGGTAGCCCTCTCTGTGTCGCTCTCTCTCTCTTTTACGGCAGTCCTCTGTGTTTCTCTTACTTACTGTTGCCCGCATCTCTCTCATTCAGACGTCGCTGTTCTCACGATCACAGAAAGAAAAAGGACGACCGACCCCCGGGCAGCACTCCAGGGTCTCAGAGACCCTCTCCTCTCCCACCTCACCCAGCCTTCATCACCTGCGACACCGCCACATCGGGCCTCAGCGAACCTAGACGCCTGTCCTCGTTTTACTCCCTCCACGGAACCCCCCCCCCTCCACACCAAGCCCAGGGAGGAGAAGCCCCTGCCAGGGAGAGGACTGGTGCAGCAGCAGGGGGGCTGTGAAGGGGGCAGATGGATGGATGGACCAGGTTTTCTGGCTTGGTTTCTGCTCAGCGCTGGCTGGCTCCCTGGAGGTAATCTCTCTCTGTATAGCGTAGCTATGGCTGTAGCGTTAGTGCTCACAGGAGGTCTCTATCGTGGCGTGATGCCCGTGTTTGTTTGCACAGACAGTACCCTGCTCGGCTCTGCCTCCTCTGTTCCACAGCGCCACTGTGGCGCTTTCCCTCTCCCCCCTCCCCCCTCCCCCTAGCTCCCAGTCTCCCTTTCTCCTGCCTCAGGCTCCAGCACAGCAGCCCGTCTCCACGGTAACCCCTTCAACAAATAAGTCACGGCGATGTCCGATCACCACAACCGTCACGGAGAGAGTGAAACGACAGATTATGCCCAGGCAGCGCACGCTCCGCTGTCCTCTGTTCTACGGTAAAGAGGGTGGAGGGATAGAAGGATAGAGAGGAGATTCTTAGATGGTAGAACGGGATAAAGGCTCCTGAATTGTCTCTTGATATCCCTCGCTCTCTCCCTCTCTGTGTGTTACAGGGTTTGCTTCCTCCCTCCCTCCCTTGCTTCCTCCCTCCCTCCCTCCCTTGCTTCCTCCCTCCCTCCCTCCCTTGCTTCCTCCCTGTCTGTCTCTGTTAGTGACTGCGCTTGCGTGTCTGCTACTCCATGGTTCTCTTTGTTGTGATGTTGCATTTATATCCTTTAAAAATAAATATATATATAAAATGTTTTATTAAAACCACCCGTGGGCCAGCCGTATGTTTGACAACCCTGCTCTACACACCAATCAGGGGGCTCCTTTGTTCAGCCTGCCTTCACCGCGACAACAATGGCTTAAAGGAACTGAGCTGAGCGAACGACCCACAGCCTGACATGCACAACACTACTCCCCCTCCCCTCCCTCTCTCCTCCCTATCCATCTATCTCCATCCCACCTTCTCCCTCGCTCTTCCATTCACAGAGCAAAACACCGTACACCTTCTATTAATAATGTGACTGATGTGTGAGGAGACGAGGCGGTGGGAGGTCCGCTAGCGGAGACGGGGCGGTGGGAGGTCCGCTAGAGGAGACGGGGCGGTGGGAGGTCCGCTAGAGGAGACGGGGCGGTGGGAGGTCCGCTAGAGGAGACGGGGCGGTGGGAGGTCCGCTAGAGGAGACGGGGCGGTGGGAGGTCCGCTAGAGGAGACGGGGCGGTGGGAGGTCCGCTAGAGGAGACGGGGCGGTGGGAGGTCCGCTAGAGGAGACGGGGCGGTGGGAGGTCCGCTAGAGGAGACGGGGCGGTGGGAGGTCCGCTAGAGGAGACGGGGCGGTGGGAGGTCCGCTAGAGGAGACGGGGCGGTGGGAGGTCCGCTAGAGGAGACGGGGCGGTGGGAGGTCCGCTAGAGGAGACGGGGCGGTGGGAGGTCCGCTAGAGGAGACGGGGCGGTGGGAGGTCCGCTAGAGGAGACGAGGCGGTGGGAGGTCCGCTAGAGGAGACGAGGCGGTGGGAGGTCCGCTAGAGGAGACGAGGCGGTGGGAGGTCCGCTAGAGGAGACGAGGCGGTGGGAGGTCCGCTAGAGGAGACGGGGCGGTGGGAGGTCCGCTAGAGGAGACGAGGCGGTAGGAGGTCCGCTAGAGGAGACGAGGCGGTAGGAGGTCCGCTAGAGGAGACGGGGCGGTGGGAGGTCGCTAGAGGAGACGAGGCGGTAGGAGGTCCGCTAGAGGAGACGAGGCGGTAGGAGGTCCGCTAGAGGAGACGAGACGGTGGGAGGTCCGCTAGAGGAGACGAGGCGGTGGGAGGTCCGCTAGAGGAGACGAGGCGGTAGGAGGTCCGCTAGAGGAGACGAGGCGGTAGGAGGTGGCAGTTCAACAATTTATACATTTAGCAGATGCTCTAATCCAGAGCGACAGCATACATTTCTGGAGTAGTCCCCGTGGGAATTGAACTCACAACCCTGACGTTGCAACCATCATGCCCTACCAACTGAGTCACACAGGACTGCTACCGTCTTATGACCTAGCGAGAGAAGCTGTTTCTCAGTCTCTCAGTATCTCTCTCTCTGGCTTTGATGCAACTGTACTGCTGGGTGATAGCGCAGTGAACAGACCTTGGGTGGCTAAGGTCCTTAATGATCTTTTTGGCATTTGACACAGAGCTCTGTAGATGTCCCGGAGGGCAGGCATCATGCCCCCGGTGATGCGTTAGGCTGACCGCAGCACCCTCTGGAGAGCCATGTGGTTGAGGGCGGTGCAGTTGCCGTACCAGGCGGTGACGCAGCCCTACAGAATGCTCTCAATGGTGCGTCTTAGGGGCCACGCCGGATTTCTTACGCCGCTTGAAGTGGAAGAGGCGCCGTTACGCCTTCTTCACTACGGTGTCGGTGTGGTGGGACTATTTCAGGCCCTCGGTGATGTGCCAACGAGCTTAAATCTTTTTTGACCCTCTCCACCGCGGCCCCGTCGATGTCTCATGTCCGTGCTTTATGATTGAAACACTACTTTCCACCAGGGCCCATAACGCCAAGATCATCAGAAATCTCTATTAGACACGACCACCGCAGTGCCGTTGACAGACGACACAAACAAAACATCTGAATTAATAATAATATTTGGACAAGTAGTGTACTATGCCTCGATGGTGTTTAGCATCTCCTTATTATCCTTATTATTGCGACTGGAACGAATTGCAAAAATCTCTGAAGTTGGAGACTTTTATCTCCCTCAACAACTTTAAAAATCTGCTATCCGAGCAGCTAACCGATCGCTGCAGCTGTACATAGTCCATCTGTAAACAACCCACCCAATTTACCTACCTCACCCCCCATACTGCTTTTATTTATTTACTTTTCTGCTCTTTTGCACACCAGTATCTCTTCTTGCACATGATCATCTGATGATTTATCACTCCAGTGTTAATCTGCTAAATTGTAATTATTCGATTTATTGCCTACCTCCTCATGCCTTTTGCACACATTGTATATAGATTCTCTTTTTTCTACCATGTTATTGACTTGTTTATTGTTTACTCCATGTGTAACTCTGTGTTGTTGTCTGTTCACACTGCTATGCTTTATCTTGGCCAGGTCGCAGTTGCAAATGAGAACTTGTTCTCAACTAGCCTACCTGGTTAAATAAAGGTGAAATAAAAAAAATAAAAAAAATAAAAAATTATCGTCTTTATCAGAGTTAACCGTCAAGTTCACAGCGTTTTCTTTTTAAACCCCCAGAACCAGAGGGAGAAAAAGTAACGATCAGAAGTTTACAGACCATGAAACGGCTTCTTCCCCCCCAACAAAACAAATGACACCAGTCAGCTACCTGCCGCGCCGCTAGCGGTCAGTCAGCTAGCTCTCAAATCTCTCAGCTTTAACTCTCGGCCTGTAGTTTCGGTGGAAAATAATAGTTGGTATAACCCAAGGCCTTTTCTCAAATCATTGGGTTGGATCATTCTTCCAGCCTGTGTTAACACTAAGGGTTAGGCTTCTTCCAGAAGAATGAGTATGGAGACGTTTTCTCTCGGTCACGTTAAAATCACAGAGAGACAGAAGAGTGATGTTTTCACTCGGTCACGTTAAAATCACAGACAGAAGGAAGGCGTGTAGCGGCTTAACAGGCAGGAAATGCCGTAAGGAACTTCCAAGATGATGACACAGATGAAGAACAGCTTCTCATACTACACTCTAAAACACAACAACCCGTCTGGCCGGGAGAGATCCAGAGGGAGAGGGACAGAGACAGAGAGGGAGAGAGACAGAGAGGGACAGAGACAGAGAGGGAGAGAGACAGAGAGGGAGAGAGACAGAGAGGGAGACAGAGAGAGGGAGAGAGAGATCCAGAGAGAGAGAGGGAGAGAGAGAGATCCAGAGAGAGAGGGAGAGGGAGAGGGAGAGAGACAGAGACAGAGAGGGAGAGAGACAGAGACAGAGACAGAGAGAGAGAGAGACAGAGAGGGAGAGGGAGAGGGAGGGAGAGAGACAGAGAGGGAGACAGAGACAGAGACAGAGACAGAGACAGAGACAGAGAGAGAGAGAGAGAGAGAGAGAGAGAGAGAGAGAGAGAGAGAGAGAGAGAGAGAGGGAGAGAGGGAGAGAGACAGAAATCCAGAGAGAGAGAAGGAGAGGGAGAGAGACAGAGATCCAGAGAGAGGGAGAGAGAGAGAGATTACACACTGCCCCAGTGCTAGCCTGCCTTAGCCAGTAGCTTCTAGCCTGCCTTCTGTTTTATTACCCAAGGGACAGGGACACAGCGCTCTAGCTAGCTCCCCCCCCCCCCCCCCCCACCCTTCGTGCCAACATTCACGGCTGTTAGAGCTGTGACGTGTTCCTCCCGCTCTTCTCTTCTTCAGGGTTCAGGTTTCTCACTATTTGTTCCTCTTAATTGTTTACTGTGTAGCCAGCAGCTGGCTCCACAGGAAGTCAGGAGCAGGGAGTGACGTAGGTAGGTTACACCAGGAGAGAAGAAGAGCTTCAGCCTGCCTCTGTGTGTGTGTGTGTGTGTGTGTGTGTGTGTGTTGTGTGTTGTGTGTTGTGTGTTGTGTGTGTGTGTGTCACACCGGGAGGGGAAGAACCTCAGCCTACCTCACTGTGTGTGTGTGTGTGTGTGTGTGTGTGTGTGTGTGTGTGTGTGTGTGTGTGTGGTAGGTAGGTAGGTTACACCGGGAGGGTAGGAACCTCCCGTCTTGATCACACCAACAGCATCATCTGGATATGCATGTAACAGTTCAACATTCACCTCCTGCTTCCATTTCTGTCAAGCCGTCTACGGCCTAGAGCTTCGACTCACACGTCCCATAAGTCCAACGTACGCACACCACACAGAACACACTGCAACTGCCTCTGCAATGCTGCTAGGCAAGCGCAGCGTTCCACTGGAAATGAATGTACTTCTGGTGTCCCGAAACGCAATGACGAGGTCGGTGTGAAGGAGGCGGCAGCCTGGAACAGAAACCGCTGTTAACCGTGGCGGCAGCCTGGAACAGAAACCGCTGTTAACCGTGGCGGCAGCCTGGAACAGAAACCGCTGTTAACCGTGGCGGCAGCCTGGAACAGAAACCGCTGTTAACCGTGGCGGCAGCCTGGAACAGAAACCGCTGTTAACCGTGGCGGCAGCCTGGAACAGAAACCGCTGTTAACCGTGGCGGCAGCCTGGAACAGAAACCGCTGTTAACCGTGGCGGCAGCCTGGAACAGAAACCGCTGTTAACCGTGGCGGCAGCCTGGAACAGAAACCGCTGTTAACCGTGGCGGCAGCCTGGAACAGAAACCGCTGTTAACCGTGGCGGCAGCCTGGAACAGAAACCGCTGTTAACCGTGGCGGCAGCCTGGAACAGAAACCGCTGTTAACCGTGGCGGCAGCCTGGAACAGAAACCGCTGTTAACCGTGGCGGCAGCCTGGAACAGAAACCGCTGTTAACCGTGGCGGCAGCCTGGAACAGAAACCGCTGTTAACCGTGGCGGCAGCCTGGAACAGAAACCGCTGTTAACCGTGGCGGCAGCCAGCCAGAAACCGCTGTTAACCGTGGCGGCAGCCTGGAACAGAAACCGCTGTTAACCGTGGCGGCAGCCAGCCAGAAACCGCTGTTAACCGTGGCGGCAGCCTGGAACAGAAACCGCTGTTAACCGTGGCGGCAGCCTGGAACAGAAACCGCTGTTAACCGTGGCGGCAGCCTGGAACAGAAACCGCTGTTAACCGTGGCGGCAGCCTGGAACAGAAACCGCTGTTAACCGTGGCGGCAGCCTGGAACAGAAACCGCTGTTAACCGTGGCGGCAGCCTGGAACAGAAACCGCTGTTAACCGTGGCGGCAGCCTGGAACAGAAACCGCTGTTAACCGTGGCGGCAGCCTGGAACAGAAACCGCTGTTAACCGTGGCGGCAGCCTGGAACAGAAACCGCTGTTAACCGTGGCGGCAGCCTGGAACAGAAACCGCTGTTAACCGTGGCGGCAGCCTGGAACAGAAACCGCTGTTAACCGTGGCGGCAGCCTGGAACAGAAACCGTTGTTAACCGTGGCGGCAGCCTGGAACAGAAACCGCTGTTAACCGTGGCGGCAGCCTGGAACAGAAACCGCTGTTAACCGTGGCGGCAGCCTGGAACAGAAACCGCTGTTAACCGTGGCGGCAGCCTGGAACAGAAACCGCTGTTAACCGTGGCGGCAGCCTGGAACAGAAACCGCTGTTAACCGTGGCGGCAGCCTGGAACAGAAACCGCTGTTAACCGTGGCGGCAGCCTGGAACAGAAACCGCTGTTAACCGTGGCGGCAGCCAGCCAGAAACCGCTGTTAACCGTGGCGGCAGCCTGGAACAGAAACCGCTGTTAACCGTGGCGGCAGCCTGGAACAGAAACCGCTGTTAACCGTGGCGGCAGCCTGGAACAGAAACCGCTGTTAACCGTGGCGGCAGCCTGGAACAGAAACCGCTGTTAACCGTGGCGGCAGCCTGGAACAGAAACCGCTGTTAACCGTGGCGGCAGCCTGGAACAGAAACCGCTGTTAACCGTGGCGGCAGCCTGGAACAGAAACCGCTGTTAACCGTGGCGGCAGCCTGGAACAGAAACCGCTGTTAACCGTGGCGGCAGCCTGGAACAGAAACCGCTGTTAACCGTGGCGGCAGCCTGGAACAGAAACCGCTGTTAACCGTGGCGGCAGCCTGGAACAGAAACCGCTGTTAACCGTGGCGGCAGCCTGGAACAGAAACCGCTGTTAACCGTGGCGGCAGCCTGGAACAGAAACCGCTGTTAACCGTGGCGGCAGCCTGGAACAGAAACCGCTGTTAACCGTGGCGGCAGCCTGGAACAGAAACCGCTGTTAACCGTGGCGGCAGCCAGCCAGAAACCGCTGTTAACCGTGGCGGCAGCCTGGAACAGAAACCGCTGTTAACCGTGGCGGCAGCCAGCCAGAAACCGCTGTTAACCGTGGCGGCAGCCTGGAACAGAAACCGCTGTTAACCGTGGCGGCAGCCTGGAACAGAAACCGCTGTTAACCGTGGCGGCAGCCTGGAACAGAAACCGCTGTTAACCGTGGCGGCAGCCTGGAACAGAAACCGCTGTTAACCGTGGCGGCAGCCTGGAACAGAAACCGCTGTTAACCGTGGCGGCAGCCTGGAACAGAAACCGCTGTTAACCGTGGCGGCAGCCTGGAACAGAAACCGCTGTTAACCGTGGCGGCAGCCTGGAACAGAAACCGCTGTTAACCGTGGCGGCAGCCTGGAACAGTCTACAGAAACCGCTGTTAACCGTGGCGGCAGCCTGGAACAGAAACCGCTGTTAACCGTGGCGGCAGCCTGGAACAGAAACCGCTGTTAACCGTGGCGGCAGCCAGCCAGAAACTAATGCAGGAGATATATAAATGATAGATCCTCCTACGATTGATCAATATTCCATATATATATTGATCAATATTCCATATATATATATATATATATATATATTGATCAATATTCCATAAATATATATTGATCAATATTCCATAAATATATATTGATCAATATTCCATAAATATATATTGATTAATATTCCATAAATATATATTGATCAATGTGTGTGTTGTTTCATTGGCCGGCGCTACGGCTTGTTTGAATTCCAGACCAGATTGATCTTGGTTTCGTCAGAGCAGATTCTCATTTAGGTCATGTGTGTGGTATTACAATAAGATAACGCTCACGGCTCCTATCACATAAAGTGTTTGTGGGAACCCAGCTAACAAATGTTCCCCATGTGTAGGAAATCCTAAAAACACCTCTGCTCAACTGTATCCTGTTGCACATAGCAAACATTAATACGGCTTTATTATAAAAAAGGGACTTTTTCTTGGACAGTAAATTTACCACGTATCCAATCGCATCTTGGTGCAGGGATCTGTTGACAGTAAATGATGGTGTGGCGGGAAGGTCGGGGGGGGGGGTATGACTTCTTAATCCGGAACGGAATGTTAGCCAGCCAGTAACAACCAGGAACTAATGCAGCCTCCAGTAGTTAGCCAGCCAGTAACAACCAGGAACTAATATGGCCTCCAGTAGTTAGCCAGCCAGGAACTAATACAGCCTCCAGTAGTTAGCCAGCCAGGAACAACCAGGAACTAATGCAGCCTCCAGTAGTTAGCCAGCCAGTAACAACCAGGAACTAATATGGCCTCCAGTAGTTAGCCAGCCAGGAACTAATACAGCCTCCAGTAGTTAGCCAGCCAGGAACAACCAGGAACTATTGCAGCCTCCAGTAGTCAGCCAGCCAGTAACAACCAGGAACTAATACAGCCTCCAGTAGTTAGCCAGCCAGGAACAACCAGGAACTAATGCAGCCTCCAGTACTTAGCCAGCCAGGAACAACCAGGAACTAATGCAGCCTCCAGTAGTTAGCCAGCCAGGAACAACCAGGAACTAATGCAGCCTCCAGTAGTTAGCCAGCCAGGAACAACCAGGAACTAATACAGCCTCCAGTAGTTAGCCAGCCAGGAACAACCAGGAACTAATACAGCCTCCAGTAGTTAGCCAGCCAGGAACAACCAGGAACTAATACAGCCTCCAGTAGTCAGCCAGCCAGTAACAGCCAGGAACTAATGCAGCCTCCAGTAGTTAGCCAGCCAGGAACTAATACAGCCTCCAGTAGTTAGCCAGCCAGGAACTAATACAGCCTCCAGTAGTTAGCCAGCCAGGAACTAATACAGCCTCCAGTAGTTAGCCAGCCAGGAACTAATACAGCCTCCAGTAGTTAGCCAGCCAGGAACTAATACAGCCTCCAGTAGTTAGCCAGCCAGGAACTAATACAGCCTCCAGTAGTTAGCCAGCCAGGAACTAATACAGCCTCCAGTAGTTAGCCAGCCAGGAACTAATACAGCCTCCAGTAGTTAGCCAGCCAGGAACTAATACAGCCTCCAGTAGTTAGCCCGCCAGGAACTAATACAGCCTCCAGTAGTTAGCCAGCCAGGAACTAATACAGCCTCCAGTAGTTAGCCAGCCGGGAACTAATACAGCCTCCAGTAGTTAGCCCGCCTGCCAGAAACAACCAGGCTGCAAGAAACAGTCAGGAAGGAAGTAGTGCAGCATCCAGCTGTTAGCCTGCCAGAAACAGGCATTCTCCATTCAGCCAGACAGCCAACAGCATCCAGGAAGTCAGGAACTCAAGTAGCCACTAGCTAGCCCTCCTAATGGTGATGATGCTTATAATGATGCTGACAAACTCGATTGCGCAAAAAGCTAATTTAGAGCTATTTAATAAAGGCACCCTCTGGGCTCCCACTTGCAGGTGGATGGATGACCGTGATGGGAATGTGAGTGAGGAGGACAAAAAAAAATAGCTCTTCCTGGAACTGTTTACATTGGTTTTCTGGCAAATGCTTAGCATATCACGTCATATGGGTAATTCACGTAGATAAATTGCTAGGTTGCCGGAGGTAAAGCGTAGGTTTAAACATCAGGGGAAATGCACACACACACTGGTGTGCCAGTGTCTCACAGTAGATTCCATCTGCTTACTGTGTTAATTAGCATCCCTCATAACATGTTCACTAAACCTCTCCAATTCAAGACAGCTCACTGTTGGTTACCTCTCCAATTCAAGCCAGTTTACTGTTGGTTACCTCTCTAATTCAAGCCAGCTCACTGTTGGTTACCTCTCTAATTCAAGCCAGCTCACTGTTGGTTACCTCTCCAATTCAAGCCAGCTCACTGTTGGTTACCTCTCCAATTCAAGCCAGCTCACTGTTGGTTACCTCTCCAATTCAAGCCAGCTCACTGTTGGTTACCTCTCCAATTCAAGCCAGCTCACTGTTGGTTACCTCTCTAATTCAAGCCAGCACACTGTTGGTTACCTCTCCAATTCAAGCCAGCACACTGTTGGTTACCTCTCTAATTCAAGACAGCTCACTGTTGGTTACCTCTCTAATTCAAGACAGCTCACTGTTGGTTACCTCTCTAATTCAAGACAGCTCACTGTTGGTTACCTCTCTAATTCAAGCCAGCACACTGTTGGTTACCTCTCTAATTCAAGACAGCTCACTGTTGGTTACCTCTCTAATTCAAGACAGCTCACTGTTGGTTACCTCTCTAATTCAAGACAGCTCACTGTTGGTTACCTCTCTAATTCAAGACAGCTCACTGTTGGTTACCTCTCCAATTCAAGCCAGCTCACTGTTGGTTACCTCTCCAATTCAAGCCAGCTCACTGTTGGTTACCTCTCTAATTCAAGCCAGCACACTGTTGGTTACCTCTCCAATTCAAGCCAGCTCACTGCTGGTTACCTCTCCAATTCAAGCCAGCTCACTGCTGGTTACCTCTCTAATTCAAGCCAGCTCACTGTTGGTTACCTCTCTAATTCAAGCCAGCACACTGTTGGTTACCTCTCCAATTCAAGCCAGCTCACTGTTGGTTACCTCTCCAATTCAAGCCAGCTCACTGTTGGTTACCTCTCCAATTCAAGCCAGCTCACCGTTGGTTACCTCTCCAATTCAAGCCAGCTCACTGTTGGTTACCTCTCTAATTCAAGCCAGCACACTGTTGGTTACCTCTCCAATTCAAGCCAGCTCACTGTTGGTTACCTCTCCAATTCAAGCCAGCTCACTGTTGGTTACCTCTCTAATTCAAGCCAGCTCACTGTTGGTTACCTCTCTAATTCAAGCCAGCTCACTGTTGGTTACCTCTCCAATTCAAGCCAGCTCACTGCTGGTTACCTCTCTAATTCAAGCCAGCTCACTGCTGGTTACCTCTCCAATTCAAGACAGCTCACTGTTGGTTACCTCTCTAATTCAAGCCAGCTCACTGTTGGTTACCTCTCCAATTCAAGCCAGCTCACTGTTGGTTACCTCTCCAATTCAAGCCAGTTTCAGAGTTGATGAATATTCTGCTGCTGTCTGCATATAAACAAAACAAACCCAGTTCTCCAAACACTCAGAGTTTGATTAGTCACACAGACAACAGCTCTGCTGTCTTTACTTACACCTTCACTGCAGGGGAGTATCGATTGAATCTTTGAATTAGAGCTTCTGTCTGACTGACTCAAGTTGGTTTCAGTCACTCCACAACTGTGAAGTGGACTAGTAGAGAAGAGCAGTGTTTATCCCATGCTGGCTTACTGCCATGATAGAATACATTTTTATTTAACCTGGCTACCTTGTGTAACCTGGCTACCTTGTTTAACCTGGTTACTTAACCTGGCTACCTTGTTTAACCTGGTTACTTAACCTGGCTACCTTGTTTAACCTGGTTCTTTAACCTGGCTACCTTGTTTAACCTGGTTCTTTAACCTGGCTACCTTGTTTAACCTGGTTACTTAACCTGGCTACCTTGTTTAACCTGGTTCTTTAACCTGGCTACCTTGTTTAACCTGGTTACTTAACCTGGCTACCTTGTTTAACCTGGTTCTTTAACCTGGCTACCTTGTTTAACCTGGTTACTTTGTTTAACCTGGTTACTTAACCTGGCTACCTTGTTTAACCTGGTTACTTAACCTGTCTACCTTGTTTAACCTGGTTACTTAACCTGGCTACCTTGTTTAACCTGGATATTTAACCGGGTTACCGTGTGATTAAAATACTTATTTCAAGAGAGACCTGGATAGAATCCAAAAAGCCTCAGTTTGACTGGATATAAGGTTAAGGACTAAGTCTCGGCCAGGCAGTCAGTGAGTAGACCTACAGCCAGCGTAATAACTGAACACAGAAAGGACCTGAACCTGTAGAGTCACACAATACAGCTTTCTTTATACCACTGATCACACACCTCTTTCACAACACAACTCACAATGACAAATATGTAGGACAGAGTCAATGAAAGGAAGGATAGCTTAACTGGGGACTATTTAGCCTGCTGCCTGTGTGCCTGACAGGAGAGCCTCGGACTCTACTCTTCTAGAAGGTGTTAGGTTCCATCCACCCACTGGAGAGACAGCATTGCTATGGAAACATTGCCTTGGTTTCACAGAGAGCGAGCGAGAGAGAGAGAAAGTGCGAGAACGGAGGGAAAAAAAAGTGAAGTGATTAAAATTTTGTGTGGGAAGAGCAGGGGAGAAGTGGAGGAGGGGAGGAGTGGAGGAGTGGAGGAGGGGAGGAGTGGCCGTGGGGAGGAGGTGGGGAGGAGTGGTGAGGAGGTGGGGCAGTGGGGAGGAGTGGAGGTGAGGAGGAGTGGAGGTGGGGCAGTGGGGAGGAGTGGAGGTGAGGAGGAGTGGAGGTGGGGCAGTGGCGGTGAGGAGGTGGGGCAGTGGCGGTGAGGAGGTGGGGAGGAGTGGAGGTGGGGCAGTCGGAGGAGTAGGAGGGGATCGCGTCCGACCTGGATGACATGGTGAGGAGTGTGTCCCGGAGAGCCCAGGCTCCCCTCTGTGTCACGGACAGATCAGTCCTGGCTATGACACAACACTAGGGCAACTGGGTACTGGACTTCCTGACGGGCCGCCCCCAGGTGGTGAGGGTAGGTAAAAACATCTCCACTCTGCTGATCCTCAACACTGGGGCCCCACAAGGGTGCGTTCTGAGCCCTCTCCTGTACTCCCTGTTCACCCACGACTGCGTGGCCATGCACGCCTCCAACTCAATCATCAAGTTTGCGGACGACACTACAGTGGTAGGCTTTATTACCAACAACGACGAGACGGCCTACAGGGAGGAGGTGAGGGCCCTTGGAGTGTGGTGTCAGGAAAATAACCTCACACTCAACGTCAACAAAACAAAGGAGATGATCGTGGACTTCAGGAAACAGTAGAGGGATCACCCCCATATCCACATCGACGGGACAGTAGTGGAGAGGGTTGTAAGTTTTAAGTTCCTCGGTGTACACATCACGGACAAACTGAAATGGTCCACCTACACAGACAGCGTGGTGAAGGCGGCGCAGCAGCGCCTCTTCAACCTCAGGAGGCTGAAGAAATTTGGCTTGTCACCTAAAACCCTCACAAACTTTTACAGATGCACAATGAGAGCATCCTGTCGGGCTGTATCACCGCCTGGTTCGGCAACTGCTTCGCCCACAACCGCAAGGCTCTCCGGAGGATAGTGAGGTCTGCACAACGCATCACCGGGGGCAAACTACCTGCCCTCCAGGACACCTACACAACACCCGATGTCACAGGAAGGCCATAAAGCTCATCAAGGACAATAACCACCCGAGCCACTGCCTGTTCACCCCACTACCATCCAGAAGGCGAGGTCAGTACAGGTGCATCAAAGCTGGGACCGAGAGACTGAAAAACAGCTTCTATCTCAAGGCCATCAGGCTGTTAAACAGCCATCACTAACATTGAGTGGCTGCTGCCAACATACTGACTCAACTCCAGCCACTTTAATAATTAAAAATTGGATGTAATAAATGTATCACTAGTCACTTTAAACAATGCCACTTCATTTAATGTTTACATACCCTACATTACTCATCTCATATGTATATACTGTACTCTATATCATCTACTGCATCTTGCCTATGCCGTTCTGTACCATCACTCATCCATATATCTTTATGTACATATTCTTATTCATTCCTTTACACTTCTGTGTGTATAAGGTAGATGTTGTGAAATTGTTAGGTTAGATTACTCATTGGTTATTACTGCATTGTAGGAACTAGAAGCACAAGCATTTCGCTACACTCGCATTAACATCTGCTAACCACGTGTATGTGACAAATAACATTTTGATTTGATTTGAAAAAGGGGAGCCATTTGGTAAGCACATTCAATCTGTCTGGGTCTCTCTCACCCCCTCTCTCACCCCCTCTCTCACCCCCTCTCTCACCCCCTCTCTCACATGGACAGACATTTAAAAAAAACTTTCCAGAAGGCTGATATAAAAACAGAAGAAGCAGCTGCCAACAAGATGACAAAGCAAATATGTACAAAGATAAGAGCTGTGTAGACAACATCCTTTTCTACAGTCAGAGAGCGTAGGGGGGAAAGTCTGCCCAACATCCTTTTCTACAGTCAGAGAGCGTAGGGGGAAAGTCTGCCCAACATCCTTTTCTACAGTCAGAGAGCGTAGGGGGGAAAGTCTGCCCAACATCCTTTTCTACAGTCAGAGAGCGTAGGGGGGAAAGTCTGCCCAACATCCTTTTCTACAGTCAGAGAGCGTAGGGGGGAAAGTCTGCCCAACATCCTTTTCTACAGTCAGAGAGCGTAGGGGGGAAAGTCTGCCCAACATCCTTTTCTACAGTCAGAGAGCGTAGGGGGGAAAGTCTGCCCAACATCCTTTTCTACAGTCAGAGAGCGTAGGGGGGAAGTCTGCCCAACATCCTTTTCTACAGTCAGAGAGCGTAGGGGGGAAAGTCTGCCCAACATCCTTTTCTACAGTCAGAGAGCGTAGGGGGGAAAGTCTGCCCAACATCCTTTTCTACAGTCAGAGAGCGTAGGGGGAAAGTCTGCCCAACATCCTTTTCTACAGTCAGAGAGCGTAGGGGGAAAGTCTGCCCAACATCCTTTTCTACAGTCAGAGAGCGTAGGGGGGAAAGTCTGCCCAACATCCTTTTCTACAGTCAGAGAGCGTAGGGGGGAAAGTCTGCCCAACATCCTTTTCTACAGTCAGAGAGCGTAGGGGGAAAGTCTGCCCAACATCCTTTTCTACAGTCAGAGAGCGTAGGGGGGAAGTCTGCCCAACATCCTTTTCTACAGTCAGAGAGCGTAGGGGGGAAGTCTGCCCAACATCCTTTTCTA